>NC_136424.1:131917500-132430000 GCF_052625555.1 Lactuca saligna | reverse complement strand
TTGTGCATTCGCGATAGGTGTTGCAGCTTTCTTTAGGTGGATTGCAAAGCAAAGAGAAGAGAAAAGGGAGATAAGCATCACGGGATCGAGGAAAACTAAATGACGCAATAGCCCATGTAGATAAGACTTTGTGTTGCCTTCAAATGCGTGCACATTTTGATCTTCGTTGTAAATGGTGTTGAAAGAACTTTGTCAAGTTCTTGAAGCACATTAGTCAGCATGAGAACAAATTTACATGATATCTATTATTATTTTCATATTGCAACTTCTCAACATCGTACAAATGGTTTTCTATTATTGAAATTAAGGTATGTGTTACATGTAGCAATGCACAAATGTATAGTGTGTGAAGGAAGCCCTGACACTATCTAGCACGGACAGCATAGATAGTCTGAATCACTGTAAGAACAAAGAGAGCGATCCCTCCAACAAGAGTAATCATACTCCATGGACTACTAAAATACGTACGCTTCAAAGCTGCAATATTTTTGGGCCAGTAATTGTTGTAGTGGGTATCCATATCTTGCCATTGATCAACGTAACAAAACATCCGTATGGGTTGTTGTTTGCAAAGGCTGTTGATCATGTCTGCAGCCTTTTCGTTTGAGCCTAAATGGTTGAGAACGACCTTTGATTCTATCAACTTAGCAATGTCTTCTTCTGTATCCACTAGCATATCCATCGCCATAGCATATGAGGTAACATAACCATGTGTTTTATAAGAGGAAGAGGAGTGTTCATAAGCAATGAGGTTCCTTAAAAACAACTCAGTGAAGTTGTCAATAAGCAATACCGGGATTCTGAGAGTAGGCTTACCCCAACACCATGAGAAGCAGCTTAATGGACATGACTTGAACTCCATAGCCATTGACCAAGTTTCATCTGGATTATTAGGTTTAAAGATCACCCCTGCCCTGTCCAGTTCTACAGCCGAGTGTATTGCTGAACTTGGTAATCCTTCTGAAGGAGAGTTGTTTCTTGATGGATGGAAACAATTTTCAAGAAAGCCAAGGATATGATCTTGAAAATTTAAACGGGGGGTGATATTGGCTGTTAAGCTTGTTTCAAAGATGTTACAAATTTGTACAAGTGGAAGCAAAAGGGTAGTAAGTGAGGCTGTAGGTTCAGATTTCAAAATGGTGCTATCAAAGATGTCTTGAAGAATAAAGAAAGGGATTTGGTTTTCTACGAGCACCATGTCATAAACTATAGATTGCCCACGCCAAAAGGATCTATTTTCAACATTGAATTCTGATCTTCCAAGGTATTCGAGTATGAAACATGCATCGATAACCATCATTTTGGCAAGTTCAGTGTCATTGTATTTTTCCATCTTTATCTTGTCATAACATGCTCTGATTCTGTCTGTTTTAGCAACCACTTTCTCCACACATTCTTTTAGCATCTGGTTGGGAAGGGAATAATCAGGAGAATACAATAGTTTATGAGCATACTTCACTTTCTGCTCATCAAATGGCTGAAGATGTTGTTCATCTTTGTGAAGAGGTCCAATAGAAACCACCCGAGGGTTGAAAGAAGTAGGGCTGAGATCACGGAGCCCACTGGGGACCACGTCAATAAATGTTCGATATAGTCCCAAACTAAGACTTGGGTTTTTTACAGAATCAAAAAGATTTTGGACAGCTTTAACAATAACGTCTACATCTCCATCTCCCATCTCCAATTTTTAGCTTAACTTCCTGTGGTTGCCAAAAATTGTAAAAGAGAGTATATATTTAGCTTTTTTCTCTGGAAGTAGTAATTTTAGATATACAGAATCAACGCTTGTCTTTTCGTATCTAAACTTTTTTTAATTTTAAATATACAGAATTTCTCTTGATATACGAATGGATCTTGATAACAATTATTGAGTTATAACCCAAGTCTCAAACAACTAAATCCTAAGAATAAGGGAACAAGTCCAAGTTAAAACATAAAAAATAATATCAAAGAAACTCTGATCACCTAATCGTCGGCTACCGCCGGTCACTGCGCTGGACGGTCGCTTTATGTGGCTCATGTGCTTGTCTCACCGTCTTCATTATCTGTTCCGTCTCTAAGTCTCACCAGTGCAGCTCACTCGGCTTCCATGGCTCTCTCCGAATCTCACTGTTACGTACGCAAATCTCTCCCTTCTCAGTCTTTGCTACTTTTCTCTATACTTGATTGTGTATAATTTGAATTGTGATAATGTGTTGAAAAAAGAAAAGCCCACGTGGAATATGATGGGATTGAGAGGTTCAGAATATGCCAGATATTTTATTATTAATTATTATATATATTTTTTTTTATCTTTTGTTAACGTCATTAAGAGTTGAGATTAAATTACAGAAATGACCCTAAGGCAAGATTGTGGAGTTTTAGTCCTAATTTTTTGAGTTCGTCAAAACTTGTCCTTATTGCAGGTTTAGATTATATTTGGTGTCTCCTTCCGTTACCGTCTAATCGAGCTCCATTGATTATTTGAAAAAGACTATTTTCGTCCGTTTCTTGTTATTTTTTCATTTTCTGAACAACAAGAATAAATTTTATAACTAAGTTAAAAGAACCCTAATTGACTCGGACTAAATAGGTAAGTAAATCACCACTCCTAGCATATTTGAATACGAAATTAGGTATCAACGTCAACAGATTAATTATTTAGTTAACAAAATAATTAATAAAGAAATCAGTATACATTCCCCCTAAAGATTTTTAGTTGTTCTTATCTTAGTTACCGGTCGATACGACCGAGCATCATATATAATTTCCATCATGGGATATGCTCAGTGCTTCTAAACGAGAGCTTATTCAGGAATAATATTGCGTACACCATTGCAACTGCTACGGGATGATCATCATCAAGTGAATCCAAATTGAAATGGTAATGGTGTTGGTCAACAGTCGTTGTGGTATTCAAGAGTGGTGGTATACGGTGATTGTGGTGGTTGGATTCAAGAGTCATTGTACAGTGTATGTGGTGTTGGTTATATTTTTTGAAATCAGTAATGTTGGTGATTGTATTTTTCTAAAATCAGTAATGTACAGTGTTTGTGGTGTTAGTTATATTTTTTGAAATCAGTAATGTTGGTGATTGTATTTTTCTAAAATCAGTAATGATCAGTCGTGGTGGGGGTGACAATCAGTATAGGCCATAGGGTGATTGTGGTGGTTAGATTTAAAAGCAAACCCAATAATAATAATAATCAATGTTGTAGAAATCGGTCTAATCGGTGATTAATTGCTAATCAGACCTCCACCGATGAGATTTATTGCTAATTTGTCACGATAATCGGGTTTCGTCAATACAGGTCAAAGTTGAAATTAATCGGGACTAATCGGATTTGGTCAACGCAGGTCAAAGTCGGGTTTAATTGGTCCTAATCAGACCTCGCCCTAATCGCCGATTAATCGCTTTTTTGTAGGATTAAAATTAGATTTATAAATTGTTTAATAATTTTTTTAATAATTAATGGTCTCCGATTAATATGCCCGCCTAACCGATTAATCCTTAATCGCTAGTCCATCAATTAGCAGTCAGTTAGCAATTTCTGCAACCATAATAATAATAATAATAATAATAATAATAAAAGACAAAACTTTAAAAATGGTCCCTGTGTTTTTGAAAATATCAAGTTTAATTCTTAAATTCAAAAAACCTCACGGATCGTCCCTATGGTTTCAAAACTTTTAACAAATGGTCATTCTTGCTAACTTCGTTAGCTTTTGGCCGTTAACTTAAGGGTATTTTCATCATTTTACTATGATAAGGACCATTTATGAAACTTTGTCTTATATATATATATATATATATATATATATATATATATATATATATATATATATATATATATATATACATATTTATTTAAAATAAAGGGTCCCACATCTCTCTCACACACACACATAAAAAGAAAGTCAAACCCCCACCAAATTGTTCTTCTTCCCCAGATCTGAAGAACACACATACATACTTCCAGCTCATATGAATACCCATCTTCTCCATTCACTTTGATTCGAAAGGCAAACCCGATTCCGTCATTTTTAGCTTTCCCCTCTCTCCACAACCTAAATCTTGATGTACCCAAGACAAACCCACTAACTCACCGGTAGCCACTATGTCCTCTCGTATCTTGACCCATCAGAGCCCAAGCATGCTCTATTCAAAAATTGATATTTTTCATGCTCAAATCTTCCCAAAGCATCCTGAAGCAGAGTTATGACGGAATTCGAAGCGACATACAATAAACTCTTCGATGAGCTTGAAGAAGAGTTAGCACAAAAGGGTAAAGCTTTTTTCAACGACAGCGGTGAACAAGCATGTAACGACCAAAATTTCAACAAAATTTAAACTTTTCAAAAACATGCCAATTCATTAAGTTATTACAAAAAGGTTTTCAATACATTTATTATCAGAGCATTCCTAGGTCCATATCATAAAACATAAACGCGAGGAGCGGTACGATCACGCCTTTGCCTTGCCACAGTCTCCTGAAGAACCTGAAAAACATTAAACCACAACTGTAAGCCCGAAAGCTTAGTGAGATACCCCCAAAATACCAACCACATATACCATACACATAACATGCTATATCATAACGAATCGCAGAACAGTTATGCATATCAGGTCTACTGTGGGACTGGTCCGCCGTGTCGGGCCTTCAGTCCACCTGGTCCACCCTCCGAGTCCAGTCATGTCCCTCGAGTCTGCAGTGTGGTTGGTCCGCCCGCATCGGGCCTTCAACCCACCTGGTCCACTCTCCGAGCCTCGACAAGTCTGGTCCGCCCTCGCGGGGCCTACAGCTTATCCGAACCTCTCGCTGGGCCTTCGGAACAACCGGTCCGCCCTGGGTATCTTGGCCTACAGCACAAAGAAGGACCCGCCTCAACCCAACTCCAGTCCAAACAACCATGTGCACATAACATACAATCATATAACAGTTCATAGTCCACAAACCGATCAAACAGATCACATAACATATCATTACCCTAACCGGGATACCGACCTAACCGGTCACTAGCATAGCATCACTCCACATATCAGGAAATCGACCTTAACCAAGTCTCTAGCATATACCATCCTAGCCACCAGGATGCAGACATATCAAAGCAATAACACAACAACCATATCCGAATCTCAATCCAATAAAGGGTCGGCCTTGGTGCCTTAGACCATGTCGATATAGTGAGGATAACTCACCTCGCAACTGCTAACTAAAAGGATAAGATCACGTTGCTGCAACCTCCGACCCGAACTCCAACACTATCAATACCCAAAAGACTGAGTCCAATAAATACCAATAATTACCAAATTACCCCTGGAAGTCAACTGGTCAACCCTTGGTCAAAGTCAAAGTCAAAGTCTACCCCTGACTGACTCTACTCATCGAGTCAACCCGATGACTCGCTGAGTCCCCATACACAGAACCTCCTTCAATTCGCGACTTAACTCGCCGAGTCATCCCTTGACTCACCGAGTCACAGCCTTCCCAAAAGAAACTTGGACCCTACGACCAGACTCGCCGAGTCTATGACTATCTTCAACCTACTCGCCGAGTTGTTCTTCCAACTCGCCGAGTTCCAGGCCATCTTCATCCAACTCGCCGAGTCCACCCATGTGACTCGCCGAGTACCACCGGATCTGAATCCATACAGAGGCTTTCCAAGCCATGCAGATGATCGAAACCATAGATCTACCCCTCCTAAGGCCATCCATCACGTAAAGTGGCAAACTTTACATGAATCCAAAGAGATCTAGACATTGTACCCTCTAGGGCTAGGGTTTGGGATATGATGGCTTCACCAATCACTCAAGAACAGGGACTTTAATGCACTTAAGACCTTCTCCACTCCAGATCTGAGGTAGCAACCTCAGATCTATTCTTCAAACTCAAGATACCACAAGCTAAGCCTCCCATACATTCCAAGAATCATGAATCTAGAAGAATAACAGCCCAAGAACGAGATTATACCTCAAAAGGAAGCCCCAACAGTAATAAAATATGAATCCAAGAAAAGCCCCTTGCTCCAAGCCTCCTAACTCTCCAAGATCTTCCTTCAAATCTCTTTTCCAAGGTTCAAATGCACTCCAATCCTTCACACTCACGTTTTCTAGGGTTTTCTGGTCTCAAGGGAAGGTAAGGAGACTAGGAAGAGGGCATAATGTCCTTTATATAGGGCTCATCCTCCGAAATTATGGTTTTCTCCACTCAGCACCAACTCGCTGAGTCCAGCCGCCGACTCGCCGAGTTGGCGACTTAACACGCGACCATACTCGCCGAGTTCACCAATGGACTCACCGAGTTGCCCTACAAATTTACACTTTTATCCCTTCAACTCTACTCTTGATTTTCCGGGATGTTACAATTCTCCCCCACTTAAATTAGGCTTCGACCTCGAAGCCTGCGATAACTCAGCTCTATAAATTCTCTCGCATTACAACTCCTGGCATTAACCCAACCAGGCTCCTCAAAGCACAACCATGGAAACCATAAACTCACTTTCTCCTTGCTCGTAGTGTCCTAACCACCATCATAAGCTGGCCACCGGCTTTACCCTCTGATAACCACACATAACAACTGAGTACCACCCATGATGCAACACTGCTCCAAATCACATCCATCACTCGACCCATATGAGCTATAAATAACTATGCACCACCGGATTCCCGATTCGGGTCCAACTCTATCCACTCCAAGCTGACAGAAAACACTTTCTTCAGGGCAAATCCCATGAGTTCTCCTCTTGCAATCACATGCACGTGCTGAACTAGCTCTGACACCCTAGGGTTAGGAAAACCCATCCACTGACGACCCTCAAAACATCCCTCAGGATGAACCACTGCTACGCAATTCCTTCACCAAAATCAAGCTGGGAATCCAAAACTCCATCCTTGCATCCCTTACGAGCCTCTTGACTTTACACCCTCGGAATTTCCTTCCGTGACCTCGGCAGACGTCCAAACCGGATGTGATTCCATACCACCGCCGCACACACTGTGCCATAACCATAATTGGAACACCCCAATCATAACTTCGCACTACTAATTCACTTCCGTGACTTACATTCCCTCTCGGAGATACATTCCTTTCCCTTTTTCCTTACCAAGGAGATCCACTTGGCAGTCTTGACACTACCACAAATGCCACGGTGCTCACCCAATACTACACCGTTTCCTTATGGCATAAACGCCATCCCATGCACCATACATACTCTGAATCCACTCGCGAAGACTCTCAAGTCCACGCTCGACTTCCTATCATGATCAATATCCGGGGCCAGACCTTCTATCGCTAACATAATGCGACATACTCAAACCATTTCCCGACACCGATCTAACAACTCATGCAGAGTCTTCAGCATGACTGGACCACCTCACCCGGCCTTCAGCCAACTGGACCACTCTCGTAACCTTTAGCAAACCTAGACCGCCCTCCAGGGCCTTCAGTCTAGCTGGACCATCCTCCGAGCCTTCGGCATGACTAGTACGCCTACTGGCCTTCAGTCTATCCGTGCCGCTCAATTAGCAATCCACATTCCGAGTTACCTCTCCGGGAAATCCTCCCATGCATACTGTTCTAGCCCCCTAGGGGTTCCAAACTCTATCTCCATCATACATACTCGATCCCAGCCTGATCCCAGGCCTTTCACAATCAATGCCAGATCTGTATCCTGCCCCGCACGCCTGCTACTCACCCATACCAGCCTGCTCTCGGCTGAAAGAATTACCACCGAAACCTAAGCAGCTAAACAATCTCTCAATCCTATCGATCATCTGGAGAATTTCCAATTCTCCCCCACTTAGGGCACTGACTATCAACTACCGGTCGCTATCACCGACCTCCCAAAATAGCCTTGCACAAGACCCAACATATACACGCGAACTGGTTCCCACTAGCACTAGCAACCTTCGCAAAAACACATTCCCACACTGATCAACCCGCTCGAAAGGAACCCAACCTTCAATTATCCACTCCTCAGACTGCAGATGTTATTCGACATTCAAACCAGCGTCGCATCCACTAATAACCCTCACAAAAGATATCCAGTGAAAACCCGAAACACTAACCCATAACCATACCAAACCCTCAAGGAACAACGGATACCAAAATGAAAAACCCATACAACACGACTGGCATAAAATAACACACCATAATAATCACAAGATAACGAGATAACAAGAAAGGAACATACCCGCAGCTGCATCCGGCACCGCTCTGACCTCCTCTGCTGAAAGCTGAAAAGCACGACCCTGAGCCCTTGGGGGCTCCGCTCCACCCTGACCTCCTCCTGTGATCCTCAAAATGGTCGGTGCTGGGCCCTACACCGGTCCTACAACGAGCTGTGGACAGCTGACCCTCAAGTGCCCAACCTGTTGACAATGATAACAAATCCTCAAATCCTCAAATCCCGAACCGGCGCTGACTGCCGACAATCCCTCGCATAGTGCCCCTCCTTTCCGCACTTGCGGCATGCACCACCGGACCGACAAACTCCGATGTGACCCCTCCCATACTTCCCACAAACGTGGCTGCCCTGATCTCCCATCCTGGAATCAACGGTCTTAGACCGTTTCGTCGCCGACTGCGACTGTAGCGGAGCTTGCCTCAGCTCACGCAACTGCAACTCAATCTATAACTCACGCGGCCAGGCGGCCTCCTGCAACTCCAACAAGGTCTCGCACCTCTGCGTGGACACAAACTTTCTGATATCTCTCTTTAGCATACTCAGATATCGGGACATCTGAGCCTGCTCCGAAGCGAACTCAAGGCAAAACATCGCACTCTCAGTAAACATCCTGGTGATTTCCGTCACCGACTCCGAATCCTGCTTCAGCTCAAGGAACTCCTGAGCAAACCTCTCCCTCTCGACCTGCGGAACATAACGAGTGCTGAACATCTCTCTGGACTGATCCCATGAAACCGCAACCCTCTACGCATCCGAATATGACCCCGTGGTCAACCTCCACCAATCCTTTGCCCCGAGCCTTAACAGGTTCAGAGCACACCTCACCCTCTGATCAGCAAGGTATGAACACGTGAAGAAATACCCCTCCGCGTCTGATAACCATCTCATAGCAACGATCGGATCCTGAACTCCATCAAAGGTGGGAGGCTTCGTATTATCGAACTCCCGATACTGAAAACCTCTACTAGCTCCTCCCTCTGCCGCTGCTACAGCCGCTGTAGCCGCCGCGGCAGCCGTCTCCGTGAGAGCCGCATAGTGCTCATCAAAATACTCCACCATGGCAGTCTTGATCGACCCAAACAGTTCCGACAGCTCGGCCCGGAACAATGCAGCAACCTCATCATGCAGGATCTCACGAATCCTCGCATCCAAATCGCCTGTGCGCATCTCACCAACAACCTCGGGCGGTACGGTCCCGCCCGGAACTCCCTCTCCTGCTCCCGATCCTGACCCAGATCCACTCCCAGCATGCCTTGAAATCTCCATACTGAAAATAAACCACCAAAATCTCAGACACTTCCCACTATCCCGGGAACCAACTCTCAACCCAACCCTAGAGGGCATGGTTTCCCTGATACGTATGGGTCATGTTCTTTCAATAGTACGGGCCCATACTACCTTCCACACCTCCCCATATTTCTATGTAGTACTACCACAACACCCTAGTGAAAACATACATAACAACGCTCTATCCTCACTACTAGAGGAACACTAGAAATCTCTCACAAGGAAACCCTAGGTTAACAGGCATCATAAATCACGCAACACATCATGAAATCCTGAAGATCCCTAGCCTAACACTAGCATGTTGTTCTATTAATGCTCAATAAAACAAACATCATGTATGGTATTTTGGGGTTACTTACTAGCTCCGGCTGATCGTACCTCCGCGTCCTCCTTTACTTATTTTGAAAACCATTTTAAATTCTTTTTTGAAAACCCTCCTCGATTTGAGACTGGAGTCACACAAGTGTTCCTCCAATTCACTCAAACCAAGGCTCTGATACCAACTTGTAACGACCAAAATTTAAACATTTCAAAAACATGCCAATTCATTAAGTTATTACAAAAAGGTTTTCAATACATTTATTATCAGAGCATTCCCAGGTCCATATCATAAAACATAAACACGAGGAGCGGTACGATCACGCCTTCGCCTTGCCACAGTCTCCTGAAGAACCTGAAAAACATTAAACCACAACTGTAAGCCCGAAAGCTTAGTGAGATACCCCCAAAATACCAACCACATATACCATACACAAAACATGCTATATCATAACGAATCGCAGAACAGCTATGCATATCGGGTCTACTGTGGGACTGGTCCGCCGTGTCGGGCCTTCAGTCCACCTGGTCCACCCTCCGAGTCCGGTCATATCCCTCGAGTCTGTAGTGTGTTTGGTCCGCCCGCGCTAGGCCTTCAACCCACCTGATCCACTCTTCGAGCCTCGGCACGTCTGGTCCGCCCTCGCGGGACCTACAGCTTATCCGGACCGCTCGCTGGGCCTTCGGAACAACCGGTCCGCCCTGGGTATCTTGGCCTACAGCACAAAGAAGGACCCGCCTCAACCCAACTCCAGTCCAAACAACCATTTGCACATAACATACAATCATATAACAGTTCATAGTCCACAAACCGATCAAACATATCACATAACATATCATTACCCTAACCGGGATACTGACCTAACCGGTCGCTAGCATAGCATCACTCCACATATCGGGAAATCGACCTTAACCAGGTCTCTAGCATATACCATCCTAGCTACCAGGATGCAGACATATCAAAGCAATAACATAACAACCATATCCGAATCTCAATCCAATAAAGGGTCGGCCTTGGTGCCTTAGACCCTGTCGATATAGTGAGGATAACTCACCTCGCAACTGTTGACTGAAAGGATAAGATCACGTTACTACAACCTCCGAACTGAACTCCAACACTATCAATACCCAAAAGACTGAGTCCAATAAATACCAATAATTACCAAATTACCCCTGGAAGTCAACTGGTCAACCCTTGGTCAAAGTCAAAGTCAAAGTCTACCCCTGACTGACTCTACTCGTCGAGTCAACCCGATGACTCGATGAGTCCCCATACACAGAACCTCCTTCAATTCGCGACTTAACTCGCCGAGTCATCCCTTGACTCACCGAGTCACAGCCTTCCCAAAAGAAACTTGGACCCTACGACCAGACTCGTCGAATCCAAGAACAGACTCGCCGAGTCTACGACTATCTTCAACCTACTCGCCGAGTTGTTCTTCCAACTCGCCGAGTTCCAGGCCATCTTCATCCAACTCGCCGAGTCCACCCATGTGACTCGTCGAGTACCACCGAGTCTGAATCCATACAGAGGCTTTCCAAGCCATGCAGATGATCCAAACCATAGATCTACCCCTCCTAAGGCCATCCATCACGTAAAGTGGCAAACTTTACATGAATCCGAAGAGATCTAGACATTCTACCCTCTAGGGCTAGGGTTTGGGATATGATGGCTTCACCAATCACTCAAGAACAGGGACTTTAATGCACTTAAGACCTTCTCCACTCCAGATCTGAGGTAGCAACCACAGATCAATTCTTCAAACTCAAGATACCACAAGCTAAGCCTCCCATACATTCCAAGAATCATGAATCTAGAAGAATAACAGCCCAAGAACGAGATTATACCTCAAAAGGAAGCCCCAACAGCAATGAAATCTGAATCCAAGCAAAGCCCCTTGTTCCAAGCCTCCTAACTCCCCAAGATCTTCCTTCAAATCTCTTTTCCAAGGTTCAAATGCACTCCAATCCTTCACACTCGCGTTTTATAGGGTTTTCTGGTCTCAAGGGAAGGTAATGAGACTAGGAAGAGGGCATAATGTCCTTTATATAGGGCTCATCCTCCGAAATTAGGGTTTTCTCCACTCATTACCAACTCATCGAGTCCAGCCGTCGACTCGCCGAGTTGGCCACTTAACACGCGACCAAAATCGCGACTATACTCGCCGAGTTCACCCATGGACTCGCCAAGTTGCCCTTCAAATTTACACTTTTATCCCTTCAACTCTACTCTTGATATTCCGGGATGTTACAAAGCAGCTTTCCGATTTCTTGTTTGGTCGTATTTGGAAACCAACCCGGAAGCTAATCAACTCCTGGTTTTTATTCATTCTCGGAAAGAAGCGAGATGTAGTGGGGGAAGGTTGAAGTACACCCCCAAATCACTATTTTACCAACTGTTCCTTCTTCTTTCCTCAAAGTCTGTCTATCGATAGCAAAAAAGAAGAAGAAAGCATACATTCCCACGAACGAACACTAGTCTCACACATCCAGATCTCTTCGGAGATTCCACCTATTTGATCGACTCGATTGTTGTTGCTGAATTTGAAGGAAGATTGATTCCTAAATTATGAGGAAAAGGTAGCCATGGTAGACCTTCAGGGTCACTTGCATTCGAACGCAAACCAAATGATCGAGTAGCGATTGGAGAAGCAATGAAGGTCATGACGTGTTTCTATGAAGATAAAATGGAATGGGGTAAACGAGTCGGGTGGATGTACGATTCAATTTTCCCCAATTTTCCAATTAGGGGGGAGAGAGAGAGAGAGAGAGAGAGAGAGAGAGAGAGAGAGAGATGGGTGGGCCCCCTTTATATTAGACAATTATATATATATATATATATATATATATATATATATATATATAAGACAAAGTTTCATAAATGGTCATTGTCATAGTAAAATAACGAAAATACCCTTAAGTTAACGGCCAAAAGCTAACGGAGTTAGCGAAAAAAACCATTTGTTAAAAGTTTTGAAACCACGGGGACGATCCGTAAGGTTTTTTGAATTTAAAGATTAAACTTGATATTTTTAAAAACCACATGGACCATTTTTGAAGTTTTGTCTAATAAAAAAGTAAAATACGAAAAGGCATTTTAGTCATTTCATGCACACTTAACATGAGGGCATTGACGTTGTTAATGGATAGGGACTAATGATGAAATCTAAGCGTTAAAATAGGGACCTTTTTGACAACATTAAGGTAGTGTTTGTTTTTTGTCTGCAGATCTGCGAGACGTCTTCTGTCTGCGCCGCGCAGACATTAGTCTTCGCAGATTGTTTGTTTTTTTGAAGACTGCAGACCTAAAAATGTCTGCGCGCCCTCTTCTTGGCGCAGATGTGGACCAGAGTCTTCTAACATCTTCAGACATCTTCTAGCTTAAAAAAACATATATATCTTTATTTTTTTTAAGTTTTTTTTTTTTAATTTATATTTTTTCCAACTTTATTAATGATAAACAATATGAAAAAAAAATTACAAAACTTAAAAAAAAACATTTGACGATACACACATGATATTTTTAACAAATTTATAAATAAAAATTTATTATAATAATAATCGTTGAAGTTGTTTATATAAATATGAAAAAAAAAATCATAATATATTCTTATATTTTTTTGCCAAAATTTTGTAAAACTTTATTTAATAGAGTATCATCAATTTCTCGAGAAAATATTTATCGTACGTTTTTAATAGATTTATTTGAAAAAATCGAAGTTTATTTCCATCTATTTATGTATCAAATTCTTTGATCACTAATTATAATGTTTAGTTATAACTTTGCAATCAAAGTTGTTGGTTTTTATCAAATATGTATATGAATTAATACCATTTTTATTTTTATTTTTTATATAATAATACATAAAAGTTGATCTAGATTCGTTATATATTTATAATAAAGTCGTAAAGATATATAAAAAAATTCGCTTTGAAGTTTTAAAAAATCAGTTTATTTAGATTTCAGTTTATTTTAATAGCCCGCAGATGTTAAAAAAACAAATAGTCTTCTTTTTTCAGACTGCAGACGTTTGGTCCACCTCTTCTACTGCAGAGGTCTACAGATGTGGTCCGCAAACTGCAGACATTTTACTTCAGAAAAAACAAACAGCACCTAAGAAACTAGGACTAAAACTACATAATCATGTGTTTTAAATTTGTGAAGATATGTTCCCAAATTAAAAAAAAAAATTAATAATAAGTAAATTACCATTAAGGACCAATATGATTCTTTCTCAACAACAATAATTGTCATTGATTGGAAAGAGAATATGACTTCCATGTCGATAGGATAGATGACTTAATTTCAATGAGCGAATCCAACCAAAATTGGCCTTTCTTTAAATGATAAGGTATACTTTGAATTCCATGTCTTCTTCAACTTCCCTAGAACTAGAAGCCTCTACGTGCTAACAATACAAAGTCGACCCAGAATTTTGTGCAACGTTTAGAGGCAACTAAGCTTCCATTAAAATGGAAAATGTCGACGTAGAACTTGGAGAAGTAGACAATATCCGTGACACTGTCCATGTACTTCTTGGTTGTGTCCAAAAAGTGCAGAATGGTAAGGTGCAATTTTCACCCATTTACATGGCTCCAACTAGGCTCCGAAACCTCAGTCCCAATTCTTTCAATCCACGAGTGGTTTCTATTGGACCTCTGCACAAAGAAGATAAAAGCCTGCAAATAACTGAAGGAGAGAAATATACTTATCTGCATGATCTAGTGTCCCGTTTAGATTCCCCACCTGAGCAAACACTGAAAGCGTGTGCACAGAAGGTGAATGCTTCAATAGATCGAATCAGGGCATGTTACAACGGGATGAAGACCTATAGTGACGTCGACCTTTCCAAAATAATGGTTATGGATGGTTGTTTCATACTCGAATTCATATTCAAGCTTTTCCGATATGGCACATCAATTACCTACAACCTATTGTTTGTCAGGTCTGTTGCTCTAGACCTCGTGTTGATAGAAAATCAGATGCCTTTCTTTGTTCTTCAAGACATATTTGAGTGCACTATTTTGAAAATGGATCCAGAAGCCTCCCTTACAACTATGCTTAGTTATTTACTAGAATACATCAATCCCTTTTCAGGGAATTTTAATATCGAAAATATTGGCCAAGAAACAACTCATGATCATATTCTAGGCCTTCTTCACAAACTTTACCTTCCTTCACATCCTAAGCCATCAAACGTTTCCTCACTTCCAATAGCCCACTCAGCTCTAGAACTATACAGGGCTGGAGTGAAATTTCAACCTAATAGAAATATGACATGGCCATTGGCCATGGACCTGAAATTCTGTACGTATTCAGTCTTTTCCTTGTTTGGGGCTAAGCCAAATCTCAGTATTCCAGTAATCTGTATAAACGATGTCACCGAGGTGGTTTTGAGGAACCTGATTGTATACGAGCAGTACACTCCAGTTTATAATTACGTGACCTCATATGCCATGGCCATGAATATGCTTGTTGATACTCCGGTGGATATTTGCAAGTTGGTAGAATCGAAAGTTGTTATAAACCACTTAGGTTCAAATGAAAAGGCTGCGAAAATGATGAACACAATATGCAAAGAGGTTACTTTTCAAGATTTCTATTACACTGAACAGTGGGAAAACATGGATAGATACTACAACGGTTACTTTCCTAGAAATCTGGCTAAGTTGAAGAGGTACTATTTCAGTGGTCCATGGCATGCGGTTGTCGTAGTTGGTGGAATTCTGATGTTTGCTATTACTGTGGTTCAAACCATCTTTACTATCAAACCTATTTGATCCCATATTTGCTTTGGAGCAGAGACAACCACCAAGTACTATAGTTGTTTACACTTTGGTATTCTTTGTACGTTTCTTTATCCTTTAATTAATTACGAATTGTTCAAACAATTCCCTAATACCTATCATGGTCCTTGCCGATAGGATCAGCCAATAATACTAAGAAAAAGTCGATATATCATATAGGGGTAAGCATAATAACCGAAAAAACCAACCAAAACCAAATTAACTGATATAACCGAACCATATAACCTAACCATTTTAAAAACCACTAGTTTGGTTTCTAATTTTTGTTAACCGGTAACTAACCGTTCAGTTATGATTTTATAGGTTAACCGAAATTAAATTTTCAAAATATAATTCATTAATCATCACTTATCAGGAGACGCACGTGTAATGAAACCATCAAAGGCTGATCACGTAGACACACACAATCTTCAAATCATGCATTGAGTTAGATTATTAATTAATGTTGTAATTCCTAATAGGATAATTCTACAATTTGTAAATATTATTCACAATTAGTTTAATCTTCACACTCACTAATCGGAGGCTTCTCACATCGTTAATCCTAATCAAATATTGTTTTGACTTTACACTCATATTCAAAGGATTTTTTGACTTTATAATCAAGGCTTTTAGGTAAGTTTAGTTTTTAGTTCTTCTTGACTTTATGATATATTAAGAATGTATTTTTTTTAATGTTTTAGCTTTTTTATTTATTGTTTTTGACTTAATCATATTGAATGTATATGAGTGATTGGATTTTTTAATCCAGATAACATCTAATATCAATGTCTAACTATTTTATTTAATAGTTTTAGATTTAATCGCATTGAACTGTATGCATGTTTGGCTTTATTATAATGTTAATATCAATTATCAATATATGAAATTATTAATGTCAATTTTTTAATGTTTTATATTTTTATTGAATGTTTTTTATTTTGAATGTGACTATGTGTTATCTTACTTTGAGTATCAAATGTATACATTTTATTCTATTATTATAAGCTAGGTTACAAACATTATCGCTGAGGAATTTTTTGTATTCTCTTTTCATTTTTATTTCAATATACCTTTGTCATTTATATTGTTTTGAACATTACGGTTAACCAATTTTAACCATTAACCAAAACCGTTATCCGAAAAAACTATTAACCATAATCAATATTAACCATATCCAATGGTTACCAAAATGCATTAACCAATCATAATGGTTATGGTTCGGTTTTGACCAATAACCGAACCAAACCGCCTCGTACACACCCATAATATCATAGATTTATTTCATTAAAGTACTATCTAGGTTTGGAGCTGGTTTTTATTATTTTTTTTTCCACTAAAACTCGTGTTTCTTCCTTGAGAAAAGTCTCATGGCAAAAATTCTTCAGGACGTTAATAGACTTAATATGACTCTCACAAAAAATAGAAAGAAAGTTATGTTTCTTTATATAAAAACTATATAGTAGCGATAACCATTATTAAATATAGTATTGATTATATTCCAAGACCCTAAATCTCCGTTAAAGTCGCAATTTATTGAGTCAATTTATAGTTTAATCTCAACTTTTAATTTTTAAACAAAAAAATTCTAATTATTTTATATTTTTTCAAAATTAACAAAACTTTTCTTTTCTTTTTTTTCAACAAAAAATGACAGATTATCATATAAACTTAGAAAAGCGGAACTTTTCTATTAAAAAAATAAATGTTAGGATTAAACCACTGATCCAAATGGGGACCTTATCGGAGATTTTCTATTCTTAGAATATAGGGATTGTTTGTTATTTTTGTAAACCAATTGTATTATAAATATAATGAGAACACAATACACCTATGGAGGTGAATTTCATAAACCTTATATGGTATCATGCAGATTAGATCCGGGTCCCCTACCTTTTTCATCATCATGACCACCAACGGTAGCTCATCTTCTTCTTCATCTGATTCTTTACTTTTTCTTGCAACTATACTTAATATGATTAGTGTTAAACTCTCTCTTACCAACTGTCTACTATGGCGGAACCAGATGCTTCCCCTTCGTGTATATCAGAAGTTGATTGGCCATGTTACGAACGCCATTGTCGCCCCACCCAAAACCAAAGATGTTTCATGTACTTCTTCTCAAAAAATAGTTCGAATCATATTTGCATCCCTATCTCATCATTATCTTATTATTCAGACATCTTTATTAGAGACTGTCGTTTGTGGTTGAAACACTAGACCTAACCATTTCTCATGAGGTTTGGAAATCACTTGAAACCGAACTTATCGTCATGATTAACAGGAACAAATACAAACTCTAAAAGATACTCTTCGACATCTCAAGAAGGGTTCCTCTACTGTCTCTGAATAAGGTACTAAATACAAAGCTACCTGATATAGCTTGCTACTACTGGTCACCAAGTTAATGACATCGATAAGATTCACTGGTTTCATTGTGGACTTGGTTCTTGTTTTGAGACACCACTCCACCTGTTATTTGTTTCACTACTCAATGCTGACATTCTTCATGTACTTCTTTGATGGGATTTATTGCACTCTATACATACTACTTTGTGCAGCTAAAAACTAATTAAACCATATGTGTCCACGCATCCTATGGATCTAGGTTTTAGTATTATAGCAATCTACTTTAAAACTAGAAAAATACTAGCATGTTGATCTTGTTGGTTTCTTCATTTAGATCTCGTGACAACCACTGTTTTAAGGATGATGAGGACCCAAACCATGAATCTCTCTTTTGCTTCACACCCAAGACACTAACTAGCAAGAAAGAAATTTAGGAGATAATAGGATTTCTCGAAAATCACAATAACCCTATGAGGGTTACTATTTTCTAAATATAGAAAGAGGGGAGAGTTGGACAGATATCGAAGAGACAAGGAGTGTTAGGGTTTGACCCATATGATCCTATTTATAATCTCCAACTTAATTTAAATTCCTAAGGATAATTTATATCCTTATTCGAAATCATCTGATATCTTTATCTAGAGAGTTAAAGAATATTCTAATTAACTACTTATGAATTAATTAATATTCAACCCATTTAATTAATTAAAACTATTTAATTCATTCCAAAAATAATTTCCAATTAATTTATTAATTCATAATAATTAACAAACCTATTTTCTACTAATTCCTTATTGCTTAATTGGGTCATGGGGGCAACTCAAAAGGACCCTGCTATTATTAGAAATATTATCAATTAGTTAATGACCATGGATACTCATTCCAATAGTCATGATTGCTATCGCAAGCTTTATGATATCTCATATATCTACGGACAATCTACTAATGCTCATGACAATATTAAATCATTGCCTACTTCGAAGAGCATGACCAATTGTGGATGTTTCAATAAATAAATATTCAGGAAATAGGCTCCAAACATGCAAAAGAGAAACACAAATATAAATGAAAATGAAAATGGTATCATCAACAACTTTCTATTAAGTCACTATAAAATAAACACAAAATTAGGCCTCGATGATAATCAAACTATTAACTAAAAATTTAAACCATATCACTAGCAAATCTCATGCGTCGACCTAGTACGATCGTCATCCTTGGGGCTCGATAATGGCTTCGTGAAGGGATCAACTGGATTATCCACCGATGATGCTATATTCATGAAAATGACTCCATCCTCAACCCAACATAGTGGTATTTCCAAAGTACATGTCTTGACTTCCAAGGTCCTTAGGTTCTTTAGTTAATATGACTACACCCTCATTATCACATAATATTTCCATAAGATCCTTGATCATAGGCACACCACCAAGATCATTGATGAAGCTCTTTAACCATGTTGCCTCTTTTGATGTTTCACTAGTTGAAAAATACTCGGATTCGCATGTGGAGTCTACCACCTTCTTTTGCTTGGAACTTTTCTACATTACCACTCTTCCATTTATCAGGAACACCCTTCTTGAATGTGAGCAAGAGTTATCCCTATTAGTTTGGAAACTCACATCATAGTAACTTGTTACTCCAAATTCTTATTTTCCTCCATATACTAAGAAAATATCCTTTGTTCTTCTCAGATACTTAAGGATTTTCTTTACTACTGTTAAATGGCTATCGCTAGGGTTGTTCTGATATAGAATCACTATTCTCAAGGCATATGAGATATCAGGTAAGTACATGCCATGGAATATATGATCAATCTTATAACAGAAGCATATGGAATTCAACTTATTGTTTCCAGCTTATCATTAGTACTTGGAGATTAATCGTTACCCAATATTATGCCATGTTACACAGGTAGAAACCCTTTCTTGGAATCTTACATATTGAACATCTTTAATAGCTTATCCAAGTATGTACTTTGGCTAAGTACTATTAGACATTCACCTCCTAGGTCCTTTATAGATAACATTTCCCATTCCAAGTATTCACACTTTACAACATTGGGATATTAATTCTTATAAGGAGTATATCATCGACATACTAAACTAGAAAGACTATAGTACTCTTACTATTTTTTACATACACACAAGACTCATCTTCACTTCTAGAAAATCCAAACTTTTTGATCTTTTCATGAAAACAAAGATTCTAATTACAAGATGCTTGTTTGAGTCCATAGATGGACCTTTCAAGCTTACAAACTCTATTCGGGTATTTAGGATCTATGAAACCCTTATGGTGTGATGTATACACATCCTTTATGAGTTTTCCATTAGGGAAAGTGGTTTTCACATCTATTTTTCATAATTTATAATCATAGAAGGGATCTATGGAAACTAATTTCCTAATAGACTTTATCTTATTTATCGGTGATAAGGTTTCCTCATAATCAATTCCTTGACTTTGAGTGTAAGCCTTAGCCATCAATCTATCCTTAAACATGTGCACCCTCTCATCCATGTTGGTCTTCTTCTCTAAGATCTACTTACACCTAACGGTTTTAAGGTCATCTATAAGATTAACTAAATTCCAAACTTGCTTATCATCGATGGACTAAATCTCGCTCTACATGCTCTATTTCCGTTTGTTGGCCTCTGGCCTAACATTTCTTCCATATAGTTGGATGAACCATCCATACTAACTAGTCTATTATCATTAATATGTACATCTCCTTCTGTAGCGTGACAACCCGAAATATATTCCGTCAGTTTTAACCTTTTTCCATTAAAAAGTTTCGTTTTATTTAACTGTCCGTTAACCTTTTGGAAGAGGATAATTATATTGGGACTATTATAATGAATTGGTAAGGGTTGAAACAAATTAGAAGCACCCACTAGACGCCCTTAAATAGGTTAGTTTCAACCAAGTAAAAATTTGACCGTTTAATCAGGTGCGACTAAAAGCCCCGTTTAACGGCAGTATTGGGTAGATTTCCACTGAGCTTCAACTCCAACCCACTATATAAAGGGGAATGGACTTTATTCCACCCTTTTACACTCTCTCTCTCTATACTCTCTCTCATAAAGCCCGTTTTCGACTCAAAACCACGAATTCCCGCCTCCAAAACGTAAGTCTCTTCACCCTAACCTATTCTAAACATCATGACTTGTGAGTATACCCCAAAAATCGGACATGGAAGCTGTTGAAAAGGAGTTTACGGCCTAAGAGCCTCCTTAGGCCGTAAACCCCTAATAAGAGGCCAAAATGACCCAAATTTGTCCCTAAAAGCTTGGAAACTAATTAGAGATTTAGCCTAAGAGTGTTTGCACCTTAAAACAATCAATTTTGGGGCATAAAAGAGGGTTTACGGCCCAAGCACATGCTTAGGCCGTAAACACCCTCTAAACTTGTAAAATCAAGTTCCAAAGACTCCCCAACCACCCTTAGGCTTAATACATAAATTAGGGGCTTGCTATTTCTAGTTTAGAACAATTAAACACATAGATTTGAGGGGTGAAATGGACTTTATGGCCCAAGCACATGCCTAGGCCGTAAACACCTCCAAACCATGTTAAATGGTAGTTTTAATCCCCCCAAATGGCCATATACATCACTATAAATTACTAGGATTGAAACTAGGGCCTTAAACTTCCATAAAGTCAAGGGGTAGGAGTTCACGGCTGTGAACTCCAATAGGGATGGTTCATGGGCCATAAACTCCCATTTGGTCCCTTTAAAAGCCTTAAATCCACTCATACATTTTAGATTTGGACCTAGCAAAAATTCCACGATCAATATAAGGCCTTTAAACATCCTAGAACCCCTCACCATGAGTTTACGACCGTAAACTCATGGGGAGTTGTCCCAGGGCCCTAAACACTATATGGAGAGTTTACTCTTGGAGAGTAAACTCCATTCCTAAGCCATTCACACCCTTAAATGTTACTCGGGTCACCCTAAAGACTTAACCAAAGTGTTTTCCGCTCCTTTGTCACACCCCAAAACCGGAACGGCGGAAACGTTCTGGGGTGGATGACGTCATGTCAAGTATCACAACACATGCATTATAGTAATCAAAGTACAACAAAACATTGCATTAAGAGTAATAGTTTTTACAAGGTTACATTACAACACTTTAAAGTAATACAAGTAATAGTATAAATACAGCGTGGTACAAAGCTATCTTCATCAACAGCTCCGGGGATGTACCTGTCTAATGCTAACCTGAGAATACAAGTTATTTGAAAAGCGAGTATCAGCATTTTTACAAATGCTGGTGAGTTCATGAACATTTAGTGACATTTCATTCAAATAACTTAAGAAAGTAGTAGTTTAAAAGATTTCAGTGTACTAGAGTCCTTTCCAGAAAATCCTATATTTTCTTTAATAAAAGCAGCCTTCTACCAAGACTGGTCAGTGATGTAGAGTAAAAAGTAGTTTTCCCTAAATTGCTATCATTATCAAAATACTGAATTTGATTATTGAGGAAAGCAACGACATCAGGGAATATCATATGCCTCAGCAGTGAGGACTGCTGACTAAGGCAAAGAACCATAGACTCCAGGAAAGTATCAAACATACGACACGCCTGGTTCAGTCTAACAAGTGGAGACACAGACCCCAGAAGGTACCAAATGAAAAGTACATCTCGCAAGGTCAAAACAGTGAAGACAGACCGCAGACGATACCAAATGAAGGGTACATCTCGCAAGGTCAAAACAGTGAAGACAAACCGCAGACGATACCAAATGAAGGGTACATCTCGCAAGGTCAAAACAGTGAAGACAGACCGCAGACGATACCAAATGAAGGGTACATCTCGCAAGGTCAAAATGGTGAAGACAGACCGCAGACGATACCAAATGGAGGGTACATCTCGCAAGGTCAAAACAGTGAAGACAGACCGCAGACGATACCAAATGAAGGGTACATCTCGCAAGCTCAAAACAGTGACTACAGACCGCAGACAGTATCACATGAAAGACACGTCTAGCAAGGTCAAACAGTGTGACTTTGAAAAAGGTGACATCAGCATACAGTGTAAATTGCTGACGAAATACCGTTACCTTAAAGCCATGAATTATAAGGCAACCCAGGATACTCGTAACCATACTGACTAGAGTACTAGACGCCCTACAAGCATCTATATATTGTGACATTTGTCACCCCTTGGCTTGGTAGGTCGTGGACTGTAGCTAGCAGTCAGGGTGCGGGGTTTTCAATCCCGTATAGGCCTATACATACAATGTCCGCTCTCCCTACAGGAGACTCTGGTTACCAACTAGATGATGGAGAAGGCCGCGTCCCGAAGATGCATCCCAAATAGAGGATAGTGTGTTACTAAGAGGGAGTGGGTTTCTAATGTAAGTGTAGACTAGAGGTAGAGACTCTTAACAGACTGAAGAAAACTCGTATGTCTATGCTCGTATACATAATATATAACTAATGGATCGAACGACCTTCAGATGGACATCCGATCCCACTAGACCACATCTCAACGAAGAAAAGGAAATAGGGCGGACAAGCCTTCCTAAGTCCTTTAATCATTATTTATATGCATCTATACAAGCATAAACATACATCTAACTACTCTTGAGTGTGTATCATACAGTGAAGTATAAGTGTACAGTGGAACATCCGAGTCGTGAAGTATACGTGTACAGTGTGGGATAATCGAACCATGAAGTATAAGCGTACCAAGTATAAGTGTATCACGAAGCAGAGATGACAATAAGTGATGTAAGAACGTCTATCAAGTATAAGTGGAGTAAAGTCGTTATCCAGTATAAGTGAAGGAGAAATCGTATCACTAAGTAAGAGCGTGAATAAGTATAAGCGTCATCAAGTATAAGCGACTATAGGTATAAGTGAAAGTGTTACCGAGTCAGAGTACAAAATAAGTATAAGTGAAGCAGCAGTGTTTAACAAGTAAAAGTATACGTCAAAAAGGGAAATCTTTAATGAAAAGCCTTTATGTACAGAGAAAATCACAAATTGTATTCCTTTGTAAAATACGTTTAAAACCTTAGAGAATCTTCATAAACAAATTTAGGATGAATTTGAATAAATCAGTATAAGTAAAAGTTATGAAACAAGTAAAAGTCATTTTAGTGTCCCACTCGGTAAAACAGTGTAAAAGTGGTAAAATCTTGTGCATGCGGGTTATCAATCATATGCGATTGACATGATAACTGGCATGTTTAACTTGTATTCCCCCCCTATAAAACATTTAAAAGCATTTAAAAGGTTCATTCAGGGGTATGAACTCACCTGGTGTAAGTAGGTCCAACGAGAGTGTTGTTTGGGCGTTCGGTGTCACGTAAGGACTCGAACACACTCAATGACCTATATAACATATGATATCATATGTTCACATACAATTAGTATATTTAATACTAATTAAACAAATATACGCGCTCTAAGGAGCGGAAAACACTTTTGGTTAAGTGTTTGGGGTCCCGGGTAGCGTTTAAGGGTGCTACGGGTCTCCTATCAGTTGTGGAACTTTGCTAAACTCAAATATCAAGTGTGTGAATGGGTTTTAAAGCATTAATATGGACCATTTTGGAGTTTACGGCCTAACCCAAGGGATTTTACGGCCGTAAACTCCCAAGGTCATATTCTTGGGTGTTTAATGCTTCTAGCTTACTCATGGGATTTTTCTAAGGACTTTTCATAAAAGGCATGAGTGAATTTAAGGCTTCTAAGGGCATTATATTGGATTTTACAGCCTATGAACACTCCCATGGGAGTTTACGGCCGTAAACTCTCATACCTTGGATTTTGTGAAGTTTAAAGCCCATAATGCCTTTCTAGTAATTTATAATGAAGTGTGATGCCATTTTGGGGGATTAAAACTACCATTTGAGTGTGTTTTGGGGAGTTTACGGCCTAGACACTTGCTTGGGCCGTAAAATCCAAATCAAGCGTCATTTCATTGTGTTTAAGTCCTTAAATCCTTCCTAGCATTTTATAGAAATAGTCTAAGGCCATTTGGGGGACAAAAACCAACATTTTGGGCATGTTTGGGGAGTTTACGGCCTAAGCATGTGCTTGGGCCGTAAACTCATTTTTTCCCTTCATTTTAATGTGTTTAATTGATCCAAACCTCAAATACTAAGTCCCTAAATTATGTATGAAGCCTAAGGGTGGTTTGGGAGTGTTTTTGGGGCATTTTAACATGATTTTGAGGTGTTTACGGCCTAAGCTTGTGCTTGGGCCGTAAACTCTCTTTTTTCCCCTAAATCATTGTGTTTTGATGTTTAAACACTCCTAGGCAATCCCCTTAATTTATTTCCAAGCCTATAGGGACAAGTTTGGGTCATTTTGGCCTCATTTTGGGTGTTTACGGCCTAAGGAGGTTCTTAGGCCGTAAACTCCTTTTTCATAGCTTCTAAGTCTGATTTTTGGGCTATAAACACAAATCAATATGTTTAGAATAAGCTAGGGTAAGCGGACTTACAATTTGGAAGCGTTTGGTTGTGGTTTCGGGGCGAAAACGGGTCTAGAGAGAGAGTATAGAGAGAGAGTGTAAAAAGTCTCCAATAGACTCCACTCACCCTTATATAGGGTTTTGAGTCGGGGCACAATGGAATTCTACCCGATACTACCGTTAAACGGGGCTTTTGGTCGCACCCGATTTAGTGGTCGTAATAATAAAACTTGACATTTTCCAAATGAATCAAAATGTGTGTCCTGTGTTTTATTTCCTTTTTCACGATTTAACGACATGTAAACATACACAATTGAAATGTTTATTAAATTTGACGGCTTCTTATTAACGGAACTTTTGAACAGTGGAAAATTCCGTTAACGGTAACGGAGAAACGTAACGGGACAACTTGGGTTGTCACATCCTTAGAGTGCGTATACTTGTTTAATTAGTATTAAATGTACTAATTGTATGTGAACATATGTTATCATATGTTAAATAGGTCACTAAGTGTGTCCAAGTCTTTACTTGACACCGAGCACCCAATTGACACCTTCGTTGGATCTACTTACATCAGGTGAGTTCATACCCCTGAATGAACCTTTTAAATGTTTTTACATGTTTTATAGG
Organism: Lactuca saligna; assembly: GCF_052625555.1. Lineage (NCBI taxonomy): Eukaryota > Viridiplantae > Streptophyta > Magnoliopsida > Asterales > Asteraceae > Lactuca > Lactuca saligna. Next base: position 132,404,031 of record NC_136424.1, on the reverse strand, counting down.
GGGTATACAAGTTAAACATGCAAGTTATCATATCAATCACATGTGATTGATAACCCGCATGCACAAGGATTTACCACACTGTTAACTGTTTTACCGAGAATGACACTGTAAATGGTTTTCTAAAAATGTAGTTACTTGTTCAGCTTTTACTTATAACGTTTAATCCAACTTTCATTTTAAACTTGTTTATGAAAGGTTTTCAAAGGATTTTTAAAGATTTTCAAACTTATTGTACAAAGGAATACCAAGTCATGATTTTTGTAATGTACAAAGGTTTTCCAAAGTTTTCGTCTATGTTTTTATACTCCTACTTGGTGAAGATACCACTACTTCATTTCGGTTCAGTTAATACCTCTACTTTGTGATACGCTCATACTTGATAACGCCTCTACTTCGTGATATGCTTATACCTTGTAAGACACTCTACTTCGTGATACGCTTATACCTTGTAAGACACTCTACTTCGTGATACACTTATACTTGAGAACGCCTCCACTTCGTGATCCACTTATACTTGAGAACATTTCCACTTCGTGATACACTTATACCTAATGACACTTCCACAGAGTTAGATGTATGCCTATGCTTGTATAGATGCATATAAATAATGTTTGAAGGACTTAGGAAGGCTTGTTCGCCCTATTTCCTTTTCTTCGTTAAGATGTGGTCTGGTGGGATCGGATGTCCGTCCGAAGGTCATTTGATCATTATTTATATATTATATATATAGGCATAGACATATAGGTTTACACTAGTCAGTCCAATTGAGAGTCTCTATCGCTTGTCCAGTATTTTACACTAAATCTCACTATACGAGATACATCCTCAGTACACGGCCTACTCCGTTGTCGAGTTGGTAACCAGAGTCTCTTGTAAGGAGAGCGGACATTGTGTGTATAGATCTATACGGGATTGACACCCCCGCATCCTGACTGCTAGCTACAGTCAACGGCCTACCAAGCCAAGGGGTGACAAATGTCATAATTATACCGACGCTTGCAGGGCATCAAGATTCTCTAGTGTCGATCAGTATGGTTACGAGTATCTCGAGGTTACCTTATAATTCATGGATTTAAGGTAACGGGTTTTATACACAGTATTACACTGTATACACTGTGTTCACTATATTGGACCTTGCTAGCTGTATCTTTCATTTGATACTGTTTGGGGTCTATATTCTCTGTTTTAGACCTTACTAGTTGTATCTTTCATTTGATACTGTCTGGGGTCTATATTCTCTGTTTTTAGACCTTGCTAGTTGTACCTTTCATTTGGTACCGTCTGGGTTCTGTGTCTCCCTTTGATTAGACTGAGCCAGGCGTGTCATTTGTTCGATACTCTCCTGGAGTCTATGACTCCTTTTGCCTTAGTCAGCAGTCTTCACTGCTGAGGCATATGTTATTTCCCTGATTTCTCTAGCTTTCTTTAATAACCAAATTCTGTATTTTGATAATGATAGTGATTAAGGTAAAACTACTTTTTACCACATAACTTTGTCCAGTCTTGTTAGAAGACTGCTTTTATTAAAGAAAATATAGGATTTTCTGGAAAGGACTCTAATATAGTGGATACTCTAAAACTACCACTTTTATTAAAATTTATTTGAATAAAAATGACACTAAATACTTATGAACTCACCAGCATTTGTAAAAATGTTGATACTCGCTTTTCAAATAACTTGTATTCTCATGTCAGCATTAGACAGGTACATTCCCGGAGCTTTTGACGACGATAGTTTAGTACCAAGCTGCACCTATATTATTACTTGTATTATTTTGATGTATTGTAATGTAAACCATGTAAAACTATTACTATTAATGTAGTGGTTGTTGTACCTTGATTACTATAATGCATGTGTTATGATACTTGACATGACGTCATCCACCCCAGAACATTTCCGCCGTTCCGGTTTTGGGGTGTGATAGATTGGTATCAGAGCGTTGTTTATAGTGAGCTAAGTATATCAATTCATAAAAGATATACAGCCTATAAATACAAAGGGATAAAACACTCTGACCAAGAATTATATTTTAAAATATAACCATATTTTACAAAAGTATAAGAACATCCAGAATCTAAACACTCGAACACAAGTATCACAAGAAGAACAATAACAAAAGTCTTCGGATGTTGAGCATTACCGTCAAACCTGGGCAGTTATGTAATCGTAAGCTGGAATAAATGTAACCTGGTCAACTACATTTATTCGAGATGCGATGAACATGTGCTTGGGAGTGATAGTGGTGTTGCAACAGGTCTGAAACTTACCAACTAGGAATGCTAGATCCAAACATAAAGTTAAAATACTATAGGAGTATTTTGGAATACTAAAAGACTCACATTAATCCCATAATCGTATTCAGAAGATAAGAAACAAACAAGAATTAAAATACCATAGGGGTATTTTAGGATCCATAACTAACCTTGTGTGAAGAACTAAAAAGATCCTTATTGATATACCTACAATTACAGAGAGTATACTCCCAAGATTATATATAATAAGGATCCCATAGGCTAAGAATTTGTGGTTTCGCTCTACTTCCTTTTCCTTGTTTGGATGTGGATACCGAGTAGTATCACATATTCGAAGGCCTATCGGATCTAAGTTATATATGATTTGTATACCCTATGTAATTGTAGCAGGACTCGATATGGATCACACAGTGAAATGTTAATAATCTCTTAGGATTCTTTAGACATTTCCATTCTCGCACGAACCGTGTAGAAAACCCTATCCTTTTCAGTACTTGGCAGAAGAGTTGATTCTGACCCCGAAGAAGTTCATTGAGAAGATTTCCAGCTCGGAAACGAATGACCTAGGTCGAGACTATTGAATTCACCAAGTGCCCATATCTTTTAGGGACATCGGTGAGAAATTCGCCTAATATTCCGAGATTGCAGTCATCCATCATGAAGTGATGACACACAGAGTCGGAATCATAAGGAAGGCGGAGTAGAGATTCAACATGTCCATAAGAGGAGAGAACCCTAGGTAACTACCCGAAGGAAACCAACATCGATCCCAATCAAAATACGAGGTAGACAGAGGGAGCCAGTACATGGAACCCGAGAAGTGTCTTTTCCTCGTGTTTGTCACGCTAATACACCCATAAAATAATACAATTTAGTGAGTTAGTGGTTACACTACTCACGCTATGTGTTAGGTAAATCGTCGTTTCCTGTTGCCAATAACACGATTAGAGCGGATCCCCACACCTCTGTTGAGGTTGTTTAGCCATAAGCCTTCATGAGCCTCTCTTCCTGCGGTCTTCGTTCCGAACGGTTCTCAAATCTCTCCAGGTCGGAGAGTGAAACCTTTCCCATTATAAAGGTAACTTAGTAGGAACGACTCGCATCTTATGGCCTTTCCGATACTCATACTCCTACCTTGTACACCAGGACTACATCATAGGGATGTAGGTCGACAGTCAGACAACCAATACCCGAGGCACGGAAAAATAAATTAGGCCTAACATAGTAAGGATTGGTACGTCCAGGGTTAACCTTCGTCTCTCATTAGCTTGTGTTCCTCTTTCCGTGTAGGAACAACCATGCCTCCGAAGAAGCGTAATCCATCCGCTGGCAAGAAACCGGCTCTCCTATTCAATGAAGCTACTTTCCAAGCTGCGGTCTCAGCAGCCGTAGCAGTTGTCATGGCTCAACTGAGTGCTAACAACGTCAATGTTAGCAAGATCCCTATTGGAAATTCCGATCTTAGTAATAGACAGCAACAACCAACCTCTGCATACCCAGCTACCCAAGAACCTCACTCAAATCCACGGAAAAGAAAAATCAAGATCAAGGAGGGAAGTACCTCGGCTCAAGGACCTTCTGAAGGGCAACGAGCTGAGACAGTCAATATCCCTACCAACCCTTCCATCCCCACACCTAGGAGACCATACCTAGGAAACCTTCCCCACTGCAGCAAGTATAGCTACCATCATCATGGTGTATGCCAAGAGCTCTATTGTGCTAGGTGCCACATGATGGGGCATACTACTCGCATCTGCAGAACCTCGGTTGAGTTTATTACATCAACCACTAATGTGGCGGGCAATACAGTTTTCCATTTATGTGGTGAGATTGGACACTTCAAGAAGGACTGCCCAACCGAAGGAAAAGACAAGGACACAGGAGGAGTCTAACTCTAATGCTTAGGAAGAAGCATCAAGGAACCTGATAGATTTTGGTACGTCTCTCGATCTCAAATAACTAACTGAGAACATAAAAAGGCCTACTCTAAATGTAATTATTTCCCATTAAGGTGAAAGTTGCAGCACTGTTATAAAATATAAAATTCATCAGGTAAAACTATAAAGGCTAAACATATACGTTACGGCCATGTATAGTTAAGATGGATAGACCTAGAGTGAGTGAATGCCGACTCATTTCCTGTTCCCCGTTTGGTTGCACTACTAGAAAAACAACCTTTTACGACGCGCAATTTATGATACACATTGATTCACGATACGCAAACGAGTGTGATCTAAAAATAATGTCATCTCTCTATAAATTTTAAGGATTTAGGGCACGCATTTTTGAGTACCCTTAAATTAGTGTCTAAAAAAAACACGGAGGGCGCCTATAATAAAACGTGTGCCGTCTGAGGATGTCGCTTTATAAATTTTAATGGAAACGCGCCTTCCATCCTTTAGTAGCTGAGGGGGAAAATGAAATCCTAAAAAATTAAAATCCCCGCCTTCCTTTTTTTCCTTTCCCTCTTGCCCTAATTATCACGCTCCTTCCTTTCCCCTACCGACATTGACTGTCACCTACTTCTTCCCTCACACTTCGACCATCGTTACTTGCCATTCCTGATCGTTGACGTCGATCAAGGAAAGCACGCCACCAGCCGAAAACCTTCAATCTCTCCTTCTCATTTTCTCTGTAAACCCTAATCTGTATATGGTTTCCAGTCGTTTCCCCAAAGGAAACAGATTTGATCCAATCGTTTCCCCAGAGGAAACAGATTTGAACCCTCTTGAAGGAAGATCCGGGCCCATTTATGTGATTGAATCCGCTTCGTATGTGTTTGATCCAGAGATTTTAGGGTTCTTTGAGGCGACCTCAACCCAGCAGCTCGTATCGGGAGAAGGTATTGTTGGTAAAGCGTTGGGTACAAACCAGCAGCTCGCAGGTTGTCCATCATCAGCCACACACCGTGTTTTATAGGCCACAAAGACTTGGAGTAGATGAAATTGAAATTGAAATTGGTATTATCTAGCTGAATCGATATCGATTTGACTCCAAATTGCAGTCAATCGAAGGATTATTTGGTAAGGTGCACTCCTATGTATTGTAAAAATTGCTCTTCTTTCTCCTTTATTCATGCCTCTGATTTCGATTTTGATTCTTCTTGTATTCTCCTCTGTAAAACCCTAACTGGAAAAGCGATATCTAGATTTCCCATTCTTTCTCGTTCCTATATCCCTTTGGCACTTACCGATTCTTCTCCCTTCCTCGAGACAAACGTCGGTCACCTAAACTCAAATCCTCTAAGGATACCTGCTCTAATTCATTCCCAAAAATCAAAAAATCTCGTTGTCTATCCCACAGTTTATCAATTCAGAATTTTGGGAGACAGAATCGTGCCTCATTTGTGGTTCGTGGCCTACACTACTGCTTCACCGCCCTGCTCCACTCTTATTTTCCATAGCTTGTCCGTCCTCTACCACCTCCTTCATATGGTTATGTTTATGAATGTATGTTATTCTTGATTCAACACATTCTATGGCAGCTAAATGCAATTTTAACCTATATAGTTTTGAAGGAATACAATTTTGGAGGTTATTGAAATATTTACGTTTTTTTGTAAAATTTTACATTTTCTGATAGGGATTTTTATGTGGGTTTGGTTTCTTGAAGGTTTTCATGGTTCCATGGCTCCCATTATTTATGTTATTCGATCATTGCAACTTGTTTAAAAAGATCAAGATTATAACAGGTGCTATTTCTTTTTGACTTTTGGGCTGTTTCTTTTGGGACTGTTTACAAGGGCTATATTGATGAGAATGTTCGGGTTGGTCTCAAATCTCTTCCTGTTGCTGTTAAGGTTCTCAACAAGGAGGGTCTTCAAGGCCACAAATAATGGCTTGTAAGCTCCTCTAGTTCTCTGTCAACGCAGCAACTAATTCTTTGTTTTGTTTTATCTTCCTTATACCATTAATCCATATCTATAATGGCGTTTTGTGTTGTAGACTGGAGTTAATTTCCTTGTTCAGCTCAGACATCCCAATTTGGTGAAATTGATTGGGTATTGTTGTGAAGATGACCACATATTGCTTGTTTATGAGTTCATGTTTCGAGGAAGCCTTGAAAATCACCTCTTTCGAAGCATGCACCTTTGTACCATATATATATCTTTTTTTTTCTTTATGTCAAACGTCTCAAACCCCCCTTTTTCCTAACTTCAATACTCTACATAACAAATAGTATATGACATGTTCAGCCATGATAGCTGTAATACCAACTTAAATACCAACAATGATCATAAAATCCTTTCTTGGTAACTGTATTAGAACTATTAGTGATTTAGTGGTAATTGCAAGAGGGAGAGGAAGGGTGACAATCCCTTCATTATGTTTTAGCATCTAGGTCAAAATTGTTTATTATATCTGACTTGTTCTGTCTTTCTTGCCCTTTTAACAGTTCAATTGTGCTTCATCATTTTGTCATGTTTGTACTTTGATCACAAATATGTCAAAGCTAATACTGATCTAGCATTGTTTCATTATTGTAAATATTTCTAAGGACATATGGTTGTTGATAGCTTAGTATGTGGGAAACGTGCTTATATATTTCTGTTAATACAAATAAGATTACCAAAGAGTAAAGACATTAAAAATTTATAAATGACTATTTTAGCCTTCCTAACATTCTAAATGACTAAAAAACTTGTTAAACAACACCATATTTTGTGTAGTGTTAACTTATTTTTGAAATCCTCATAAACAAGTGCGCCATTATCATGGCCAACAAGACTGATGATTGCTTTTGGGGCAGCAAAAGCTTAGCCTTCCTTCACAATGTTGAATGACCAGTAATCTATCGAGACTTAAAGACTTCCAACAATTGCAAATGAACAAAAGAAAACTGGTATGTTACTGTTTTATGAATTATTGAAGGTTATTATTGTTTGTTTTAAATGATTAATCAAGTTAAATCTTATTACTTTTTTTTATTATAAAAAGTTAAACTTTGATGTTATAATAATCAGAGCACGGGGAAAACATGAATTAACTAAATGTACAATAAAATATAGAGTGCATAATAGAGATTAGATATTAATATTGATGTACTTGTGTGTGTTTGATTTTAGGAGGTAGAAATACAATGCATGGGCATAAAAGTGGTACATATGTTTTGCTGGATGTATTGTCAAGCGGGTCACCACCTGCTCCTGCTCCTGCTACTCAAAAAAGGTCATGTACATCTAATCTCTTATCCTTGACTCAACTTAATAATAATAATAATAATAATAATAATAATAATAATAATAATAACAATAATAATAATAATAATAATAATAATAATAATAATAATAAACCCTCATCCTCACCTTTTAGTGCTTTGGATACTCTTTCATCGCCTATACCTACACTTGGTGCTTCCCCTATGATGGATCTATTAGACGGATTCGGTCAAAATCCTACACCACCACCACCACCTAGTAAGTATATTATTATTATTTTATTATTTTTTCGATCCGGGTAAATGATGCTTACCACTTGGGGAACTGCTAGGAAAAAATAAATGAAGTTTACATGACTCGATCTTGTTCATTTTACCCTTACATTCCAAAAAACAAATTTCACAATACCCATCAATTTTAAGCCAATGGGAGGGGGAAAAGGTAAAAGGGTATAAGATTTTATTTTGATGCATGAACATTGAATAGAAGAAGAGAAGAATGGGCAGACATATCCACCAATTGTTGCATTTGAGGGTGGTGCATTGAGCCTAATGTTCAACCTATCTAACTAACCTGGAAGTCCATAGATAACTTTAATTAAAGCAAAATTCACAAACACGTCTTCCTAGGTCTATACAGATTTCATCTTCCATGCAGCAGTGCCCAAGGTAAAAATTATATCTGCTCCCTCCCTCCCTATATATATATATATATATATATATATATATATATATATATATATATATATATATATATATATTGTAACAGCCCGGAATTTCAGGTATTTTTATAATATTGTTTTTGGGGTGTTTTAGGAAGGGACTCGGCGAGTTGGAGCCAGACTCGCCGAGTAGGACCACAGACTGGGTCGCGGGTTCGCGACTGGACTCAACGAGTCCATTATGGACTCGGCGAGTCTGCGCTGTTCAGCGGAAACCCTAGTCGTTTGGTTTTGGATCGTATATAACGCCTTTTAGGCCGTCATTGTCCGTCTTTTAGCCGATTGAGAAGAACCCTAAGCGTCTGTGGACATCTAGAGCAAGATTTGAGGCTATTGGAACTTTGAAGAGATTGTTGGGCAAGAAGGAGAGGAGTTTTGGCTAAAGGAACAGCAAGGGATCCGAGTTCTGAGGTCTGGGGACACAGAGAGTACGTTTTTCAGGTAATACTTCGGATCATTCCTGTTATTTTGATGTGTGCACGGATTTAGGGTTTATGAAACCCATTTGGTGATTAGATGGATTATTATGTTGTTACCCAAACGTTTATACCCCAGTAATAGGATGTTTAGAGGTCCAGAAAGTCCCATGATTGTGTATTTCGGGACCATACGTATTTCAGGAAGCAGTTGATCGACTGCATGGCATGGACTCGCCGAGTCCAATGAACAGACTCGGCGAGTAGCTTGAAGATTCACTGGAACTCGCCGAGTTGTTCTTCAGACTCGGCGAGTGGAGTCGGGGTGGCCCCGCGATTCTTCCACGTGGATCTCGTCGAGTCAAGGGGGATACTCGACGAGTAGAAAGGGAACATCAGGGAAAGTTGGAGAAGACGTCTCGACTCGTCGAGTCACCTTTGCACTCGACGAGTCCGGTCCAGTTGACCGTTGACCAGAGTTGACCTGCATATAATTTCTTAGGGTCAGTTGTCTTGAATGATAAGAGTATTAATAAGGGTATATGGTATTATAGGGAGTCTGCAGATCGGTGGATCGAGTGCGAGTGATTTCAAGAGTTGATAGTTTTCATTACCACGAGGTGAGTCTTCTCACTATACTACACCCGGAAGGGTTTGACTATGAGACCGGAAGGTCGGATATGATATGTGTTATTTATGCTATAAATAGAAAGGTAGTTGCTATGCATGCTATGTGTGTTAATGGGCCGGAAGGCAATATGTTATGTGACAGAAAAGTCAGGTATGATATATGATACATGTGTTTATGTGTTAGAGTAAATGTATTATGTGTTGAATATGTTTATGGGCCGGAAGGCAATACGTTATGGGCCGGAAGGCGATATGTTACGGGCCGGAAGGCAATATGTTATGGGCCGGAAGGCGATTATTTTACGGGTCGGAAGGCGAAGTGTTGTGGACCGGAAGGTCAGGGCCTGGAAGGGCGTATGTGTGTAAGTCGTATACTGGGGAACTCACTAAGCATTTATGCTTACAAGTTGTTATGTGTGTGTTTCAGGTACTAGCGAGGACCGTGGGAAGGCGCCGGCATGATGCATACACACTGCTGCTATTTGAGATCTTGGGGATTTCATATATGTATTTGATATGAAACATGGAATAAATACTATTGGTTGGATGAAATCACTTTATTTTAAATGAAAATTTTATTTGAAAATTTGCGTTGTTACAATTGGTATCAGAGCCTTGGTTTGAGGGATTCGGGTGTACCTTCGGGTGTAACTGAACTCAAACCGAGGATTGAGGAAAAATATTTTAAAAATAATAAAGACATAAATTTTTATAAATGGTAAAGTGGTTAACAAGAACGGAGCAGTGTGTACGATCAGCGAGCGCCCGAACGGTAAAGATCCCCAGAATACCTTACAATGTTATGTTATGCACTGAATTATGAATTGTTATGCATGCTAGAAGACTAGGTATTCATGATAGGACTAGAATGGCCTGTTTTGTGATGCCTTAGTCTAGGGAGTTTGCTTATATGAGATATTCGATAGCGTGCAGGTAGATAGTGCATACTAGAGGTAGAGTACTCACTATTCGGGGTTTGGGGAGGAAGGTTTGGGACGAATACTGACACGGTGTGGTCGGTAGTATTGGGCCCGTACTACCGCAGACACCGGGTCGGTGGAAGACCCAAGTAAGAATCCCTGGATATCGGAGACTGAGTAGGGTTGCGTTATCGAGTACAATTGTACTTAATGGAGTCTCTGATAATTTTATGTTGTATTTCATAGACATCATGGTTACCACACGTCATGGGGCGAGTTCGAGTAGTGTGAGCGACGAGGATATTCGTCAGATGATTCAGGAGGAGGTAGCTGCAGCGATCCGGGCTGAGATCCCGGAGATGTTTGGGTCTATTAAGACCACACTGATGGAGACGTTTGAGGAGCGGTACGCCGCACTGACTGAGGCTGCAGCCGCTGCCGCTACCGCAGCTGTGGCTGCTGCCAGGCCGCAAGGGGGCGATTCGTTGCTGTTCCGGGAATTCAGCAACACGAAACCCCCTGAGTTCGATGGGACGCAGGATCCGATTGCTGCGATGAGGTGGATCGCCGACATTGAGGGGTGCTTCTACACTTGCTCATGCCCGGAGCACCTAAGGGTACGGTTCGCCTTGAACCAGCTCTGTCTGGGAGCAAAGGATTGGTGGAAGTTCGTGACGGCGAACTTCACTTTGGCGGAGATTACAGCGGTGACATGGGAGAGGTTTACTGAGATGTTCAGGGATGAGTACGTTCCCCCAGTGGAGAGGGAACGATTGATTCAGGAGTTCTTGACCCTTAAGCAGGGTACTGATTCCGTTGCGGTGGTCACACGGAAGTTTCACGAGAGGGCGATGTTCTGCCCAGAGCTGGTGTCTACAGAACAGTCACGGATGAGCCGGTATTTAGGCGTCTTGAGGAGGGATATCCGGGAGTTTGTGTCAAACTCCACCTATCGTACTTTCACTGAGCTTCAGGATAACGCCAGGAAGCGCGAGATCAAGTTGGAGACTCAGGCCAGGGAGGAGGCCGAGTCTCGGCAGGTGGACCGACGACCGGCTCAGTCTCAGCCGGCAGCCAAGCGAATCAAGTCCGCTGATTCGAGGATGGGAGGTCCGAAGGGCCGCACTTGTGGAAAGTGCGGCAAGGGTCATGAGGGGGCGTGTCGAGCTGGTGGTTGCTACAAGTGTGGCAAGGAAGGACACATTGCCAGGGATTGTCCTAAGGGGTTCATCGTTTGCTTTCACTGCAACCAGACAGGCCATCGGAAGGCCGAGTGCCCGCAGCTTCGTCAGGGATCTACACCTACTACCAGGACTACTGAAACCCGACCGACAAAGGTCGAGGCCCCGAGGGCTCGCGGGAGAGCCTTTCAGCTGACTGCGGAGGAGGTCCGCGCTGCGCCCGATGTTGTGGCAGGTATGCTGTAATTCACGTATTTACCTTAAAGTCGAAATGTTATGCTTATGTTAATGTATGTGTAGGTACTTTTCTTGTGAACTCTATGCCTGCTCTAGTGTTATTTGATTCGGGTGCGAGTAGATCCTTTGTATCTTTAGCTTTTAGTCAGCATATCAGCATTAGTCGTGAGCCGTTAAGTCGGCCTCTGAGCGTTTCTATAGCGGCCGAGAGGGTGGTTTGTGCCATGGAGATTCTTCGGGGATGCGTACTAGAGATTTTCGGGGTAGCGTTTCCGATTGACCTAATTCCTATTGCGATGGGGGATGTATGTGTCATCGTGGGCATGGACTGGTTGAGCCGATTCAGCGCTGTCATCGACTGTGAGCGCCAGCTGGTGACTACACGAGACCCTAGTGGGGGAGTTCTTACGGTATACGGCGAGGGTACCCGTTCGGGATCAGCTTTTGTTCGGCCGCTAGGGCGAGGCAATGCCTACAGCAGGGATGTAGAGGTTTTGTGGCGTATGTGATGGATCCGCGGGAGGCTTCCGAGAGACCGAGGACAGTGGAGGAGGTTCCAGTGGTGCGCGAGTTTCCAGATGTTTTTCCTGAGGAGTTGCCGGGAGTACCTCCTGCGAGGCAAGTAGAGTTTGGTATCGATCTGATTCCGGGGGCTGCGCCTATTGCGAAGGTGCCTTATCGTCTTGCACCTCCAGATATGCAAGAGTTATCCTCGCAACTCCAGGAGTTGCTGGGGAAGGGATTTATTCGGCCGAGTAGCTCGCCGTGGGGAGCACCGATTCTGTTCGTCAAGAAGAAGGATGGTTCACACCGGATGTGCATTGATTACCGGGAGTTGAACAAGGTGACGGTCAAGAACTGCTATCCGTTACCTAGGATCGATGATCTATTCGATCAGTTGCAAAGGGCATCTTGGTTTTCCAAGATCGATTTGAGATCAGGGTACCATCAGGTAAGAGTGCGGGATGAGGACGTCCAGAAGACAGCATTCAGGACGCGGTATGGGCATTACAAGTTCGTGGTGATGCCTTTCGGGCTCACCAATGCCCCGGCAGTGTTCATGGACCTCATGAACAGGGTATGCAGGCCGATGCTGGATCGGTCTGTGATTGTATTTATCGACGACATCCTAGTGTATTCGCGAACTAGAGAGCAGCATGAGGGACATTTGAGGGAGGTCCTTGAGGTATTGAGGTCGGAGAAGCTATATGCAAAATTCTCCAAATGTGACTTTTGGTTGCGGGAGGTCCAATTTCTTGGACATGTTGTTAATCAGGCAGGGATATTGGTCGATCCGGCCAAGGTGGAAGCAGTGATGAGTTGGGAGGCACCGAAATCACCTTCCGAGATCAGGAGTTTCCTTGGGTTGGCAGGGTACTATCGGAGGTTTATTAGGGACTTCTCCAAGATCGCGGTACCGCTCACCAGATTGACCCGGAAGGGTGTTACATTCTCATGGGGACCCGAGCAACAGACTTCCTTCGAGACACTACGTCAGAGACTGTGCGAAGCCCCGGTATTAGCCCTCCCGGAGGGGATGGAGGATTTTTTTGTATATTGCGACACGTCGATTTCGGGACTGGGTGCAGTGTTGATGCAGAGAGGCCATGTGATAGCTTATGCATCGAGGCAATTAAAGCCTCACGAGGCGAGATATCCCACGCATGACTTAGAGTTGGGGGCAGTAGTGTTCGCTCTCAAGATTTGGCGTCACTACCTGTACGGGGTTCGTTGTACTATATACACGGACCATAAGAGTTTGAAGTATTTGATGGATCAACCCAACCTAAATATGCGTCAGAGGAGATGGTTGGACGTGGTTAAGGATTATGACTGTGAGATCCTATACCACCCAGGCAAGGCTAACGTGGTAGCCGATGCATTGAGTCGTAGGGCAGAGAGCACTCCATTGCGAGACGTATGTCTGAGACTGACGATGATGTCTCCAGTATTAGATGCTATTCGTGGGGCACAGGCCGAGGTTGTGAGATCCAAGATGCAGAAGAAAGAACGGTTCGTTGGGTTAATTTCAGAGTTCGTTAAGGATAGACGAGGACTTCTGACGTTTCAGGGTCGGATTTGGGTACCATTCGTGGGCGGTACGCGTGCCACTTTGATGGAGGAGGCTCATAGATCGAAATTCTCGATCCATCCCGGTGCTACGAAGATGTATTTGGACTTGAGGAAGGAATATTGGTGGCCTTGTATGAAGAGAGACGTCGCATGGTTCGTTGAGAGGTGTTTGACCTGCCGTAGGGTTAAGGCCGAGCACCAGAGACCGCATGGTAAGTTGCAGCCCTTGGAGATTCCTGAGTGGAAGTGGGAACAGATTACTATGGATTTCATCACCAAATTGCCGAGAACTGCCAGGGGAGTCGATGCAATTTGGGTGATTGTGGATAGATTGACGAAGAGTGCACACTTCCTTGCCATTAGCGAGAGTTCATCAGCGGAGAAGTTGGCGGAGTTATACGTGAGAGAGGTAGTATCTCGGCATGGAGTGCCGATCTCGATTGTTTCAGACCGTGATGTACGCTTCACTTCCAGGTTCTGGAAGAAATTCCATGAGGAGCTGGGTACTAAACTGCATTTTAGTACCGCATACCATCCCCAGACAGACGGTCAGAGCGAGCGGACGATTCAGACATTGGAAGACATGCTTAGAGCGTGTGTGTTAGACTTCGGGGGTAGCTGGGATGCGCATTTGCCTTTGGCTGAGTTTTCCTACAACAACAGCCATCATTCGAGCATTGGTATGCCACCTTTTGAGTTGTTGTATGGTAGGAGGTGTCGGACTCCCATTTGCTGGGGAGAGGTGGGACAGAGAGTGATGGGCAGTACAAAGATCGTACTCCAGACGACAGAGTAGATTCAGCAGGTTAGGCAGAGGTTATTGACCGCCCAGAGCCGACAGAAGATAACTTTAATTAAAGCAAAATTCACAAACACGTCTTCCTAGGTCTATACAGATTTCATCTTCCATGCAGCAGTGCCCAAGGTAAAAATTATATCTGCTCCCTCCCTCCCTATATATATATATATATATATATATATATATATATATATATATATATATATATATATATATATATATATATATATATATATATATATATATATATATATATATTGTAACAGCCCGAAATTTCAGGTATTTTTATAATATTGTTTTTGGGGTGTTTTAGGAAGGGACTCGGCGAGTTGGAGCCAGACTCGCCGAGTAGGACCACAGACTGGGTCGCGGGTTCGCGACTGGACTCGACGAGTCCATTATGGACTCGGCGAGTCTGCGCTGTTCAGCGGAAACCCTAGCCGTTTGGTTTTGGATCGTATATAACGCCTTTTAGGCCGTCATTGTCCGTCTTTTAGCCGATTGAGAAGAACCCTAAGCGTCTGTGGACATCTAGAGCAAGATTTGAGGCTATTGGAACTTTGAAGAGATTGTTGGGCAAGAAGGAGAGGAGTTTTGGCTAAAGGAACAGCAAGGGATCCGAGTTCTGAGGTTTGGGGACACAGAGAGTACGTTTTTCAGGTAATACTTCGGATCATTCCTGTTATTTTGATGTGTGCACGGATTTAGGGTTTATGAAACCCATTTGGTGATTAGATGGATTATTATGTTGTTACCCAAACGTTTATACCCCAGTAATAGGATGTTTAGAGGTCCAGAAAGTCCCATGATTGTGTATTTCGGGACCATACGTATTTCAGGAAGCAGTTGATCGACTGCATGGCATGGACTCGCCGAGTCCAATGAACAGACTCGGCGAGTAGCTTGAAGATTCACTGGAACTCGCCGAGTTGTTCTTCAGACTCGGCGAGTGGAGTCGGGGTGGCCCCGCGATTCTTCCACGTGGATCTCGTCGAGTCAAGGGGGATACTCGACGAGTAGAAAGGGAACATCAGGGAAAGTTGGAGAAGACGTCTCGACTCGTCGAGTCACCTTTGCACTCGACGAGTCCGGTCCAGTTGACCGTTGACCAGAGTTGACCTGCATATAATTTCTTAGGGTCAGTTGTCTTGAATGATAAGAGTATTAATAAGGGTATATGGTATTATAGGGAGTCTGCAGATCGGTGGATCGAGTGCGAGTGATTTCAAGAGTTGATAGTTTTCATTACCACGAGGTGAGTCTTCTCACTATACTACACCCGGAAGGGTTTGACTATGAGACCGGAAGGTCGGATATGATATGTGTTATTTATGCTATAAATAGAAAGGTAGTTGCTATGCATGCTATGTGTGTTAATGGGCCGGAAGGCAATATGTTATGTGACAGAAAAGTCAGGTATGATATATGATACATGTGTTTATGTGTTAGAGTAAATGTATTATGTGCTGAATATGTTTATGGGCCGGAAGGCAATACGTTATGGGCCGGAAGGCGATATGTTACGGGCCGGAAGGCAATATGTTATGGGCCGGAAGGCGATTATTTTACGGGCCGGAAGGCGAAGTGTTGTGGACCGGAAGGTCAGGGCCTGGAAGGGCGTATGTGTGTAAGTCGTATACTGGGGAACTCACTAAGCATTTATGCTTACAAGTTGTTATGTATGTGTTTCAGGTACTAGCGAGGACCGTGGGAAGGCGCCGGCATGATGCATACACACTGCTGCTATTTGAGATCTTGGGGATTTCATATATGTATTTGATATGAAACATGGAATAAATACTATTGGTTGGATGAAATCACTTTATTTTAAATGAAAATTTTATTTGAAAACTTGCGTTGTTACATATATACATCTGGTTTGGTTTCTTGCAAATTTTGTCCTTATTTGAGACTTTTTATAACGTTTTTGTTCCTTTGTCCAAGTAGAATGTCTTTTGGGACCAAAATTTCAAAATTCAGCTAAGGTCCCAAATTAAAATTTTATTTTCTAACTTATTGTCTCATTTACAATCCACACACACAGACACAATTCCTACAGCTGCATTTAGAGCCTGCTAGCAGTAATACTCTTCCTGGAAAGGCCAATGGTTCTATAACACAGAAATTACGAGTCACCAAAAATCAACATGGCAAGGTATTTATTTATTTATTTATTTTTAATATTCAATATAGAATACTACTCTCTTGTTTTATCACCCAACTGACTCATGAATGTTGTTTTGAGCAGAAATCAGTTGTGATGCACATATGAATAAGCTACAAGTTGAACAAAAAAGATATGTTGGAGGAAGGGAAAATCAGTAACTTCCCTCGTGACTTGTGAACCATCTCTGTCTCTCTCTTTCTTTCTCTCTCTCTCTCTCTCTCTCTCTCTTCCTACTTGTTTTTGGTTTTTGGTGCAGGTGAGTCATTGTGCATATGCATATAATGTAATTATGTGTTGTGGTGCAGGTGAGTCAGTATACAACATAAGGGGTTGAAAGAGCGAGAGATGGCCTCACAGAAGCATACGCCATTGTTGACATCATGGCTGCAAGCAATTAAAATCATTCATTTTATCTTTTTAAGGTTATTTACTGATATGATTTATTAATTTCCGAAATTGCCCTCAAGTACTGCAAGTCAGAGGTGTATACAGTTAACAGTCGGATGGCATTTGGACAATTGTCATTCCTCTCATATGCTCTTAACATTGGCTGCATTCAAGAAATAACAACATAGTTTCATCAACTTATTTACAATATCATTGTACTTTTGTTTTCTTAAATTCTCCTTATTACAAGTTTGAAAAATCTACCTAGTTATAGGTATGCCATTGAAATATAAAGCAACTTTCTCTATGATACCTGAGTAAATATTCATGTGATTGATTACTTGACATTTATATTTATTTCTTTTCTTGTATTAGGTACAAAGTACGATTTGGATTATAAATTTCCTAATAGATCAGGACAAAACTTCAAGTCAGGAAAAGATATGGAAGCCTTTCTTTTTTGTTTAACTTTTCTTCTGAAGATATGGAAGCCTTTCTTTTCTGATTAACTTTATATTCACCATTGTTAATTGATCTTTTAGATTGCAGCTTCCATGTCATCGTACTTCAGGTGTTTAGTTACTTTTTTTCTATTCAATGAGAAATATTTTTTCACTGTTTGGTTTAATGGAAGATGAAATCAAGCTTTGCAATTCACTGATGAGGACTGGAAACAACTAAATGACATTAGTTATTAGATACAAGGAAGATGACCAGGGGGTGTACTTCACATGAAACATAATTATGCTTCAAAACTTACTGAAGCTCATGAGTTTGTTGCTGAGTTTTCATGTCATGTGAATCAGAGGAATCAAAGACAAACTGTTGCAGGGGGGCATTAATTTATCGGTAAACACTTTTGGCTCTGTTTGATTGATAGCTATTTCTATATAGTAAATATTAACCTTGGTCTTTGTTTTCTTTGTTCATAGATTACAAACACCAATTTATTTCAAACAATAGATGATCTATAGTTTAATTGGGTGATTGAAGGTGATGGATGTAATCTTGATTCTGGAACTCTCAGTCTACCAACATTAGAGTTTAATTGGGTGATTGAAGGTGATTTTGGTTCTTGAAACGAGACTCAAGATATCATATTTTGGCATGGCTATAACCTTTGGAGGAAACGAGACTCAAGCAAAAGTAAACACACAAAGAGTTGTTGGCACATAGTAAGCTAGATGCATGATGCAATTGTATATAAATGAGTTCATTTTTTTATAACATTTACTCACTTTTGGAATAATTATTTGTATTTAACATATTAGTGAAATGAATTATCTTTGTTATTTATGGTATTTTATTTTGTATTATGAGATTTTTAATGTATTACTTAATTTGAAAATTAGTAAATGTATAAATAATATTTTTTTTAAAACATTTAAAATTATGATACGCAAAAATGTGTGTCATCTTCATTTATGACATGGCCTTTCTTGATAGGGGCTTTCTTGATACGCATTGCGTGTCATTAACACGCGCGTCGTAAGGTAACGACACGCGAATGTGTGTCGTCTTCCTTTATGACAGGGCCTTCCTTGATACACATTGCGTGTCGTAAACGCGCGTCGTAATTACGCGTCGTAAATGAGCGTCGTAAATGCGCGTCGTCTCTCTTTATGACAGGGCCTTCCTTGACGCGCATTTGCGCGTCGTCTGAGCCTTTTACGACGCGCAATGAGCGTCGTAAAAGGCTGTTTTTCTAGTAGTGTTGTGGATTGAAGGCGGAGTCACTCAGTCAACAGTCGTCCCCATCTTAATTATGCATGACTAGTATATGTGAGGCGATTATAGAAATGCCTCGTGAGAATCCATTCATAAAAAGGTACTCTATTCAGAAAACACTTAGGACCCTCTATAGTTCCGCGTCGACTCTATCGGTCCAAGTATCCGCGGCAGTGATACACGGGACGAAACCCGAGACACTTAGAACTTGTGTGCCTGTTCGGCACATGACTCTATTAACCCTCATTCTATATCATGTCGAAGTGTGCCAACTTCGACGCCTCTATCGATCATGGTTTGACGTAGTGCAACCATGTGTAAATCCCTTGTGCTATGTAAAAAGAACTTTCTCCGTAAGCCATTTCGGCATATAAAGGTTCTTCCGAACCTGAACATAATACAAATAATCAAAGCTAATGTGATCCGACATTCGTCCCTCTTATCTCAAACCTTCCAAAATACCCAAGAGAAGGGTGTCGCGCGCTGTTGACCGACCCCTCTTAGTCATATCGAAACCGAAGCGAAAGACACTACAAGATACTCCAGAAGACAATAACGATCTGCAGCATACTCCGTAGATTCTCCAGTAAGATCCTTCGCACCTTGTACATCAGGTTCGTGAACCCAGAGGACAGAACTCATGGGACTGACCACTATAACCAGGTATATGCACAAAGGTGGTATATAGTTGAGATCAAAAAGATTTAAGATGTGTGCTTCCTACCTACTCCCTGTTCCTCGTTGGGTTGTGGGTCTGGGGTGGAGTCGCACAACTGAACATCCTGTTGACCTCAATTATATACGGCTTGCATACACCAAGTATTAGTGGTGAAGCCGAGTATGAGCTCTACCGCGAACACCATAGTAAAGCCCTTCATCATATTTCATAGAATAAGAGCTGGAGTCAAGAGAGCCACTGCGGGTTGAGCTACTGTAATGACCACAAGTCCGAAATTTGTTGTCATACCGGTTAAGCCCACATAGTAGCTAACACCCCCAGTTAGTAAAGAGATTAAAGTTCCGAGTGATAGGAACCTATACCCACTAGCTTTGACCTAGACTGAGAAAACTCAAAACCTTCGGAAGAGTAGTTTCAGAAGGTGTTCGCACTACTCAGGCACTTCGTCCACCCCGTTACAGACGAGTAGTGCCTAGGATCCTTCGCCCTCTCGCATGGAGGAAGTCACCACCGCCTTGTAGGTGATAGACTGCATTCTCCAAAGCGAACACTAGAATACCGAGAACCACAGGATAACCTTCGTAGCCAAGAATACCTGATCAAAGTACGAAAGTAGTTGCGTTAAGCCTTATAACCCAAATCCCGTAGAGATTACAGACTCGACACCAGTCTAGGTGTTATTCGATGGGTTATACAAGAGTACACTTTCCACACTCAAATAAACCAACGCCTTGGAAATCTGGACATGTCTTACAAGATTCATTGGACCATCAGGTGTTCCACGAATACTATCTAACGCAGAAATAGTAGAACCACCTCCTGAGATAGTCCAACACTCGTCTGGTGAAACCCTATCTCCCCAACCCTGAGGGTTTCCATTGGAAATATCTCAAGAATTAGACGTGCAGGTTCAATTTTGCACAAGATTGAGATAGACACTCCGTAACAAACAATTACCCGTAGACACGAAATCCATTCGATGATCTAGAAACAACCTGAAGGACTACACTTCCAGTGTGAGAGAGAACGTTAGGAACTTTGGAATGGAGATCACGCCAGTGATGATCTTGTCATAGAAGTACACTATGTTCTAAGTACTGAAAAGCTCTACCCTTCTGAGAGCTTAGGACCGTCCGAGATCCTTTACGGAGATTGGTCCAACCCTCGTCTCACCACTACTACTTTTGGATATTCCACAAGTTTCACACCCGATCGATCCACTTCTTAGACTCGATAAGTGCTTGCCCGATGTCACTCTTCGTATCCCACTCATCTTGATAGAAACCATTGAGAACCCCAACTTCGTAGACATACCTGCAGGAAATCGCTGACTGCACGAGACGGAATCCGCATCCCATAGGTGAAGGTTTGTTGGAATGACAGACTCAAGCCAGAGATCACTTGGGAATGCGAGGACAAACTGAATAGGAAGTACCCTCCTGCCTCTACTCGGTCATTCATACCTACTTCCTTACCTAAACCTAAATTTCGGGACGAAATTCCCTCTAACGGGGGGATGATGTGACAACCCGAAATCTATTACGTCAGTTTTAACCTTTTTCCGTTAAAAAATTTTGTTTTATTTAACTGTCCGTTAACCTTTTGGAAGAGGTTAATTATATTGGGACTATTATAATTACTTGGTAAGGGTTGAAACAAATTAGAAGCACCCACTAGATGCCCTTAAAAATGTTTAGTTTCAACCAAGTCAAAATTTGACCGTTTAATCGGGTGCGACCAAAAGCCCCGTTTAACGGCAGTATTGGGTAGATTTCCACTGAGCTTCAACTCCAACCCACTATATAAAGAGGAATGGACTTCATTCCATCCTTTTACACTCTCTCTCTCTCTCTATACTCTCTCTCATAAAGCCCGTTTTCAACTCAAAACCCTGAATTTCCGCCTCCAAAACATAAGTCTCTTCACCCTAACCTATTCTAAACATCATGACTTGTGAGTATACCCCAAAAATCAGACATGGAAGCTATTGAAAAGGAGTTTACGGCCTAAGATCCTCCTTAGGCCATAAACCCCTAATAAGAGGCCAAAATGACCCAAATTTGTCCCTAAAAGCTTGGAAACAAATTGGGGATTTAGCCTATGATTGTTTGCACCTTAAAACAATCAATTTTGGGGCATAAAAGAGGGTTTACGGCCCAAGCACATGCTTAGGCCGTAAACACCCTCTAAACTTGTAAAATCAAGTTCCAAACACTCCCAAACCACCCTTAGGCTTAATACATAAATTAGGGGCTTGCTATTTCGGGTTTAGAATAATTAAACACATAGATTTGAGGGGTGAAATGGATTTTACGGACCAAGCACATGCCTAGGCCGTAAACACCTCCAAACCATGTCAAATGGTAGTTTTAATCCCCCCAAATGGCCTTATACATCATTATAAATTACTAGGATTGAAACTAGGGCCTTAAACTTCCATAAAGTCAAGGGGTAGGAGTTCACGGCCATGAACTCCCATATGGATGGTTCATGGGCCATAAACTCCCATTTGGACCCTTTAAAAGCCTTAAATCCACTCATACATTTTAGATTTGGACCTATCAAAAATTCCACGATCAATATAAGGCCTTTAAACATCCTAGAACCCCTCACCATGAGTTTATGGTCGTAAACTCATGGGGATTTGTCCCAGGGCCGTAAACACTATATGGAGAGTTTACTCTTGGAGTGTAAACTCCATTCCTAAGCCATTCACACCCTTAAATGTTACCCGGGACACCCCAAACACTTAACCAAAGTGTTTTCCGCTCCTTAGAGTGTGTATACTTGTTTAATTAGTATACAATGTACTAATTGTATGTGAACATATGTTATCATATGTTAAATAGGTCACTAAGTGTGTCCAAGTCTTTACTTGACACCGAGCACCCAACCGGCACCTTCGTCGGATCCACTTACATCAGGTGAGTTCATACCCCTGAATGAACCTTTTAAATGTTTTTACATGTTTTATAGGGGGGAATACAAGTTAAACATGCCAGTTATCATATCAATCACATGTGATTGATAACCCGCATGCACAAGGATTTACCACACTGTTAACTGTTTTACCGAGAATGACACTGTAAATGGTTTTCTAAAAACGTAGTTACTTGTTCAGCTTTTACTTATAACGTTTAATCCAAGTTTCATTTTAAACTTGTTTATGAAAGGTTTTCAAAGGATTTTTAAAGATTTTCAAACTTATTTTACAAAGGAATACCAAGTCGTGATTTTCGTAATGTACAAAGGTTTTCCAAACTCTTCGTCTATGTTTTTATACTCCTACTTGGTGAAGATACCACTGCTTCATTTCAGTTCAGTTAATACCTCTACTTTGTGATATGCTCATACCTGATAACGCCTCTACTTCGTGACACGCTTATACCTTGTAAGACACTCTACTTTGTGATACGCTTATACCTTGTAAGACACTCTACTTCGCGATACACTTATACTTCAGAACGCCTCCACTTCGTGATCCACTTATACTTGAGAACGTTTCCACTTCGTGATTCACTTATACCTAATGACACTTCCACAGAGGTAGATGTATGCCTATGCTTGTATAGATGCATATAAATAATGTTTGAAGGACTTAGGAAGGCTTGTTCGCCCTATTTCCTTTTCTTTGTTGAGATGTGGTCTGGTGGGATCGGATGTCCGTCCGGAGGTCGTTTGATCATTAGTTATATATATTAGGTATACAGGCATAGAGATATAGGTTTACACTAGTCAGTCCAGTTGAGAGTCTCTATCGCTTGTCCAGTATTTTACACTAAATCTCACTATACGAGATACATCCTCAGTACACGGCCTACTCTGTTGTCGAGTTGGTAACCAGAGTCTCTTGTAGGGAGAGCGAACATTGTGTGTATAGATCTATACGGGATTGACACCCCCGCACCCTGACTGCTAGCTACAGTCCACGGCCTACCAAGCCAAGCGGTGACAAATGTCATAATTATACCGACGCTTGCAGGGCATCAAGATTCTCTAGGGTCGATCAGTATGGTTACGAGTATCTCGGGGTTACCTTATAATTCATGGCTTTAAGGTAACGGGTTTTATACACAGTATATACACTGTGTTCACTTTATTGGACCTTGCTAGCTGTATCTTTCATTTGATAATGTCTGGGATCTGTATTCTCTGTTTTAGACCTTACTAGCTGTATCTTTCATTTGATACTATCTGGGGTCTGTATTCTATGTTTTTAGACCTTGCTAGCTGTACCTTTCATTTGGTACCATCTGGGGTATGTGTCTCCCTTTGATTAGACTGAGTCAGGCGTGTCGTTTGTTCGATACTCTCCTGGAGTCTATGACTCTCTTTTCCTTAGTCAGCAGTCTTCACTGCTGAGGCATATGTTATTTCCCTGATTTCTCTTGCTTTCTTTAATAATCAAATTTTGTATTTTGATAATGATAGCGATTAAGGGAAAACTATTTTTTACCACTTAACTTCGTCCAGTCTTGGTAGAAGACTGCTTTTATTAAAGAAAATATAGGATTTTCTGGAAAGGACTCTAATATAATGGATACTCTAAAACTACCACTTTTATTAAAATTTATTTGAATAAAAATGACACTAAATACTATTGAACTCACCAGCATTTGTAAAAATGTTGATACTCGCTTTTCAAATAACTTGTATTCTCAGGTCAGCATTAGACAGGTACATTCTTGGAGCTTTTGACGAAGACAGTTTAGTACCAAGCTGCACCTATATTATTACTTGTATTATTTTGATGTATTGTAATGTAAACCATGTAAAACTATTACTATTAATGCAATGGTTTTTGTACTTTGATTACTATAATGCATGTGTTGTGATACTTGACATGACGTCATCCACCCCAGAACATTTCCGCCGTTCCGGTTTTGGGGTGTGACATGTAGTAATATGGAAACCATAGAATGCAACAAGAAGACGACCTCTATTAGGTGTTCAAATAGTATTATTTAGAGATATGTCAATCTCCTTAACATGTTTTTCTACCTCAAGTTGAGTGTTACTGTCAACCACAGGTTCTTCTTCATTTGGCTC
This sequence comes from Lactuca saligna, assembly GCF_052625555.1. Taxonomy (NCBI): domain Eukaryota; kingdom Viridiplantae; phylum Streptophyta; class Magnoliopsida; order Asterales; family Asteraceae; genus Lactuca; species Lactuca saligna. The sequence continues at coordinate 132,379,633 of NC_136424.1, read as the reverse complement.
TTGAATTTCTTTAAGATTTATCAGTCTCCCACTAGCTTCTTTGGATATTAGCTTCCTCTTGAGGAAGAGTCCCCTTCTAGTCATAAACACCTTGTTCAAAAAAGGCTTGTAGAACAAGTATCCAAAAGACTTTTGTGTATAACCTACAAAGTGACATTTCTTTAAACTATTTACCAACCCAAAAATCAAGAGTAAAAATTTATTTTTATTATAGTCAAAACACATGTATATTCTAAATCCAAACATTCCAAAAACATGATTAATTAAAAACATTTATCAGAGTTCGCCCCAAAATCATATATTGTGGAAACACAGGTGTGTGCGCTGCGATCAAGTTGGGCTCTTCATTTCCAAACCGATGATACGTGAAACCATAAACAAACTGTAAGCACGAAGCTTAGAGAGTTCCTCAAAGCATACCCTACATAATCCACATAACCTCATAAACTATATCAATCACATAAGCGGCATAAGCCATGCATAGGATATCGTGGAAACCCTCAAAGGTCTTACACACATAATCACATAAATTGTATAAACTTCACAGGTCATGAATATAAACATATAGGGATGTCATGGGCTCCCCCCAAGGTCTTACTCTAGGATGTCATGGGCTCTCTACATGGTCTTACACCTAAGTGTCATGGGCTCCCCCTATGGTCTTTAATAGGAAAGCCATGGGCTCCCCACATGGTCTTACATCCAAGTGCCATGGGCTCTCCCCATGGTCTTTAATAAGAAAGTCATAGGCTATCCACATGGTCTGACATCCATGTATCATGGGCTCCCCCCATGGTCTTTAATAAGAAAGCCATGGGCTCCCCCACATGGTCTTACATCTAAGTGTCATGGGCTCCCCCATGGTCTTTCATGCAAATATCACATAAACAAATAGCATGGCACATAGCATATAACCAACTAACATACCACATATCACTACATCAACTAGTGTACCACATAACACAAAATGGGTCCGCCTTGGTTCCTTCGACCCATTGGTATGGTGAGGAGACTCACCTCACACTGCTGAAGTCTTGCAAATAATTTTATGGTTGCTGGCTGACAGGTCCCCGAACTGTCAATCATCAAAATAAACCCAATTAATCATTTGGGTTTAAATTCATAACCATAAATACACACTTGGGGTAAAAGGACCATTTACCCCTAACATAGCTTGATCCAAAACCAAGGCCCAACTGATACTCTAAAGGCCCAAAAGTCAAATAATCAACCAAGGCCAAACATATGGCCTAATTTCCTAAATTGGGCCCAAACCTCTACATGGTCTTACCTTAAGTCCCAACCATTTATTCTAGTCCAAACACTTGGCATTATGATGGTCTAATATCTCATAATCATTAAGGCCCAGTTATGGCCCATCTATGGCCCAATTTCCAAATTGGTCCCAAACCTTTTCAATGGGGCTTATCCTAAAGCCCAATCCAAATATTCTAGTCCATATACTTGTTAATAGTTGGCCCATCAAGAGTCTAGACATCTAGGCCTAACATAAAGACCCAACTCAAAACCCAACACAATTAGGGTTTTCACATGAAATGACAATTATGGTTAATTAAAAACACTTAACCCATTAAGGAATTAATCCATTAAGTCCATCAATCTACTAAGTCAACCATACAGTGTGGTTGGGCTTAATTCATAAATCCAATTCAATTGTTCAAAATGCAGGTCCCGGCAAGTTCAAATTAAAATCTCCAGAATTAGGGTTTTCTAAACCCTAATTAGGGTTTCCAACCAAATAAGTCCAAAACTAAGATATTGGGTCGATTAGGGTATAACTATGTCGAGCACCACCTACTGCTACCTCGGGTAGTGGTAGTCGATGGCGGCTTACGGCGGCAACTACCACCTCATGGTGGTGGTGGGGGTTTCTCATGGCTTTTCTTCGGATTGAAACACCCAATCAACATCTCAGCAAGGAGGATACACACTCACACGCACCTATTAACACACTCACAGCCACACACGCGGCGGCAGGCGGTAGTAAACGGTGACAATGGGTGGCAGCCACCACCTTCAAGTGGTGGTGGTGGTGGTGGTGGGTTTTATGGCCATATATTGCACTGACAACTCCAAGACCACAATAAACAACTTATATACTTGAACACGTAAACATCCGACCACCTCTTAAGTGGTTGACGTCACCGGAAATGACGAGATCACCGGCCAAAGATCATAATTCTTTAAATGAGATTTAAAATGGAAAAATTATTTCCAAAAGCTTGCATTGAAATGCTCTTAGACTATTTCCATTAGAATCAAAACCAACCAAACTTTCTATTAAAAACCTAATTTCTCATTCTTTCATCTATACAGTCAAATTAAACTCATATTTTCATTCTCATTAACAACTCAATCAAACCCAAACTTAATTTTTATTAATTAAATACAGTTAATACAACCTTGTAAGTATTTTTATTATAACAAAAAAAATTAGAAATATTAAAATTAGTTATTTCACTTTCATATAAATAAAGTTTGGTTATGAATAATCTGGTTTATATATATATATATATATATATATATATATATATATATATATATATATATATATATATATAAAGTTCATTAGAGAACCATAATTATTGGTTCTTCAAGAAACCAAATCTTTTTTCAATTTTAAAGCTTATTCTTTATCGAAAAAAAAAATCTAAAAATATCTAAATTTATATATTAACATTGTGAATGTGAAAAATATTTTTCGGATTCACGTTGTGAATTTTCAAAGATTCACATTGTGAATTTGACGTAAAAATAAAAAAATATATCGAATTTTATATCATTGGAAAAAGGATAAAAAGTTATGAATTTCTGTATTTTTAGTTTTTTTTTTAATAAAAAAATAAGTTATAAAAGTTGAAAAAAAAGATTGGTTCCTTGGTTCCTTGGTTAATTATGGTTATATATATATATATATATATATATATATATATATATATATATATATATATATATATATATATATATATATATATATATATGACCAAGACTGCCCATTGATTTACTTAGCCTATATCTGTGTTCGAACTCCTTAAATAACATCGAATTGAACCACCATCTTTTCATAGAGTTTTCTTGCTCCATATTTGCATGAAAATACAATAGATGAATAGTCATTCGACGAAAAATCATTTAATTTATTTGAATATCTTATTTCCTATCAGAATAAGCATATCAATACAATCACTAGGATTATTAACTAATATAATAAGGAGTGTAAGTATTGAAAAAAGGATTTGTTCTCTCCTACAAACAATTTTTTCGTAAAATCTCGTCTAATAACTAATAATAAGTTAAGTTTCTATTACAATACGGAACAAAAAGGACAATATACAGGATGGGTAGAAAGAGTTGTGATACCTGTCTCGATCCAGGAAAAATACAGGATCTAAAATAATATCCCAATCCTAAGGATCCATAGGATTAATTGTGGATCCAACCAACACAAAAATAGAAAGATTTGAGTTGTTTAGTTTTCGAGTTTTTAGTTGAAATTTTTTATATCTATATAAGTATGTATCTATCTAAAATATATGCATGTTGGATTCGGCTCAATCTTTTATTTATATATATATATATATATATATATATATATATATATATATATATATATATATATATATATATATATATATATATATATATATATATATATATATATATATATATATATATATATATATATATATATCAAAAGATGCGAAACCCACCTTTTTATATCTATTACCAGCCCAATCCAAAATCAATTTTATATTAATTATTATAACTCCTAATTATTTTATATTCATGGTAGAATATTAAAGTAAAAAAATATAGAATTTTGTAATATTTTTTAAAAAGGTTTAGCCTCCAAAAATGAACTCCATATTTATTTAATATTAAAATATAACCCAACTTGGGTTTGAGATGGAGGCTTCCGTCGTTTGTTTCTTTTACTTCACTTTATTGTAACATTTTCTTTACATTATTTTAAACATATATATAGTGCATGCCCCCCTTTCTTATTTTATTGTTTAGTTGTTAAACCAAATTAATATGAATTTGTATTGGTATGAGTAGAACGTTACCATTCTGTCAAGAGCAAAGACAAAATGAATAACGTTATCTGACAAGTGACACCTATTATAAGTGGGAAGAAAAGTTAAATTAATGAGATCAACATAAATAATTAGATTAATGAGATAAATGGGAAGAAAACTTTTTTGGTGATTAAGTTTTAACATTTTGGCTTTGTTGTTTATACATTAGATTCCTCTATTAAAAAAAGACTAGAAACTCATATAAAAGACCAAGTACCAATGAAGAAGAAGCTCGAACTAGTATTTCAATTTCCAGTCGACTAACTAGGTGTAAACCTCTATCAGCACAACAAATTCCAATGGCAGATGGAGATGTGAATATCTCCATTGATGAAACCATCAAAGGTCTTCTAAATTCTGTACAAAACCGAAGTCCTATCGACCTATTTTCAACATGTATTGACATTGCTCCTAGTGGCCTTCGGGATCTCAGCCCTTCTTCTTTCAACCCTAGGGTGGTCTCCATAGGTCCTCTTCACAAAGAAAACGAAAATCTGAAAGCATTTGAAGGCCAGAAAGCAACTTATGTCCATGAACTATTGCATCCTCTCGATTCCCCAGTCGAGCAAACACTAAAAGAATGTGTGCTGAAGGTGGCTTTTTCAGTAGACAGAATCAGAGCATCCTATACCCCGAAGATCACCTATACTGACATGGAACTTGCCAAAATGATGGTTATGGATGCATGTTTCATACTTGGATTCATTGGCGCACTTTCAGAATCCAGTGATGAACCAGAACTCGAATACTTGTTGCGTGGCTCATCTATAGTTTAAGACCTCGTGCTTGTTGAAAACCAGATCCCTTTCTTTATTCTTCAAGACATTTTCGACTGCACAATCTTGAAATCCAAACCTGCAGCCTCTCTAACTGATCTTATCCTTCAACTCATACAAGTTTTCAACGCCTTTCAATCAAACATAACAATCAGCAACGTTTACCCATTTGTACCTCTTGATCATATTCTTGGTTTTCTTGATAGGTGTTACTGGCCATCAGTGGAATACTCTCCTTCACAAGGATTACCAAGTTCAGCAATCCACTCGACTGTAGAACTGGAGAGAGCAGGGATGATCTTTCAATGTAATCAAGATCATGAAAGATGGCAAATGGATATGGAGTTCAAATCTTCTAAGTTTTCATGTTTTTCGTGGTGTTGGGGGAAGCCTACTCTAAGAATGCCAGTATTGCGTATTGACAACTTCACTGAGTTGATTTTAAGGAACCTCATTGCTTATGAGCAGTCTTCTGGATTTCGTACTTATGTCACCTCGTATGCTATGGCCATGGATATGCTAGTCGATAATCAAGAAGACATTGCAAAGTTAATAGACTCAAAAGTCGTTGTCAACCATTTAGGTTCAAATGAAAAGGCTGCAAATATGATGAATAGTCTTTGCAAAGAACTTCCCTTATTAAGTTTCTATTACATTGATATCTGGCGACAAATGGATACCCACTACAATAGTTATTGGCCCAAAAATATATCGGCTTTGAAGCGTACATATTTCAGTAGTCCATGGAATATGATTGCTCTACTTGCTGGTATTGCCCTCTTTGCTCTTACCATAGTTCAGACCATATATACTGTCAATGCCGCATAGTGAAAAATTGCTTTTTTCTTAAGCTGCTGGAAGCAACCTGTAGTTGATTTGAATTGCTTTGAGATGTGTCTTTTTTTTATTTGTTAACGCTTGCAACATGTTTATGTCAATCTTCATCTTGAGGGGTTCCTCAAAACATGGTGATTACTTGTCCTTTAAGATTTATATATTCAAAATTTCTATCATTTAGAAATGTAATGTTTTTGTTAGTTATTATACACTTGCGAATAGTTGTATCACCCACATTTTTATAAATATTTATAACAATTGCCCCGTCTTATTACTTCATAACAACTTATAAATAAATAAATGTTAGGTTGATATGCTTCCATTTGGTGAAATGTACAACTATTTCGTTAAATTGGGTTTTGGTAAGGATGTTATTCGGATCGGAACCGGACTAAACCGACCTAAATCCGAATAACTGAAAACCGAATAAGGCTAATTGGAAGAACCAAAACTCTGACCGATTAACATAATACAAGTTTGGTTTGGGTTAGTTATTAAATAACCAAATAATATTCACAATATGATTATCAACCTTATATAACCGCAAAGAACCAAATAAATTGTATTATGATTTCATAACGCGAATGACATTTACAGTATGATTATAAACACCATATTTTTTATTATTTTTATAGCTTATGATTCTATGACAAAACTGTTAAAAAAAAGAAATTTATCGATTAAAAGTAATAAAACATATATAATGGTTTCAAAGGTAAAAAAAATGTTAGGTTTTGTGTCGTATAGTAAGCATCCACAGCAAAGACAGGCTTACATATAAACATAAATTATATATTTTGTATGTATCAAAGGGTTTCTAGCTCAGTAGTATCTGGTGTTGTCCTCTCTCCTTAACGTTGAGGGTTCAAGTTCCGTCGTGGACATAAGTGGATTTATGTGTAGTTTAAAAGTAGGTTAGATTTGTTGTTCGAAAAATAAATATATATTTTTTGTATGTTTTTATTCCCAAGAGACCAAATATTCAATATACACAGAAATTGATTTCACTTTTTCTTTAATTATTGTAAACAAGAACAAACTATTATTGAGATATATGAAAGTAAAATCCAGACACCAAAATCAAGTAAATCGGGCAAATAACGAAGATGCTATAACACCCTATGTTGAGTTAACAACTCAACTTCAATACCCCATGTTTAGGCAAACATGTTTTCATTAAAAAAAATTGAATTTTTATAGGCAAACATGTTTTCATGATTTCAATATTTATATAAATTTTTATTTTGAAAAACCACAAAACTTTCTCCTACCAATGTCTTAAAATCATTTAAAATGCACTCCAAAAAGTCTTTGTACAAAAGAAACACCAACAAACTATATAATTTATTCAAATTTCACCTTAGGATGTTATTTTTTCCACCATTTTCTTCTCTATTATTCTCCAACGCTATCTTATTTTTCCCATATATTTGGATATATGAATAGTAATACCCCATATATAGGGTAATACTATTCATATCTCCAAATATGGGGATGAAGTTTCTCTTGTCGGATTTAATCTTTCATTTTATATATTTATACATTTCTAGTTTATTTTATCTATTAGTTTAATTTAAATATAATATTTAATATTTATAATATTTTGTTATATAACAAATTATATTAATTAAGCATATGTATAAAATTTATTTTTATTTATCAAATTCATATAAAAATTTAATTACATATTAAAATCATGAAACATGATAACGTATTTACAAAAGCATGTATAATATTCATTTTTATAAACGCTTGTATAATATTTATTTATAAGTGTATTATAAATATAATTTTTGTTTATTTAATATTGTTGTAATGAAAAAAAAATATTATATAATTGTTAAAACTGAATTAGTAGAGTGATGTTTTTGACAATTTATATAAGTTGGAAAAATAGCATATTCTAGAATATACTTTTTCGGGTAAAAAAAAACGGAGTAGGATTAGAGATGGAACACTAGTTACCCCATATTTTATTCCATTTTTATGAGAAAGATAAAGGTGGGTTGGAGATGGTCTTATGGTAACCGATAATCATCGATAAAAAATAATTAAAGAAAAAAGAAACCAAATAAAATTACTCAGAATGGTAGTTATGTTTCAAAATCGTTTAAAGATCACAATCCAAGTTTGGTATGTTAAAAAAACATTATCCAAGTAAGTTTTTATACAAATAACACCAATATGCCATATGTTTTGTTCAAATACCACATACCGGTAACCGATTCTTATAGGTTAAAAGGTGATTTGGCCTAATAATTATGATATTGCATAGTAATTAGAGGCAATACATTAATTGAAGTATTCCTCCTTCATAAATCAATTTAGGGCTTCTTTGTCAACGAATGACTTCTTCTCCTTTTATTGATTTCTTCTAAATGGATAAGCATCAACTCAAGCTCACATGTTTCAAAGACCCTTAACATATTTATTTGATGATACAAACCCTAATAGAGTGGACATCCTTCTTGAATTTAAATATTAACCTGGAAGACTAATCATGTCAAAAACTTTAGGTTTGTCCCAACTAAACGCTAACTTTAACCGAAATTAATTATCATGTCTTTCGCCTATATATTTTCTTTGTTATATTTTCTTTGTTATGTGATTCATTTTTTGAATATACATATATTTTCTTGGTTATGTGATTATTTTTTGAATATACATGTGTATGTTATTGCTATATATATTTTCTTGGTTGTGTGATTCATTTTTTGAATATACATAGTGTAAGTTTTTGCTATGGGCGCATAACAATCTTGAGCAATACACTTTCTTGAATATACATCACTTTCTTTAATTATAAGATAGAATACAACATAAAAAATAGTTTTTCCAACCAAAAGAACCTAAATACAAGTCTGTTTGTATTCATTTTGGTTTTTATCAATTGTGTTGAGTCTGTATTTCTAAAATAGATTTTCCAACCAAAAGAACCTAAATACAAGTTTGTGGGGAATAAGACTAATTAAGGTAATTAACTTTTCGGTTTGTTCACATGTAGGTAACTATCTTTTTTTGTAGACATCTAGGTAACAAACTTTTTGAAACTGTTCACATATGACCATTATGACCTGCTATAGCAGGTTACCTCCGGCTACAGTAGGTCATAATGGTTACATGTGAACACTTTCAACAAGTTCGTTACCTAGATGTATACAAAATAAAAATAGTTACCTGAATATGAACAAAACCAAAAGTAAGAGTAAATTACACGAATGGTCTGTGTGGTTTGGGGAATTTATGTATTTGGTCCCTAACTTATTTTTTTAATTCGGATGGTCCCTACTGTTTTGTTTTGTTGCGTTTGGTCCATGTCTTAACTAAAAAGACTTGTGTGTCCTTATTAATTTAATTTTTTTAAATTAATTTTCTTATTTATGTACTGTTTTATATGTTTAAAAAAACTAATAGACCTCACATATTTGTATCTCCTCACCATCCTATCTTTCATCATCCTAAAGTTTTATTTCTTTTCCATATTTAATGACAACGAAGTCTTCACCATCTATTCTTTTTCGGTCCTTCAACTTCAGCGAACCAACACCACAACCCAATAAAGTGAAGAGACCGTGGGTTATGGTGTTTGTTCGCCGGAGTTGAAGGACCAAAAAAAAGGATTGTGAAGACTTCCATGTCACTAAAGATTGAAAGAAAATAGAGGTTGAAGAGGATGTGAGATGGGATGGTGACCGGTGGGACTCAAATTAAATTTCTCAAATGTGCTTTCAGATTTATAGTGAGGAGATACAGATATGTGAGATCTATTAATTTTTTTAAACATATAAAAAACATAAATAAGAAAATTAATTAAAAAAAATAAATTAATAAGGGCATAGTAATCTTTTTAGGTAAGACAGGGATTAAGCGTGCAACAAAAAATAAACAGTAGAGACCATCTGAGTTAAAAAGAATAAGTTAGGGACCAAATGCACAAATTCCCCTATACCATAGGGACCATTCATGTAATTTATTCTTACTTTTGGTTTTATTCATATTTAGGTAACTATTTTTTTTGTACAAATCGTAACGAACTTGATGTTCACATATAACCATTATGACCTGCTGCAGCTGGATGTAACCTGCTACAGCAGGTCATAATGGTCATATGTGAACAGTTCTAAAAAGTTTGTTACGTAGATGTGTACAAAAAAAAATAGTTACCTATATGTGAAAAACCCAAAAAATTAATTACCTTAACAAGTCCTATTCCCCAAGTTTGTGTATTCATTTTGCTTTTTATCTCTTGTATAGAGTCTGTATTTCTTTCACCTGTTGTCGTACCGGTATCTTCTCAACTTTATAGTATTAATAATAATCGAGATCGTCAAAGTTTTATGTATTCAAGTATGTTATAAGCCAATATATAGCACCTAATTTGATTAGAATTCAATGCACAATGAAAATATAAAATGAACAATTAAGCAACACTAATATGTTAATTTTAAGCTAAACTAGCATTGCAAGAACTTAGTTAAGAGTTTACATTAGGCTGAGGAGGGAAAAAGTGTAAGGGTTACATTTGCAAAACAAGACTGAAATAAAAACACACAACTTTTTCATGTATTACAAATTTCAATCATCATCTTCATCATCATCATCATCATCATCATCTTCCTCCTCATCAACATCAGCATTTTCCTACTCATTTTAGACAACATAATACTTATCAATTATCCACAAACTATTAGGTGTAAACCACATGATGATATTATATGAAAAAAGAAAAAAGTTTGTTAAAATAAACCCTAAAAGTTTATAAACAAAGAATACCTGTCCACTTTCCTCATCTACTTCAGACTTTGACTTGTCAGATTCCTCATCAGCATCATCATCCTGTTTATTGTTGTATGCATTCATCTGTTTTTCATACTCAGATTTTCTTTTTGCAGCTTTAGCTTCAAATGGAGCTTTTTCCTGAAAAGGAGATTGAATATTAAACACAAAACACCAATCATTTTACAAATTCAGCTTAAGAATACTTACAGATGCACTCATTGATTTCCATTTCTCTCCACCAGCTTTCCCAACCTAGAAATCGCATAAAATCAAGATTTAAAAGAATTTCAAAACTCAAAATTGAACCAAATAAAGAGTGAGAGAGAGCATACAGCTGAAACAGCCTTTATGTTGGGGTTTTCTTTCTTGAATGTCACCCTGAACTCCTCACTACAATGACAATATGTCCTCAATTAGCAGCTATATTCGAGTTCTATTATAACATGAAAAAAGAAACTGTAAACATACAGGAAAACAAAGAAGGCACTTGGAGGCCTTTTTGGCTTGTTTGGATCTTTTTCTGCTTTCCCTCCTTTAGCCTTGCCTTTTCCTACAGCCTTTTTCTTCCCTACCTTTCTGAAAAAGAGAAGATTTCACACGTTCATAAATCATAATATAAGCTCAATTTTGAAAGAAGAGTTATAACAACAAATTGGAAAGGATTATTCATTGAGTTGATTGATAGCTCAAAATCACTTTTGTGATGTGCAAAAATACTAACTTGTCATCAACAGGCTTCAATGCGCCTCTTTTTGTTGCACCTTTACCTTTTGCACCCTTCATATCTACAAACCAAACAAAATCGCTTCACATATTAGAAATTTGCTTCGAGAATTGAGATCAAAACAACCGATCATAATTCATATGCGATGCATCAGCAAAAGGAACACGAACAGTGAAATAGTACCGATTACATATTTAACAAACCTAGAAATCAACAAAAGTTCAAATAAAAAAAGGAAAACGAAGTGAATCGCTTACGCAAAACTTGGAAAGTAAACCTAATTAAGCTTTTACAACTACATCAAAAACATAATTGATAAATTAACAAACAAGAACAGGAATCAAATGAACAAAAAAGCAAAAACCACTTTACCAAAGTTGAACTGATTGATTCGAAAATAAAGCAGCGATTTCAACAATCTGAAGCTGAATACAAGTATAAAATTACAAGAACTGGAAATTTAATTAGTAAAAACACATACCTTGAGAGAAAGATAAGGAGGATCTGTGATCCTTGAAGTGAAATCGAGCCAAAAACAGTACGATTCTGGAACAACGAAAGAGAGTGTTAAGGATGAGTGAGTGTGACCGACAAAGGAGCGTTGTTTTACTGGCTACTGCCGGTAGCACAAGAGAAGTATATTTGAACAATAAGGGTTGAATGTGTCATTAACTCAATTTAAAGTGGGTGAAATTGAAATTAAGGATCAACAGTTTTGTTTTTTAAGGCACATTGAAGGGGTGAAATTGAAATTAAGGATTCACTGGCTACTGCCGGTAGCACAAGAGAAGTATATTTGAACAATAACGGTTGGATGTGTCATTAACTCAATTTGAAGGGGGTGAAATTGAAATTAAGGATCAACAGTTTTGTTTTTTAAGGCACATTGAACCGTTGGTCATTTGCAAAGGACTTATCCGGTGTCTGCCACGACAAAAGAATATTTTGCATGTTGTTTAATCTCCTGGCACGTGGCAATGTAGTCAATATGTTTGTGTTCCATTCTTGAATCCGGTGTCCTTTAACGTCGTCGTCTCACATGTTTCGGTGTATCTGATGACTCATCACCCTGTTCAATCTTGTCTAGGATTCAAATTACAGCACTTCATAAATTTCGTCCTTCAACTAATTTTTATTTACATATTTAGGCTATGCCACAAGCTACTTTATTTATTTTTTTAAGGGATAATGACTTGAAAGGGTAACGGATTTTCGATTTTTGTTACATTTAGTCATTAAACTTTTTTTTGTTATCTATTTGCCATTGAACTATTGAAACTGTTCACATTTTACCCTTATGACCGGCTGTTGCCGGTCATAGGGGTAAAATGTGAACAGTTTCCATAGTTCAATAACAAATAGATAACAAAAAAAGTTTAGTGATTAAATATGAACAAAATCGAAAGTTCGTTTCCCTCTAAAAAGTTCAATGACTAAATGTGAACAAACTTCCTCTTGTATTATGTTTTACCAAATTATTTATTTTTGTTAAATTGTAGCAACATTTGTTGATGAAGAAATTTATGAAATAAAAAAGCAAAAAAAAAAAAAAAACAACCCTGAAAATATATTTAAAAAAACAAAAAACCAAAACCGAAATAAAAAAACCAATGGTTTGACATTTTCCAAAATAAAAAATCAAAATTTCCAATCTGATTTTGGTTTTACAAAAAAATAAACCATTCTCACTGATGTAAATTATGACCATTGGTTTGGCATGCGAAATTTGTGACATCCCATGAATATGTAGTTACAACATCGTCTGAACTCGTAATTCATAGTAAGGGGTTAGAGTATCATCGCATGAATACGTAGTTACAACATCGCCTGAAATCGTAATTCATCACCTACAGGTTATGGGTCTGCTGGTGTTTCCACTAGGTTGTCTAGAATAGTCCGTGGATGCCATCTATACTCTGGTAGATTACTACATCGCCACATTGTTGGATAAGGTTATGGTATCTCCTTTCATCCTACATCACATATTCATCATCATCTATTTACCTAATTATCATCACCTTTCTATCATCACCTATCTCTCATCATTTTATTTCATCACATTGTTGGTTAAGGTTATTCTTCCTAACTTCGAACCCCAAGGTTTACTCTACTAAAGCTTTATATTCTCAGCTCTCTAGACCTAGAAGGGTCCAGATCTATCACACCAAAAAGCTCAAGATAGTTCTTCCTCTCACTCTACACACTCAAGCTCGCTAGGGTTCTCACTTATGGGAAAGGTAGTTGCAATTGAAGCCATAAGTGCCTTTAAATATGGCTCGGGCCCAAAGATTTAGGGTTTCTGCCAAAAGCGTGGACTCGTCGAGTCGCCTCACCGACTCGTTGAGTCCATTCATTAATCTTAGTCATCAGTCGCGACCTTACTCGACGAGTTGAGGCGTCAACTCGTCGAGTCTCTCTTCTTAACTCAAAAGAAAAATACTTAAATTATGATACATGGAAATCCGGATGTTACATTTTGTTTTTTTATTTTATAGATTTCTTCATCAACAAATGTTGCTACAATTAAACAAAAATAAATAATTTTGCTAAAACATAATACAATAGGAATAGGAAGTTTGTTCGCATTTAGTCATTGAACTTTTTAGAGGAAACGAACTTTTGATTTTGTTCACATTTAGTCACTAAACTTTTTTTCGTTATCTATTTGTCACTAAACTATTGAAACTGTTCACATTTTACCCTTATGACCGGTAACAGCCGATCATAAGGGTAAAATGTGAACAGTTTCAATAGTTCAATGGCAAATAGATAACGAAAAAAAGTTTAGTGACTAAATGTGACAAAAGTCGAAAGTTCGTTACTCTTTCAAGTCATTATCCCTTTTTTTTAATTTATAAGCTATTTTTTTAAAGCTATTTAAAGTTTAAACTAATGTTTCAATAATTTTTCATAAATTCTTTCCGATAGAGAAGTGATTCGTACACAATATTTTTTTTACCGTACACAACAATTTATGCATTATAGAGTTGTACAGTACAACATTTTAAAACATCAATTGTTGTGTATGAAAAAAATATTGTTGTGTACAAATCATCTCCCTTTCCGATATAGTTTTTATTAGTTATAAAAAATAAATATTAAAAATTATATACATATTCATATGTTAATATGTGCATTTGAACTTCTGCTATTTCATAATTTAACTACAACATTTTGTGGAATTTGCCAATTTTGATCATTGGATTGTTATTGCATCTATCACCCGATTATATTTCTAACCTACTACGGTTATAGATGAGTCATAACTCATCGCCTCTCTCGCCGGATTACTTCAAATACATGCGAATACACAGGTGGTGGATTTTATTCTCTCAAAACCCTTTCTACCTCACACCTCTCACCATTGCCACCAATACCATTCTCAACCGCCACAGCTACCAGATTTATGTGTCTTCTTTGGTAATTGTGCTTGCTTATGCTTTGTGGAGGTTCGTTTTTGTTTTCGCGATTGTTTTTGCTTTAATCAATGATGGTTTTCCTTCAATTTCACATCATAGTCGACACTCCAGGTATCTGATACGATTTGTATTGAAGTACACACAAGAGCTTTGTTTGATAGGCCATTTATCTAAATGAATTTAGGTTGGTGATGTAACATCCGCGAATTCAGGCTAGACATTTAAGATATAATCTTAGCTAAATATGTAGTAGTAGTAGTAGTAGTAGTAGTAGTAGTAGTTATACTAGTAGTAGTAATTACTATCTCGTGGATATAAGTAGCACTTAAATCCGACTTCGTATGAAGAACATATGCTTCTTCGAAGTTTCATGATCAAACCAACAGAGCCATCAGTGTCGAAAATAGTGAATCGGAGATATGTTTCTTATTACTCAAAGTAATCTAAATGAAAGTCGTAGTAATCATAAAAGCGAGAGCGTGCATATAAAGAACGCCTAAATCTGACTTCGTATGAGAAAGTTATGATTTTTCAAAGTTTCAGTGCAGTAGTGCGGACACTGAAACCGAACTTATAATCGGTCGATGGTTAGTCAGAAAGGCTCCATCCTTATCTTACTTAATGCTTTGAGGATTTGAAGCCTATGTTAGAGTAAGCCTTTTAAACCCAAAATCTACTAAATAGATATTTGTAGAGTATTCTGAAAAAAACGCATTCAAGTTATCATGTACAAACCCACTAAGAATAAGTTCTCTTATTCCTTTGAAAGTTGAATTAACAAAAATAAGGCTTCTAATGAAAAATCAAGCGGGGGACACATGGAACTTGAAGCGTCTCAAGAACCATAGCCTAATGTAGCAGTAGTTGACACTAGTTTCAACAAGGAATTGTAAACACAAATTGTTCACATTAATGATAGAAATCATCTATTACTTAATAAATGTGGAATCTCTCATTAATGAGTTCTTCTAGATGGTTTCTAGCAAATCCATCAATTACCAAAATGCTATATGAAAGACCCAAACTTTCGTATTTATGAAAGACCCACACTTTCATACTTAACAATATAGTTACCCCAAAACATGCTACTTGCATATTCATAAAAACAATATTTTACATTGATAAAGAGATTACAAACTACTGGATACAAACCGACTATTTTAAAGTGTTATATATATTACATTACTTCCCGGGATTCTATAGTTTTATACATATGGGAATGCACAATACAATAGTTTCAAACTATTCATAAGCTTCTATCGATACAATAGTTTCAAACTATTCAAAAATCTTCTACCAATATATAACTATCCTGGATGTTTATCTCATGCAATTTGTTAAACATTGAGAGTGTAGGCGGTGACGCTTAGTGAGTTCAATAATAGATACAATATAACATTATGCCATATATATACTTTAATATGGCAGAAGCAAAGATGAACAAGGAAAAACAAGGGCATATGTGAATCATGTGACAAGCTTTCCATATCAATCATCGATTTGATTTAAAGATATACAACCAATGAGCCATAACAATTTCCATGCTTGATATACATCAATAAAGCTTTGGCCCAAATGGCACAGAAGACATACAACTTCGAATTAACATTTTGGTAGATTTCAGGCTTATAGCCATGTCTAACCTATAGCAAATAAAAATAACCCAGGAAAATGACCCGGAATAATAACACTGAAAAGCACATAGCACATATAGAACATAACATACAATTGTTACTATATATTAAACTCACCGTGAAATAACCGAGGGCTAAAATATTAATTTGGGCAGTACTTCGGCTCTAAATATGACTTTCTTCATTGAAAACCGAGAGTTTTCTTGATAATCGGGCTCTGCGAAGGTAGAGCTTCAAAACCAAAAAGATAAATTTTTTCGGGCTTCTCGGGAGTCTCGGAGCGTGTTTCGGGCTTTGGAATCAGTACCGGGGCTTCGGGGGAAGTCAGAATAGTAAAAATATCAAAAAGGGGGGTGAAAGTGCCAAATTTCAAAAAATTACCAGAGAGGTCTCACATGTCCTCTATTTATAGAGGAAATCTGAGGGTCGGCTGAGAGGAGGAGTCAGCAGCGAAGCAGCTCGGTGGCAGCGAGGGAGAGAGACAGATGGCAGCGAAGGGCACGCGGCCGAAGGAGGCGAAGGCATGCGTCTATGCGAGACGTCATAAGAGGCATCTCATACATCGCCTCGGACGCCAAAACACGCATCGGACAGCTCCAGCGAATGTGAGGCATGTTGGAAGGCCATTGAGTCGCGGCTTCGGCCGAATCAAGTGGCGACACGCGTCGGACAGGGGTCGAGTTCCAAACAAGGGTGACGTGGTCGAACACCAACCATGCGAAATTCACGGAAATTGAACCCCAAACTCTAAAATCCATAACTTTCGCATACGAGCTCCGTTTTTGATGTCCTTTATGTGCATGCATAGCTAAAATTATGCTCTACAACTTTCGTTTAGACTTCGTCGGCTAATTTTGATTTTAATTTTAATATTATTACTTTTAACAGACCGCGACAGGAAAATCCGTTAAAAAATCATAACTTTTTCATCCGACATCCGTTTTCGTCATACTTTTTACCGTTGTACTACAAATGACGAGACCTTCAATTCTCGTTTAGGTTGTGTCGGCTAAAAATCACTCAATCTAAAATTCGAGTTTTAACTGTCTACTGCTAAGCTGAAACTTCTAAAAATCATAACTTCCTCATACAAAGTCAGATTTTGGCATTATTTTTATCGAATTTCTCGCTTTAACAAATACTACGACTTTCATTTAGATTAATAAGGCTAAAAAGTAGTTTATAAAAAACTCACTTTTTACGTCATTCGGCATCGTGCCGGTTTTGTCGCGGATCTTCGATTGGTCATAACTTCTTCGTTATAACTCGGATTTCGATGAGGTTTACGCCTAAATATTTCTAACGAGATTATCTACAACTTTCAATAATAAAATTTTACTTATTTCAAATTTTATATTTTCGCTATATTTCATTATTTGGTTTTTAATTGGAATCTCATAAGACTTCCAATATTTTATGAGTGATTCTAAACATAGTTGTACTTCATTTCTAGTAAAAAAACTATCTGTTAGAACTCAACATTCAAATTCACATAATATTTCATAATATTATTTACTTAAACACGATTTCAAAGCGTGTATGTTACACTATATCAGATCTTGAAACTGATAAATGAATTAGAGTCATGAACACTAAGATGTAATCCACGTCTAGTAATCAAGTATTGACTTGATTAATTTTACTCCTTATAGAAAGGTTAAAAGGAATAAGCAATTCTGTTAGAAATAACATATGGAGACATATGCACATTTAAGCAAGATTTTTTATACAAGGATTTTCTCATACTCATGTCATTGGCTATGATCTTTATCATACTCATGTCATTTACTAAGATCAAATATTTTTCACAAGTAGATATGATTAGATAAACAATGATATTATTTACCATGACTACATTTTCTTAATATGAGATATGAAAAATAGTTTTCAAGAAAAAACCGCTTTTCTTAATAGATATCTACTTGAAGCTATCTATATAGCTTAGCATAGAGGTTTTCTTAAGCCATGGTATCCTAACAAAATGTGTTAAGCTAATCATCATTTTGATATGAAAACACAAGGTATGCTTTTATATCAAAATAAAAATGACATATATGTTTACTATGAACTAGTGGGATGATAGTGATATTCCTAATCTTGTACGAACAATACATACCTAATCATGGGAAATTATATTCTGACTATGCAAGGCCCTTTTGCCTTGACTCGGAAGTATTTCCAAAATGAAAGACTTAGGAATGACAATATACATTATTGGAATGTAAAATCTATAGTGATAGATAAAGATGAATATTAAAACTCTTAAATCTTTTGCATATATTAAAAATATCTTAACAGAGATTAAGATAGAAGATTCCTCAGAGGATTCTTGGCAATGTTACATGGCACCATTTTGAACTAGTCTTGTAGCACTCGGTTCCTGGTATGTAATTTATTTTGTTGTATTTTGAATTTTTGGCTTGGGACTTGGCGAGTTGAAGGCCCAACTCGTCGAGTAGGAGTGGGTTTGGACACGGGACTTAAGTGATGGACTCGTCAAGTCGGCGGCCAGACTCGACGAGTAGGCTCTGACTGGACAAAACCCTAATCTGAGGGTTTGCACCCTATTTAATCATCTCTTTCAGCCACCACTCGTCCCTATTGCTCCCAAAGACTCTCCAAGCAAACCCTAAGTGTTTTGGTGCAAGAACTAAGGCTTTTGTGTGATTTTTGTGGGTTTTGACCTCAAGGAAGAAGGAAGAGCATAGAAGGATCATTTGATGTCGAAAGGTACATTTGCAGCATTTCCCCTGGGATGGGGCTATCTAGCGTAGGCAACTTGTGTAGCGCTTCCTTGATTTTCTGGAGAGCCTCCTCCGCCGCGGTCGTCCAATGGAAGTTGTTCTTTTCAATGCAGCCTTTTAGAGTATGAAATAATGGCATTGCCTTGTCCGTAGATTTCAAGATGAACCTACTCAGGGCAGTAAGCTTCCCGTTCAAGCCTTGTGCATCTCTCAAGGTGCATGGGGGCGGTGTCTCCATAAACTCGACTAATTTAACCGGACTGGGTTGAATGCCCTGCTTGGTAACGTAGTATCCCAAAAATTGTCCTTCCTCTACCCCAAATGTGCACTTGGTCGGGTTCAACTTCATTCTGGTCTTTTCTAATGTGCGGAAGGTTTCCTCGATGTCTTGAAACATCCTGTCTTCATCTGGGCTCTTGATCACCATATCCTAAACTTATACTTCAATGTTTCTCCCGATTTGCTTGGCGAAAATTGAGTCGACCAAACGTTGGTACGTAGCTCCCTCGTTTTTTTAAACCAAAAGGCATCTTGGTGTAGCAGAAGGTGCCATGATCCGTATAGAAAGTCATCTTCTCTTCGTCCTCCTTACTCATCAAAATCTGATGGTACCCTTTATATGCATCCAAGAAACATTTCAGCTTGAATCCTTGCAGCGATTCCACCTTCAAATCCATCTCCGGGAGAGGATAGAAGTCCTTGGGGCATGCTTTGTTCATGTCGGAAAAGTCAATACACATACGCCACGATCCGTCTTGCTTGCGTACCATAATTGGGTTAGCAATCCAGGTTGGGAAAATTGCTTCCCTTGCTATTCCAGCTTTCATCAGCTTAGCTACCTCTGAGTTAATTGCCCTGTTCTGGTCCCTTCCTTGGATCCTTTTTTTCTGTTTGACCTCTTTTACCCCTAGTTTGATCATGAGTTTATGCTCAATGAGCTTCCTATCTACCCCCCACCATGTCCGTAGGAGTCCATGCAAACACATGTTTGTATCGCTTGATGAGGTTAACCATTTCTTATTTTACATGTCCTGGGAGATTATGACCAATATTGACTAGCTGATCGGGGTGTCTTTCATCGATCACTTCTTTGCCTTTTGTAGGATCGTGTCGCGGCTTCTTTGCCTACTTGGTTATCTCTGTCGGTTTCATGATTGTAAGGCATTGCAATTCTTTAGGTGGAGTGGCAAGTATTGTACCCAGACCAGACGAAGTGTTGAACTTCATGATTCCATGCACGGTTGATGGGACCGCCCCTAGGTTTAGGAGGGCTGTTCTTCCTAGGACGATGTTGTGCTCCGCCGGGTGTCGGATGTCAACGAAGTTGATCAGAACTGTTTTCTTTCGTTGCCCGTCATGGCTAGTTATCATCAGGGAAAGGTGAATGGTACCTGGCGGCCATAAACTGTGACTGGTGAATCCGACTAGCCTCCCCGCCGTGGGCCTCAAACTGTCTTTCCAGCGATCCAGGAGAAGTCGAAAACAGTGCTCGTAGATTATATCTGTCGAGCTCCCTGTGTCGATATAGACTCTGTGTGTAATTACATCCTTAATGGGGGCCTGGATTACTAGTGGGTTATCGCATCTCCATCCCTTCGGCCTAGGGTCTTGAGCAGATAATGTGAGTGTCCTTGTCGGGGGTCTGGGAATCCACTGGTTGGCTGTTTGTTCTTCCCTACTTCACTTGTTGCATACCATAAATATCTCCTTTGGTTGAACCCCGTATTGTGATGCGTTCTTTGTGTTCTCGGCATCGAATTTGGCACGCAGGCTCCGTTCTATTTCCACCAGGTCTCCCTTGAGTTGCTTCTCCTCTATTTCCTTCTTAAGCACCGAGCAACTAGTAGTATTGTGTGTATTGCTTTTGTGGTACTCACAATATCGACTCTTGATGGATTTGGATGGTTGTTGTTTCTCCGAAACCGTGTATACATATGGTCGACATCCCCACCTATCGTCTTTGATGAATGGATGGAACCGTGCCTGAGGCCTCCTTCTTGGGCCGAAATGCCTACTTCCCCACGGAAGTCGGTGTGGTTTGGGTTGTGACACTTGGTTGTCATAGCATTTAGGTATGCCTGCTTTGCTGCCTAGCCCTCTTACTGTCGTAAATATCGTTTCACCCTCTCTTTTAGCTTTGCCATCGTTTGGGGTTTTTAACCCATAAGTTTTTGTGATAAGGGGCCTGGTAAGAGTCCCCATGTGAAGGCGCCAGCTATGAGCCCCTCGTCGTGTCCCAGCACGTCTAATGTGGCATTTATGAACCTTGTGAAATATTCTCGCACAGTCTCACCCTCCTTCTGTTTGCAGCCTATTATGGAGTGGAGTCTCCCTTATACTTACGCAACTTCATGAAGTTGGTGAGGAACAGGTATTTTAGTTGTGCAAAGTTGGAGATGTTTCCTGGTCACAACGTCTTAAACCACATGCCTACATTGCGATCAAGGGTCGTTGGAAAATAAGTACACCAAAACCTCTCGTCAAGCTTCAAGGATGTCATCGTCCACTCATATGTGTCAATATGGCTATCTGGATCAGTGATGCCATTGTAGGTTTTGATTGTTGGCAATTTAGTTGTGTTGGGTATTTCGTAATCCAGCAGCTCTTTGACAAAAAGGAGATGTAACGTTGCGGGAGAGGCAGTCTTGATTTGGGATGGCTTTCGTTCCTTGCAGCTGGTATTGAGCGCTTGGACCGTACGACGACGATGCATGATACCCGAGATTTGGACAATAAAAGGATTGTTGTTGGAATGTATGACATCCCCATTTTCACAGCCAGAAAAGACCGATTTTGTTTATGCTTTGTTTGAAAATCAGAGTAACGTTTTAAATAAAAGTGTTGTGGAATTTGTCCCAAAACAAAATATGATAAAGATTTATCAAAAGCATTTCCAAGGAAATGTATTTCATTAAAAGACTTGGGATGTCATGTTCGATACATATCAAAAGCATAAACAGTACAATATAAGCCTTACTACGTTATTTCATATCTACAGGCCTATATCCGTAATCCCTCATCCAAAACATCACATCTATGCTCATGCGCCACTACCTGTAATACAAGAAACTAGGTGGGTCAGGCTTGAGAGCCTGGTGAGCACATAGGGTTTTCAACCCACAATAAATAAGTTTATTAATTTCATCAATCAACAATAACCCGATTACCCGTTCCCGTTATCCTCACTTTACGTCCCTAAACACCTATCATAAGGGACCTAGCCTAAGGATCATCATCGGGATGGACACCACTGCTAAAGGGGTTCCTTAGCAATACATGTCCTAAAGGCAACCATGTGGGGGATGGAGTACACCGGTGAACACATCGTTCACAAACACCAACAGGTTGCATGCCTGCTAGTGTTCCACTTGACTGTCTAGAAGAGTCTGTGGTCATCATTTATACTCCGCTAAATAATTGGATCAACAACAACAACATTGAGGCCTTTCATCATTTTATCACACATCACCTATTACATCTACCCATGTTTTACCCCAACATTTCGTAGATATAAAATACATATACAGTTTAAATCATTGAAAACATGTATAAAAACGTTCATCCAGCATAGATATCAAGTATTAAGATAATATGCACACATAGCACGTAATTTATATAAAATGCTTCATATCTATGTATAAGCTGAAAGTAACTATGCACTCACCTGAAAGGTGGTGACTCAGCACTCGGACAACGCTTCGATACTCTCAAAACAGTTTTCCTTCGATAAAACCTAGTATCAATACCACTAGGGTTTAGTCTAACGTCAACCGCGACAAATTAATAGTCTGACTATTATTATTATTATATAAGCGTTAAATAACACTTAATATAACTCATAATAATAGGCTAAATAATTATTTTAAGGACCTAATAACATTCTTACAATTATTTGAAAGCTATATTAAAAATTGCGTAATCGTATGTCACTTACAGCGGATTTTAAAGAAAACCGGGCGTTGCTCGGAGCAGCGTTTCTGAAACCGAAAGACCCTTTTTCTCGGGACTCCGGGAGCCTCGGGGCTTCCTTAGGGTGCTAGGGGTTTTTCCTAGGGTTTAGGGGAGTTAAGAAAGATTGTAGAGAGAGAATGAGAAAATGTGTGAAAAATTCAGAGACCCTCGCCCCCTTTTATAGCCTGCGAGCCTCGGACGTACGCTGGGCGTAGTCCTCAGCTACGCGGGGCGTTACTTCAGATAATCATGCCACCTTGGTTCCATCTGTCTCGCACACCAGTCAGATAGGAAACGAAGGTACGCTGGGCGTACCAATCTCGGGCGCGGGGCGTAATTCGAGGCTACGTGTCATCATCCGAAGCGAGACCGTGCTCAGCAAGCGACAACTGAGATTTAGCCACGTCAGCAACTTCGCAATCAGCTTCGCAAATTCAAGTGCAAACTTTCAAAATTCGTATCTTTCGCGTACGAGCTCCGTTTTCGACGTTCTTTATATCCATGCGAAGGTGGGAACGTACTCTACAACTTTCGTCTAGACTCTGTCGGCTAATTTTGAGTCGATTTTATATTTTATATTATTAATAGGTTGGGACAGGATTGGTCCGTTAAATTCTCATAACTTCTTCATCCAATGTCCGTTTTTGCCCATCTTTTTTCTCGTTATGCTACTCTTAACGAGATCTTCGACTCTCGTTTAGGTCGTGTCGGCTAAAAACCGCTCGATCTAATATTCGAATTTCGGGTTGTACACTGCTAATCCCAAACTTCGAAAAATCATAACTTCCTCATACGAAGTCAGATTTGGGCGTTCTTTTTATGGACACTATTGGTTTAATGCATTATACGACTTTCATTTAAATCGCTAAGGCTAAATCTCGCTCTATCGTAAATTCACTATTTACGCTTCCCGGTATCGTGCTGATTCTGTCGCGAAACTTCGACAGATCATAACTTCTTCGTTATAACTCGGATTTCGGCGTTCTTTGTATCCCCGTAATCCTTGTTTCGACCACTACAACTTTATTTAAAGATATCGGGCTTATATCACACTTTAATTTTGATGCTTATTTTTATTTTTTATTAATTATACATTTATAATTAAATAATAAGCAAATAAATACACATAATTTACATAATACTCAAATATTTCATCTTTATTACTTCAAAAAGAGTTACAATAGTTGACCTAAACTATTAGATTGTCAAAAATACTTAGCCCTGAAACCCGGGCATTATAATTCTCTCCCCCTTAGGATGATTTCGTCCCGGAATCATGCATCAGCAAACAGATGTGGATAGCGACTCATCATGTCATCCTCTGTTTCCCAAGTGAGATTCGGCCCATTCGAATGTTTCCATCGGACTAGCACTAAGTCGACCATCTTGCGTCGTAACTTCTTAGTCTTACAATCAACAATTGCATCAAGCTCTTTGATTAACCTCTTATTCGCATCCATTCTTAACTCTGAGATTGGAATTATGTCGGGAAATTCTCCCGTGAATTTCCTCAGATAGCACACATGGAAGGTGTTATCTATACCATCGAGTTCTTTGGGCAGTTCCAGCTTGTAAGCTTGGTTCCCAATCTTCTGAAGAACTTTGAGTGGTCCAATAAACCTTGGACTCAACTTTCCTTGTTTCCCGAATCGTATAAGTCCCTTCCATGGTGAGACTTTAAGCAAAACCGAATCCCCAACTTTGAAGGTCATCGGTCGTCTTTTCTTGTCAGCATAGCTCTTCTGACAATCCTGAGCTGCTAACATCCGTTCCCTAATCACCTTCAACTTCTTAGCAATCTCATGGACTATCTCGGGGCCCATAAACTGCTTCTCTCTGGCTTCAAGCCAACAAGACGGTGTACGGCACTTTTGTCCATACAAGGCTTGATAAGGTGCCATCTTGATGCTCGAGTTGAAACTGTTGTTGTAGGAGAATTCTACCAGAGGTAAGTGCTCGTCCCAGTTCCCTTGGAACTCGAGGGTACATGCTCTCAGCATATCTTCCAGTGTCTGAATCATTCTTTCGCTCTGACCATCAGTTTGTGGATGGTAAGCAGTACTCAAACACAACTTTGTACCCAACTCCTCTTGTAGACTCCTCCAAAACCTCGACGTGAAACGACTATCAAGATCTGATACAATCGTAAGTGGTACACCGTGAAGTCTTACAATTTCCTTCACGTAAGCATTTGCAAGCTTATCCATAGACCACTTCTCGTTGGCTGCTATGAAGTGTGCACTCTTGGTGAAACGGTCCACGACCACCCAAATCATTTCGTGACCGCTCTTTGTCCTGGGTAGTTTAGTCACAAAATCCATGGTGATGTCTTCCCATTTACCCATGGGTACAGGTAAAGGTTCTAAACTCCCATACGGTTTCTGATGTTGTGCCTTAACTCTCGCACATGTTACACACTCGGCCACATACTTCGCAACATCGAGCTTCATCGTCGGCCACCAATAGTAGGGTTTTAAGTCCCTATACATTTTAGTGCTACCAGGATGAATTGAGTACATGGTATTGTGTGCTACTTCCATCAGAAGATCTCTTTTTCCTCCCGTCTTAGGTACCCAAATTCGATCTTGGAATACCTTCAATCCTCGACTGTTTGTACTGAACACTAACGTATTTTCCCAAACGTTCTTCCTTTCGGTCATTCTTCTCTAAAGCTTCTTCTTGGGCTTTCCTGATACTTTCCACAATTGTCGAGATGACTTCGATTCTCAAGGCTCTTGGCCTTTTCCTTTCAAGCTTGACTTTCCGACTGAGAGCATCAGCAACAACATTTGCTTTACCAGGGTGGTAAAGTATCTCACAGTCATAGTCCTTGAGTAACTCTATCCAGCGTCATTGCCTCATGTTCAATTCTTTTTGATTAAAGAGATACTGGAGACTCTTATGATCAGTGAACAACTTGCACTTCGTGTCGTAGAGGTAATGCCTCCATATTTTTAGAGCGAAAACTACTACAGCCAACTCCAAATCGTGAGTGGGGTAGTTCTTTTCGCGCTCTTTCAATTTTCGAGAGGCGTATACTATCACCTTTTCTCTTTGGGTTAGAACACAACCCAAACCGACTCTAGATGCGTCGCTGAAAACCGCAAAGTGTTTAACTCCATCGGATAGAGAAAGTATCGGTGCTTCACATAACTTCTTCGTTAGCTTCTCAAATGCCTCATCGTGTTTCTCACTCCACGTATATGTAGCTCCTTTATGGTTCAAGGTTGTTAATGGAGCAGCTATCGAAGAAAGGCCTTGGATAAATCGTCGGTAATATCTGGCTAATCCTAGAAAGCTTTGAATCTATGTGGGCCTCTTTGGATGTTCCCACTTCATTACAGCTTCAATTTTTGCAGGGTCCACCATTATTCCCTCCTGGTTAACCACATGACCCAAGAATTGGACTTCTCAGATCCAAAAATCACACTTGGAGAACTTAGCGTAAAGCTTCTCCTTCTTTAACACTTCCAACACTTCCCGTAGATGCTTGTCATGCTATTATTGGCTCTTCGAGTAGATCAGAATCTCGTCGATGAACACTATCACGGAATTATCGAGGAATGGTTTTCATGCCCTTTTCATTAAATCCATGAATGCTGCAGGAGCATTGGTTAGTCCAAATAACATAACCAAGAACTCGTAGTGTCCATATCGAGTTCTGAATGCAGTCTTCTCAATATCCTGCTCTCTCACTTTCAGCTAATGATATCCCGACCTAAGATCGATCTTTGAGAAGTAGCTCGAACCTTGCAGCTAATCGAATAGGTCGTCAATCCTCGGCAATGGATACTTGTTCTTCACTGTTGCCTTATTCAGCTCTCGGTAGTCTATGCACATCCTCATGCTTCCGTCCTTCTTCTTCACGAATAACACCGGAGCTCCCCAGAATAATGAACTAGGTCGAATGAAACCGTTGTTCAACAGCTCCTAAAGTTGCATAATTAGCTCCTTCATCTCCGTCGGTGCTAATCAGTAAGGTGTCTTTGCTATCGGTGTTGTATCTGGTAACAAGTCTATCCGAAACTCTACTTGCCTATCAGGTGGTAACCCGGGAAGATCTTTGGGAAAGACTTCCGGATAATCACATACAACCGGTATATTCTGCACCTCTTTCTTTTCTTTCTTAGAATCGATTACGAATGCCAAGTATGATGCACATCCTTTGGACAAACATTTCATGGCTTTCATCAGGGAGATGATTCTAGAATTCACTTTGCGTTTGTCCCCGTACACCATAAATGATTCCTTTCCGGGTGGGTTTACCCTTACTATCTTCTTTCGACATTGAATCTTAGCATCATTGGTGCTAAGCCAATCTATACCCAAAACGATGTCGAAACTGTTTAACTCTATGGGTAATAGCTCCTCATGGAATTCGTTTCCGTTTAGGTCGATGACTACATTCTTAATACGATTACAAACAGGTACGAACTTGCCACTGGCAACTTCTACAATCAGGACATTATCAAGTTTTTCTACAGGTAATGCTAGTTTTCTACCAAATTTACACGACACAAAGGAGTAGTTGGCTCTAGAATCAAATGTATATTGGCAGGAAAAACATTTACAAGAAAGGTACCTGAAGCGACGTCTGCTGCCTCCTTTGCAGCCTCGAGCGTCATTTGGAAGGCTCTCGCCTTCGGCTTTGGTGGTATGTTAGGTCTTCCTGCCTCCTTCTTCTTTGGGCAATCCTTTGAAATGTGCCCCTCCTTGTTGCACTCATAACATACCTTGTTAGTGAACGTGCATTCGTTGGCATAATGCCCAGGCTTTCCATACTTGAAACAAGTGACTCCTCCGTCACATTTCCCCTGGTGCTTCTTCTTGCACTTGTCGCACCATTTTGCTTCGACTCTTCCTCCTCTCGAACCAGACTTCGAGAATTTACTCTTCTTACCGGACCTCGAGGATCCGTCAAATTTCCTTTTCTCTCCCATCGCCGCTCTCTCCAGACCCTTCTCTCGTATCTGGGTCTCCACATTCTTAGCAGCCCAGATGGCGGCTTTCAGAGTGGTATTTTGCTTGACCATTGGACCAATGTCCGCTAGTAATCCAAGGGAAAATTTGTTAACCTTTGAGAGTTCAGTTGGGACGAGGTGAGGAACAAGCTTCATTTTCTCAGTAAAGCTTGCAGCGTATTCAGTAATGCTCATTCTTCCCTTCTTCAGATTCTGGAACTCGTTGTTGATCTCCAGAATATCCTGTTCAGAGCAGTATTGCATCTTCAACTGTACTAGAAAATCCTCCCGAGACATCTTGCTTGCTTTACCTTTGGGCATTGAATCAGCTAATAGCTTCCATCAGCTTAGTACTACAGATTTCAATAGAGGAACCGCGAGAGCGGTCTTCTACCTGTTGCTACATTCGCAACTCTCAAACATCGTCTCCATCTCAGAGATCCAGTTCATGACTTCCACCGGTGCCAGGCTTCCGGATAGACTCGGTGGTTTGGATGCCATGAAATCCTTCTATTTTCATCCACGTCCATCATTTCCTCCATCCTGGTGGTTTTGCCTAACTATCAGTGGGTTGGCTTGACCAACAGTCCCAATGTAGTTTCCTTCCTCAGTCTGCCCTTCGTTCAACTCAGGCTGTTCGATTTGAATAGTCGCTTCCTCTCGATTTTGCTGGAGCAAATGTATGGTTTCCTCTATTTGACGATCCAACATCGCTTGGATCATCGCTTGCACTCCAGCCATCGTTATTGGCTCAGTAGTGGCTTCCACAACTGGTATTTGCTCAATCACTGGGCGTTGGTTTCTGTTCCCATTTGCATTCACGTTTCCGTTACGGGTCCTTGCCATCTTGATCTATACACCGAATAAGGTGAATTTAGATCTTTATTTAGGACTGATGTTTAAATCATCCTTATCTCTCCGAAATGTTTACATGCTAGTTCTAATATCGTAGTGTTACGTTTAGAATCCTAAACACCTAAGGTTTCCATATCCGGTCGGCAACAGACCATAGATCCGAACAAATAACAGCATATCATGCACAAAGCATTTAGCACATAAAAGCATTATAAGCACAATTCCTAAAATAAGCTAGTGCTCGCATCTCACAATCATCGCTTAGCATTCTAAGTTTAAGTCTAGAAATCCTACAAATTCCTAGCTCGCTTAAACTAATGCTCTGATACCAACTGTGACATCCCCATGTTCACGGCCAGAAAAGACCAATTTTGTTTATGCTTTGTTTGATAATCAGAGTAACATTTTAAATAAAAGTGTTGCGGAATTTGTCCCAAAAAAAAATATGATAAAGATTTATCAAAAGCATTTCCAAGGAAATGTATTTCATTAAAAGACTTGGGATGTCATGTTCGATATAGATCAAAAGCATAAACAGTACAATATAAGCCTTACTACATTATTTCATATCTACAGGCCTATATCTGTAATCCCTCATCCAAAACATCACATCTATACTCATGCGCCACTACCTGTAATACAAGAAACTGAGTGGGTCAGGCTTGGGAGCCTTGTGAGCACATAGGGATTTCAACCCACGATAAATAAGTTTATTAATTTCATCAATCAACAATAACCCGATTACCTGTTCCTTTTATCCTCACTTTACGTCCCTAAACACCTATCATAAGGGACCTAGCCTAAGGATCATCATCGGGATGGACACCACTGCTAAGGGGGTTCCTTAGCAATACATGTCCTAAAGGCAACCATGTAGGGGATGGAGTACACCAGTGAACACATCATTCACAAATACCTACAGGTTGCAAGCCTGCTAGTGTTCCACTTGACTGTCTAGAAGAGTCTGTGGTCATCATTTATACTCCGCTAAATAATTGGATCAACAACAACAACATTGAGGCCTTTCATCATTTTATCACACATCACCTATTACATCTACCCATGTTTTACCCCAACATTTCGTAGATATAAAATACATATACAGTTTAAATCATTGAAAACATGTATAAAAACGTTCATCCAGCATAGATATCAAGTATTAAGATAATATGCACACATAGCACGTAATTTATATAAAACGATTCATATACATGTATAAGCTGAAAGTAACTATGCACTCACCTGAAAGGTGGTGACTCAGCACTCGGACAACGCTTCGATACTCTCAAAACAATTTTCCTTTGATAAAACCTAGTATCAATACCACTAAGGTTTAGTCTAACGTCAACCGCGACAAATTAATAGTCTAACTATTATTATTATTATATAAGCGTTAAATAACACTTAATATAACTCATAACAATAGGCTAAATAATTATTTTAAGGACCTAATAACATTCTTACAATTATTTGAAAGCTATATTAAAAATTGCGTAAGCGTATGTCACTTACAGCGGATTTTAAAGAAAACTGGGCTTTGCTCGGAGCAGCGTTTCTGAAACCGAAAGACCCTTTTTCTCGGGACTCCGGGAGCCTCGGGGCTTCCTTAGGGTGCTAGGGGTTTTTCCTAGGGTTTAGGGGAGTTAAAACCGTTATAGATAGAAAGATTGTAGAGAGAGAATGAGAAAATGTGTGAAAAATTCAGAGACCCTCGCCCCCTTTTATAGCCCGCGAGCCTCGGACGTATGTTGGGCGTAGTCCTCGGTTACGCGGGGCGTAACTTCGGATAAGCAAGCCACAGATAAGAAGCGAAGGTACACTGGGCGTACTAATCTCGGACGCGGGGCGTAATGCGAGGCTACGTGTCATCATCCGAAGCGAGACCGTGCTCAGCAAGCGACGGCTGAGATTTGGCCACGTCAGCAACTTCGAAAATTCAAGTGTAAACTTTAAAAATTCGTATCTTTCGCGTATGAGCTCCATTTTCGACGTTCTTTATATCCACGCGAAGGTGGGAATGTAATCTATAACTTTCGTTTAGACTCTGTCGGCTAATTTTAACTCAATTTTAAATTTTATATTATTAATAGGCCGGGACAAGATTGGTCCGTTAAATTCTCATAACTTCTTCATCCGACGTCCGTTTTTGCCCATATTTTTTCTCGTTATGCGACTCTTAACGAGATCTTCGATTCTCATTTAAGTCGTGCCGTCTAAAAACCGCTCGATCTAATATTCGAATTTCGGGTTGTACATTGCTAATCCCAAACTTCGAAAAATCGTAACTTCCTCATACGAAGTCATATTTGGGCGTTCTTTTTATGGACACTATTGGTTTAATGCATTATACGACTTTCATTTAGATCGCTAAGGCTAAATCTCACTCTATCGTAAATTCACTATTTACGCTTCCCGGTATCGTGCAGGTTCTATCGCGAAACTTCGACGGGTCATAACTTCTTCGTTATAACTCGGATTTCGGCGTTCTTTGTATCCCCGGAATCCTTGTTTCGACCACTAAAACTTTATATAAAGATATCAAGCTTATATCACACTTTAATTTTGATGATTATTTTTATTCTTTATTAATTATACATTTATAATTAAATAATAAGCACATAAATACACATAATTCACATAATACTCAAATATTTCATCTTTATTACTTCAAAAAGAGTTACAATAGTTGACTTAGACTATTACATTGTCAAAAATGTTTAGCCCAGAAACCCGGACATTACATAATGGCAGTTGAAGAGAGTAGCCGGAAGAGAAAGGGTGTATTGGTGTTAATGGCGTAAGCATTGAGTTCGGTTGTAGGTTGTGGCTTAGGGCAATGGTAGGTCCGGTACATGTGCCCACTACAGAGTGTATAGGCGGTGTATGGGCTACCATGGTTTGTGCCATTGGTGGTAGCGAAAACATCGGACCCGATCCGCCTGATATTTGTTGTAATGGCGGCACCGGGAACGGTGGTTGGACATTGAAGACCTGGCATGATGGCAGCGGCATTGAATGAAGTGATGGCGGTTGTTGCATTGGTGGTACAAAAAATGGTGGCATTTGAGGAGAAGTGGCCAACAATGGCCCCACCTGGGTTGCTGCTGGCTAGTGAGTTTTGGGTTGTAAGACAGCATTAATGGTTATCGTGGAAGCTCCCTCGCATGAAGTTGCTCTATTAGTCGTCGGAGGCAGCGGTGTTTCGTCCAGCGTTGGCATGGAGCGTATGGGACTAGTCTGACGTCCGCCGTGTCCATCGTCGATGTCGGATGCCATTGAGTCGTCAATTTTGCTTTTAGTTTGTGTCCTTCATCTCACAAACGGATGGCACCAAATGATGCGTATGGCGAGCTTGATCTATCCAAAGCCATGTGATCGAATTCTTTGTCACCTCTGCACAATATCAAGAGAAGAAAACCGTCATCCGTTCCCAGGAGAGTGCTCCCGAAAGAACGCTCTAAAGGTCAAGTTAGGATGTTTCTAGGGTTTCTCTGTGTGTATCTAAGCCAGAGAAGAGTGCCTACCTTGTGAGTCTAAAGGTGTATCCTTTTATACCTAGCGCTCTTTCCTAGTCCGTACCAGACAAGATCGCTTTTGGGGGAGACAGGATCAAGGGCTCTGATTGGAGGATCATGCACCTTTAACCGTGAGAGCGCTCTCAGTGGCCTTGATGGTAATGCATTACCCTGCTACATATCTCCTGGCTGTATCTTTTGTCTTGGAGTTGGGAGCGTCCTTTGGCTGGCACGAGCCTTTCGCTGGGACTTCATAAGTGCTCCTAGCGGGCGCTGAGGCCTTTTGTTGAGGCGCCCTACTAGCGGGAGCGTTGCCGGATGCTGAGCTTACTGAGCCCGGTCTGTCCGGCACGCTAAGTCCTTGGCCAGGGTGTGGTTATGTCGTGCTGGCTTAGGCACGATATCAATGTCAATTAGCCGAAGGGCTAGCAGTGGAACCATCGATACGTGATGCACCACTTGCCATCTCAAAACCCAAGTCTCAAAATAATCCGAAATTCAGGTCATTATACTCGGATACCTTGGTACACCATCACAGAACCTCACAATGTCTTGCCTCAGCCACGAATCTCCTACCTACGACGTCATACTCAGATATAGCCACACATCCTTTCAGAATCTCACAAATGATCCTCCTCTCACACAACTCGTAACTTTGTAGTATCCCAACTCTCAATTGAAGCATGGAGGAATCTTCAATGACTCAGAACACATTGACGACCATCCGAAACTCCCTAATCTATTGCTCAAAACCCATGCAAGAATACACATACCGACCTGGAAGTTGGCTGCCCAATCATCTCCTACCCTTCCCAAAGTGCATATAACAACCCATGCATTGAACCAAAAATTCTCAACCATCGAAACTATCCTTATGAGCCTCCCACCTTGAATTTACCATTACAACCCTGAGGAATTCCAAGCCACCACGAGATCTCCGACCAACGGCCAACTGCCGTGGAGACACTCATCCTTTCTTGAACATGTACAACATGTATTATCTCGTTTTGCACCTCGCCTCGACCCCCAATAACCCTCGTTTCATGTATCTGAACCGCATATCACTATATCTAGTCCACTAACCGCCTTTGAACAAGTCCTTGATTCTCTCAATAAAATACTCGGTTCTCCCCCACTCAAGGCTCGAACCATCATCATTTTGGTACACCAACAATCTATTCCACATACTGTTTCACCAGGTACATCACACTTACTCTTGGAAAGTACCACATACACTCGATGATCCTTCCAAAAGAGACCAAGCAACTCCAAACATCCCGAATCTCAGATAAAATCCTCGGAAACTTCCCATCGTGTCATCCAAAATGTCATACTGACACACTACTGGACATCTCAACTATCCTGTAGTAGTCATGACTCTCATTCTGAGAATAATGAATTCTCACACTTCTCATCTTCGACTCACCAACCAATGTCCCATCATAAGAATTATCATGAGAGCAGAAACCTCACTTCCCCACTTGATATCCATTATAGATAATGAGAGTCACCGCCCCAATATACTCCTCTTGACCACCTGATGCTGCTGCTAACACATGCCTTACTATACTTGAATAGGGTATATCCTTGTCCTTGACCATCTCAGTCATCACTGATGACCCTCTCATACTATAATATTACCTTGCGGTAGACATACTGCCCAGATACTCCGGTGAAAGATCACAACCAATGCTACCCCATAAGGTTTACCCCCAAGCTCAGAAACCGGAAGCTCAAAATCCATTCTGCTTCTCACAGAAAATAGCACAACTCTGTTCACAGAAAGTGGCATCTCCACTATCGGACGATTGCTCAACTCAAACCGTAATCCTCCATAAAGCACCATCTCTACTCATCCCTAAGTCTTGCGACTCCAACTGTCATCTCACCAAAAATATATCGGAAACTAACTCAATTTCCCTCGCAAGGTATGCTCCATTGAAACTCGTTTAATCATGGCCCTCTGGCCCCACACTCTATCACATCTGACCTCATTCTAGTTAATCTCAACGGGATAACTGGTAGACCAGGAGCACTAACCGCCACGAATCATGGTACTCGAACCATGTGACCACCTCTCAATCTACTATGATTCATGGTACCCGAACCATGTTATCTCCTCTTAATCTGCTACTTAGAACCTCTGGAGTTCTCCCTGTTTTGAGTATGGGTCCTCTGCTTTCAGTAGTAGCGGTGCCTACTACCTGACACATCTACCCATACTATCCACATGGATCGTTCCAGATTTTCTAAAGAGTAGTTCAACCTCCTCAATCTCCAATCTCGTCATGTGTGTTCGCTCTCCAACAAAACACTCTCCTCTGTTAGCGTACTCATCTGACTAAGCTCACTCCTTAGGCTCTTCCTAGGTTCTCATACTTCTCTGCCATCAGATGCTGAAGAACTCCTCATGATGCCAACCATCTACCTCCTGAATATTGTCATATTCACTCAGTAGCTGACTCCCATCATCGAGAGTTCCATAGAGCACGAAGCAATCAACATTTAGGCATCGAATAATCTCCACCAGCACGTAAAAAACACTCTAGGTTACAGCTCTATTTGCTCTGCTCACACTCAAAAGGTGTCACCGAACTCAAGCAGATCTACCCCCATGCGGGTATCTAACTACTCTCTCAGTAGGCTCCTCTAATGCTCATCTAGGCATCTCTCATGGATTACTCCTCTACTCAAAGCTCTACCTCTGAAATATCCCTACTAGATACTGTTACCGAGCACATACTCAAGGCACATAACAGATAGCAACAACTCTTAGGCTAAGGCATCACAAATCAGGCAACTCTAGCCCTAAAATATGAAATACCTAGCCTATCCTCTATCATGCATAAATAGTATCTCATCAGTATCTCTTAACACAAAATAAGGGTATTTTGGGAAATCACCATTCGGGCTCTAGCTGATTATACACACTGCTCCTTCTCATTTTCTCTTAGAACTCTTGCTCATATTAGAAAAATCGTTTCTTTTGAAAAAATTTCTCAAATCCTCAGTTTGAGTCCAAGATCCTTGAAACATAGTTCCTTCACTGGTGTTATACAATCAAACCAGTGCCTTCCTTTGATCTTGAGAAAAACCTGAAACACGTAACACACAACACGGTAAGCACGAAGCTTAGTGAGTTTCCCAAAATACTACATACAACACATTAGCCAATCGAGGCTATAACTCTGTAAGACCCTCTGGTCTAAGTGTCTCCGTGGGATCCTCCAGTCCCATGGTTCATTGGACCCTCTGGTCTCACAGCTCGTTGGACCCTCTGGTCCAGTCTCAGTAACACATAACATAGCATATATATATATATATATATATATATATATATATATATATATATATATATATATATATATATATCACACATACAAAATTCATAACTCAAGTAAGCACATATTACCCTCTGGTCACACATAAATACCACTCTAGGTAAAGTATAGTGAGAAGACTCACCTCACAAGCAAGCAAGTAACAGCCTCGCACTCGGAAATCTCGAACTAGCCTCCACCTAACACATGGGATAACATCTCTAATTAATACTCTATTCATACTCAAATACACCAAAGGCTATTCTTTTTCTCTGTCTAACTCTTGAAGTGGATAAAAGACCATTGTACCCCTCCATGGTCTCCATTACTCATGATTAACCCAACCCTAAAGTCAACAGAAGTCAAAATTGAGTCAACAGTCCATGTTTGACCCGACTCGTCGAGTGCACTCTTGCGCCTCGTCGAGTCCCATCGTTTCCCCAGAAGTATCAAGAAAGTCCAACCCAAATCGTCGATTTGACCCCAACTCACTGAGTTATCGCACAATCAAACCCATCGGAACAAACCCCCACCGAATCGTCGAGTCAGGTCATGGACTTGGCGAGTACCTTCAATTAGATTCCTCATTCAGACGATTCAAGGCAGATCCAACACTCCAAACACTAGATCTACCATCCTAAGGGTCGATTGTCACGTAAAGCTGCAAGCTTTACGTTTAAACATGACATATAAGACTCATAATGCCAATATATGCTCCAACAAGGGGACCAAACACAATAACTCTTTAAGTGACTAAATAAATCTTGAGCATTTGGACCCTCTGGACCTCACAAGGTCCAGATCTGAAGTCCAGTCCAAGAAAGGGACTCCATGCACTCATATCTCAACAAAAAGGTGATAGAAAGTCCTATTCATCAAAACCTGAGATCTAATCACCACAAGGAGAAAGATGAGAACTTTTTACCATCTCCAGAATTTCTTGGATGAAATAACACTGATCCACTTGCCCCTTTCTTGTTCCTTGATGAATCCTTCCTTCCTCTTTAAAAGAAATGTACCAAAAGACCCTAAAATTAAGCCTTTTCACACTCTCTACCTCAAAAGGACGTTAGGGTTTACTCTCAATGAAGGTGAGTCGCAAATGAGGCTATAAGTTCCCTTATACAGGCCCCAACCCCAGGAAATTCAGGTTTCTCTACCCAACACCTACTCGGCGACTCAGGTCTTTGACTCGTCGAGTCCACTCATTAATTCCATGTGGCCAACCCGACCCTACTCGGCAAGTTGGACTCACAACCCGTCGAGTTACTCCATAAATCTCAAAGATAAACGCACATTAATGCATCTGAAAGTCCATATGTTACACATGATATGATTACTGATTTGCATCCTGGTAGTTAGGATGGTGATATGTTTAGTGACCTAGTAGGTCGGTATCATGGTATATTGGATAATGATATGTTAGTGACCGGTTAGGTCGGTATCCTGGTATATAGGATAATGATATGTTAGTGATCAGTTAGGTCAGTATCATGGTATATATGATGATGCTATGATTAGTGATCTGTTATATTGGTCTGATTGTTATATATGCTAGCTTATGATATCTATTAGTACATGATTGTTTGATTTGGGGGTTGGGTTGAGGCGGATCTTCTTTGTGCTGAAGGCCAACATACCTAAGGCGGACCGGATAGATTGTAGGCCCGGGAGGGCATACTAGTTAGGCCGAAGGCCAGACGGCTCTGAGAGGCAGTCCAGACGTGCTAATGGCTCAGAGAGCGGTCCAGATAGGTTGATGACGCTGCGAGGCGGTCCAGTTAGACTGATGGTTCATTATGCATGTTGTTTGTTTATATGATATTGATATGGTTTGTATTGCGTTTGTATTTTGGGGGAACCCACTAAGCTTCAGGCTTACAATTGTTGATTATGTTTCAAGTACTTCTGATGATCACGGGAAGGAGAAGGCGTGGTCGTGCACCTCCTTATGTATTTATGATTTGATTCTGGGATACTCTGATGCTAAACCATTTTGAAAACAAATTTGTAATAATTATTGGTTTTTCAATGATTTAAAAAGTTTTAAATTGTCAGGATTTTTATGGGTGTTACATCTTGTAATATATGAAGCAAACTTCATTGAAGATGGTGTTCTATTTTGTTTTATTGATCTCCATCTCTGGTACTTTTAGTCTCTAGTAAATTTTAAATTTTATATATAGATAATATCTTAAACAATAAAATTCTATAAAATGACGATTTACTTTTTCCCTTTCAAATCTAAAGTGTTTTTACTAAAGTAGTGTATTTTAAAAATATATTTATCAAAATGGTATGGTTTTAAAAATAGTTCACATTTATGTTAAATTTTATACCAAAATAAAATTAGAAGGTAAAACAAAAAATAAAGGAAAGTCCATTATCATGGTAATTAGTTTTTCATTTTGTTCACATTTAGGTAACTTCATTTTTTATACATATCTAGGTAACAAATTTTTTTGGAAATGTTCACATATGACTATTATGACCGACTATAACTTGCTACAGCCGGTCATAATGGTCATATGTGAATACTTCCAACAACTTTGTTACCTAGATGTGTACAAAAAACAAAGTTACCCAGATGTAAACAAAATGAAAAGGTAATTACCCTGATAAGTCAATTTCATTATTTTTTATTCTTTTATATGTTGAAGAATACACACATGCATAGAGAGAGGGAGGGAGAGAAAGAGAGAGGGAGAGAGAGAGAGAGAGAGGGGAGGGGGGAGGGAGGGAGAGAGAGAGACATAGGAGGAGTGCATATTTTCTTTTTGTTCTAGATTTTTGCACATATGTTCAATTCATCACTCAACATGCACCTACAAACCTGTTGATCAATTTCAAAAGTACCTAAATATTCTTCTTCACTTTCAATTAATATGATTTTGACATTGTATGGATGGAGCTAATCCGCCATAGGAATATGAATTAGAAAATTAGGTTGGCAATAGAGCAAATGATACTTTGTATCTTTTTCACGAATAGTGATTTTTGGACCTCTGTTACATTTTTAAGGTTTGGAGATTCTTGGACTAATATTTTGTATTATTTTTTAATTAATAATCGGGGAAAATCACTTCATCTTTTGTAAGTTTTTTGGAGCAAATCATTTAGACCTCTCTAATTTTCTAGGTTTTTCTTAATATTCTGTAAGTTTCTTGGAGTAAATCACTTGGACCTAATTTTCACCTGCTGAGATCAATTTCATGATCGAGACTCGGTGTTGTGGTCTCTTTGGAAAGCTAGAAATGATCAGATTTTCAAGAAAAAGGAAGAGCATCCCAATGATAACGGCAGATGACATCCAACTTCTTCTTTTAATTGGATTAAGAATAAAGCTAGATTAAATTAGTTATATTGGTTCGAGTGGTGCATCTCTTTTCTATCTATCTATAATATGTAACTTTTCTAGTGCCTTGCTAGCTCATTTTAATATACTTCCTTTGTTCAAAAAAAATGTAACAATAAGTTGTGGTTATAGGAAAAAAAAAAAGACATTGCCGCTTTTTCTCAATCGTTTTTTTGGGTGATATTATTTGCACGAATAATTCATATATTTGTATAGAAAATTATGTTTTTCTTTCGACGACTGTTGAAAAGTAACATCCTTGTTTTCAATTTACAACTCTTACATATTTTGTCAATTTATTTGAAGCTTATTAAACATGGGATATTGACTTAAAGGGTAACATATTTTTTGATTTTTAAACGAATAGTCATTGAGTTTTATTTGTTCATATTTTCTCATTGAACTTGTTAAACTGTTCAAAAAACATTTGTATGACCTGTTATCGGAGATTTAGCCGGATTCCAGCGAGCTTGTGAGCTCCGGCGAGTCTCCGGCCAAAAACACCAAAAAAAAAAAACTTTAATTTAAGTGTTTTTAATCTAGAAAGTCTTCAACCCCTTCAACCCCGATTAAACATCTTTAAGAACAACGATCAAAAAATTAGTTCATCATAAATGATTTCATATTTTCTCGTGAGTGTATGTGTGTTAGATCTAAATAAATTTCGAACATGAACCAATATAGATGTTCGATTCAAACTCAAGAACACAAACCTAGAAATGATGTTCGCTTTTCAAACTCAAGAACTCAAACATAGAAATCAATTCTTAATCTTCATCTTCTTATGTTCAAACTCAAGAACTCAAGTCCAAAAAACTATTCTTCATCTTCATCTTCTTCGATAAAAAATTACAGATATATATTTAGAGCTTCTTATGGGTTTGTTCATCGTATTCTTAAGATCTTTATCGGATTCATCAGGGTTGTTCATTGTGTTCTTATGAGCTTCTTCAGATTTGAATGTGTGTGTGTTAGATCAAAACACAAACCCATATCTACAAGTGTGTATGATTTTCATTTTTTCTAGATAAGCCATGGATGAAATCGTTTTGCTTAAGAAATCATTTTTGGGGTTTTATTCTTCAAAAAACTGAAGTTTTGCTCAAGAAATCATTTCATATTTTCTTAAGAACATCATGAATGGAGGGTGAAGACGATGAACAATAATCTGATGTGTATGTATGTAAGTGTTCATCATATATTTGATGTATTGTATGTGTTCAACACATATCTGATGTATGCGTTTCAGCCTCCAAAAATCGAAGTGTGTGTGTATATGTGTGTGTTCATCTTCTTTGTTTGTAGATCTTCATCGTGTTCACCTTCTTCCTAGATATGGGTTTTGGGTTTTTGGAACGATTTTCAGATCAATGTGTGTGTGTATTCATGCTCGATTTTGGAACAACACACATACACTTCTCTCTTCTCTCCTTTCTGAAGTCGATTTTGGAACAACACATACGACCTTTCAATCCCCATCAAACACCATCATCTGAAAATCATAAACCCTAGAACTCGATTTTAATGGTGGCTTGGAGATTGAAGACGATGAATAGTGATTTGATGTGCATGTATGTGTGCTTATCTTTTTTTATGTGTTCTTGAATCTGGAATATGTTTGATGTGTCAATCTTTGTTTTCTGAAAATATTATCTTTTGCTGGAAAAATCATGAACATTGGAGTCTCGCCGGAGAAGATGATCATAGACTCGCCGGAGTTGTCAAATACGCTAGAAACCGACTATACCTATGATTGCAGGTCTTAAAGATATTTTTTGAACGGTTCAACAAGTTCAATAAAAAAATATGGACAAAAAAAACTCAGTAACTAAATGTATACAAATAGAAAAAGATGTTACCCTTTTTAAGTCATTATATCTTTAAACTTTTATTCATTTTTCTTTTTAAAAATTACTTTTAGTCCTTCTAGTTAAGCAATCTTTTTTATATAGAAAATTATTTTATAGTCTATTTTATTTTAAAAAAATCAATACCCATTAATTTAATATTATATATTTTTTTTCTTAAAAATCTAACTAGATAAGAAAATTTTGATTGGTAATTTTAATTTGATATTTTATTCTTTTGTATTAAAGGGTGTCCCACCAAGATAAAGTAATTATTTGTTTTTAATTTCATTTTAATGTTTTCTCTAAATGGATTTTCTATTTTTTTTTATTTCACATCTTAAAAATATTTATTATAAGTGGAAATGTTCACTAAGAAAAAGATATACTTTTATAAACACAAATTTTTATTATCATTGTAATGACATATCATGCAAACACATATGAAGGTTGTGAAGAGTATTTTCAATTCAATGATCAAACAAACTAAAAATATTTTTGTATAAGAGTTTTTATTTATATTTATATTTTTTTTATAAGTTGCAACTTGTTTTGTGTAGACAAATAATGTTTATACAAACACATATGAAAGTTGTGAAGAACATTTTCAATTCAATAATCAAACAAATTATGAGATATGCTTATATAAACTTTTTTATTTTTTAAATTGTTTTTTAAATTATTATTTATAATTTGTAACTTGTAATGTGTGTTTTGCGTAGACGAATAATGTTCATACAAACGTATATGAAATGAAAACGAGAAAGAATGTAGTTACTTCATCAATGACTCAAGTTTTCAAATCGACATGGTATAAAATTTAAGCTCATCTATTTATTTATTTTTATAATATTTATAAATCATATAAAGAAGATCATTCAAATAAATATGATTCAAGACAGGTCTTATACTTGCATCATATTCATTTAAAACATACATAACTCTTCATTTTCAACTAATTAATAACAACTATTCAAGAGTTTTTTTAAACTTATGATAGTGAATGGTACTAATGATACAAATTGATTTATATATATATATATATATATATATATATATATATATATATATATATATATATACTAGTCGTTTACCCGCGCCAAGCGATGGATGTGACAATGGTGGTTGAATGCTGAAAGATGAATTAAACCCTAGAAATGGAAATATCAACGATATATATCCAAGATTTGTGAACAGAATTTGCGAGATTTGGAGAAATACGGAGATAATGAATGAACCGGGTCAAAATAGCCTAAGAATAGGGGATAAGGGATTTGACATTTTCAACTGTTGACCATATGTACTCTACTCTTTTTGTAATGCAAAAATTGATTGTACAAATGCATTGTATGTTTGTACGACTTAAAATTCAGCATTTGACAAAAAATGTTTTATAAGATAATTAATATATATATATATATATATACATATATATATATATAGAGAGAGAGAGAGGATTAAATAAGATTCTTAATTATTATATATATATATATATATATATATATATATATATATATATATATATATATATATATAGAGAGAGAGAGAGAGAGAGAGGATTAAATAAGATTCGTAATTATAGTGTGATTGTATGACAGAGCCACAATCGGTTCTTCCTTTTTTTTTTTTTTTTTAACAAAAATCATCATATACTTGGAGTTAGTTGGTCCAAACTAGACATCGACAAGCTTATGATGTAAAAACAAAAAAAATAAAAGCATTTATTTATAATAGAAAACCTTTAGCTATTTTCTTATTGGCATCAATACATGACTCTTTCACGCCAAAAACATAATGTCTTCTATTATCTATAGTTTATATATTTTTTTCCTTTAATTTTTTCCAACACATTAGATAGGTCCACCAAAAATAAGTTGTTGTAAACTTTTAAATTTTAGATGTGTCACGTGACTCACATTTGCATTATGTAGCATCGTCATTGTATATGTAGGGTAAATATCACAAAGGTCAAAAAGTTTACACAAAAACTCGATTTTGACATTACATTATTTTTTGTCTCAAATAGAACAGAACATTGTGTTTCCAATTTTTTATAATTTTGACCACTTGACTGATCAATTTGGTTGTCTATTGATATGATAGATGATGTATCAGTTCGGATGGCATGGTGACGTGTCAAAATTGAAGAAAAAAAATAACATAAAAGACATTAAGTTTTCACTTTGTCCAATTTTTACACTAAATTTTATTTTTTATATCAAGTTTGACACTCTATTTTTTTTATTCCAAATCGATTTTTTTTCAATTTCGTTCAATATTGATCATTATACACTTAAAACTGTATATATAATTAATTTTTTAAATTTTAAACCATATAAATACATTTTTTTCACTTGAAACGATATTTTTAGCATAAATATAAGGGTTTTTTTAACATTCAAACCATAAAAATATGTATAAATATATATTAGTAATAATATAACAGAAATTTTCAACTTTAAAATGACTTTGGAGGTGTGTAATACACCGTCAGATAAGCTAATGTGATATTGGGAAAACAAAAGTTCAATGATCGCTTTAATTACCAATGGATCGTTCGTTGTATATATTCATGATTTTTGATTCTTGCAAATATATTTCTTGATTTGTTGAAAAAACAATAACATCGTAATAATATATGAAAAAATATGATTATAATATAATTAATACATTTTTTTTTGTTATTTATAAAGTTTGTGTATGTTAATTGGATTATTTGTAATGAATGAAATAATTCTAATTAAATACATCGGTTTTATAAATAAAAAAACTAAATATGTATTAGTTATATAAAAAAAAATTGATACTTGATTTAGAATAAAAAATAAAATGTTAAAATTAATATAAAAAATAAAATTTAGTGTCAAAATTTAAAAAAAAAATGAAACTTAATATCTTTTGTATAATTTTTTTTTTTTTAATTTTGAACGTTAGCATGTAATGTCAGTATTTCACATCAACAAACAACTGAGTTGACTAGTAAAATTGTTAAAATTGTAAAATATTAAAAACATTGT
Source organism: Lactuca saligna (assembly GCF_052625555.1). Lineage (NCBI taxonomy): Eukaryota > Viridiplantae > Streptophyta > Magnoliopsida > Asterales > Asteraceae > Lactuca > Lactuca saligna. The sequence goes on along the minus strand of NC_136424.1, from coordinate 132,335,799 downwards.
GTTCAATTTGAAACGAAAAATAATACGATATCAAAATCAAATTTTCTTATAAATTTAATAACTTATATTTCCCCTTTTATATACCATCACTTCATGTGAAATTATAGGATACATTGATACTTATAAAATTAGATTTTAAGTTTTGATTTGGATCTACAATCCTCGGAAGAAAGGTGACAGTCTTTTATTATTTATTATTATTAAAAGTTAATAGATTAAAAAAAAAAAAAAAAAAAAAAAAAAAAAAAAAAAAATTAAAAAGTGTGAAATATTCTTTTTGGATGAAGGACGGTTGATGTGATTTTTTTAAATCAGAAAGATACGATCTGTTAATTTTTCAAATATTGGAGTAAACATGCGATTCCCACCAAAATAGATTCACAATTTGTGTAATTTGGTTTTGGCATCCAAGCGTCTCATGGGAAAAGGAATAACCGAGGGCCCTACATCTAATTTTGTGTTTTTAATACAAGTAGTTCTGATGAATTATTGGCCGTCCGATTTAAAGTTCTTTTTGGCTGTAAGTGTAAATGCAAACACGCCATGTTAGTTAAGCTCCGAGACCGGCTTTTAATTCTTTGACCAAGTCATTTGAATTAGATACATCTTTTCAATTATGTAAATCCACGTCATTCAATTTTTCATGAAATAAAAATCCCCTTCCATTTAAATTTAAAATAAAACAATTTTTTTAATTGAATACATAAACTATGATTTAATAAAGGAATTTATCAGGGTAATAATATTTGTTGTTTTATTTATATTTAGATAGTTTTTTATTATTGTACACATTTGACTATTTAACTTGTTATGTGTGTTAGCATATTATAATTATTACCGACTATAACAGTTAACAATGATAATATGTTAACACATTAAAAAGTTAAATTATTAAATGTGTACAAAAAAAAGTTACCTAAACATGAACAAAAGGAAAAATTAATTACTCCGATAAGTCATTTTTTCAACTTTTAATAGCAATTTTATTTTTCATATTTGTTTGTATTATTTTTTTCAAACGTTGTTTTTAAAATATTTATAATTTTCTAAATATTAATTAAATATTAATCAATTCTAAACTTATTTTATAATTAATAAATATGTTTTTGTTTCGTGAAACATTATATATAGCCTCTTATACTTTTCTCTTGTAAGCATATACAATATTTTTAAAGTAAATAATATCTAACAATAAAATTAAATAAATTAAATAAATTAAATATGTAACAATAAGTATGGAGAGTCTTTTAAAAAATAAAAATGAAATATTACTTAGCAAATAAAAAATAAAAAAATCTATATAATGTAATTGTTTTAAAATTATTACAACTTTTTAATACTTTTTAATAGAATTTTATAAACTTTTATTTTTTTTAATAGAATATTTTTAACTAGTATTTAACGAAAGTAATTTAAAATGTTATAAAAAGAATATATTAAAATTGACATACAAAATCTGTGAAACATTTTAAAAATGTTGTAAAAGAAAGTTTAGAAAAAAAAGTATGAAAGTTATAGAAAAATTGGATGAAAATATTAAAAAAAAAAAAAGTTAAAAACTTGTAAGAAAAAATTTGAACGTTTATAAAATATTTGATTTAAAAGTACTTGTATTAAAATTATATGAAAACATAAAAATAGTTAAAAAAAATTATAAGTAAAGTTTAAAACATCGTATTGAAAAAAGCTTCAGGAAAAAATATCATAAAAATGTTGTAAGAATTTATAAAAAGTTTTAAGAAATTAAAAAAAAAATGTTCACATTTAGATAATTTTTTGTGTACATATTTATCCATTTAACTTGTTAAATGTGCTCACATATTATCATTATCACATGCTATAAGTTAAATTATCAAATGTGTATAATGATAATGATAATATGTGAGCACATTTAATAAGTTAAATTATCAAATGTGTATAAAAAAAATGAAATTGCCTAAACGTGAATAAGACCAAAAGGAAATTAATCTTTCAAGTCATTTTCCCATTTAATAAAACAACATTAGACCAGTGGTATCAATGTGTTCTACAAATATGTTCTTATTAAAAAAAAGTTAGCTAGAAAACATTCAACTTTATCATATAGACATAATGCTCGATTATTTAATTATTTTTATTGGTTGAAATTAAATTGTTTTATGATAAAGTAATTACAAGTAGTTAATCATTAGTTGATTTTTGATAAAATATATCTATTTAGCAACACCTTAAAAATATTAAGAGCTGAAATATTATCTACTTTAATAAATGAAAATCTTTTTGTCACATGTCACAATCTTATTGATTTTTGTCACATGTCATTTTGCGGTTATTTTCAATTAAAAATTTTCCACAAGACATTTTGTGGTTGTTTACATTTTATTAAATTTCACATAATATTTAATTAAATTCATTAATTGTAATAAATATAATAATAAATGCATTTCAATTTTATTAATTGATTTTCCTTCTAATTTCAAATTTTCATAATTAATGTTCACTAGTTTCATTTATTTATTTATCTAAATTATCCGTTTAAATTTAAAAGAAAAAAAAAACACTTTAATTTTAATAATTAATATTTTTCTAATTTTTCTTGTAAATTCAAACTTATCAAATGTTTAGAATTTTATATTTAATTTTTTTAATGAACCCATATAATAATGGGTCTTACAGGTAGTTATGAGCAAATGCATAGATTTAAAAATAAGATTAAACAATGTGTATTCTCGTTGTTCTAAAAAAAACAACCTCAATTACTTCAGAATCAAATTCATATTAAATACTTTAATATGTACTCTAGTAAATATCAATTTTATTATTAAATTAATGCTATTTGTTTGATTAATAACCAATTATTACTTGATACATTTGTAGTATGAAAATTTGTCAAAAATAGTACATTTTGGATAAATCATAATATAGGTGTCTTTCATCAAATATATTACAACTAATGAGTCTGTTAACATTATTTTGTCTTTTGAATATTATATAAAACATAGATCGTGTATATATCAATTTTCAAATTAGTTGTCATAAGAACTCAATCAACATAAGTATTCAAGAGGTTGAAACTATGGAGTCCGTTGGCAAGCTAGATAGAACAATACGGGGTTCATCTTTTTTTCTGTGCGAAACTGTAGATCCAGTTGGTCAATCAGGTGGTATAGCCTCTCTATGGGCTCCATCACTCTTTAGAAGTTTTGCTATCATCAAAAGGTGTAACTTCCTTGCAATTAAGGGCCTAGGGATCGCATCAAATGCAACTTATGGTTTTATAAATGTTTATGCACCAAATGATCCTAATCAATGGTAAACACTATGATGTAATTTGGAGAATATCATTGGATCGGACAACAATGTATGTGGGTCGTATTCGGCGACTTCAAATGTCATCAGTACGGTTGACAAGAGAATAGGTTTTATGTTTTGCCCTTCAACCGTATACTATTTCAGCAAATTTATAGCTAGTGCGGGCCTTATTGACTTACCCATTGGTGGACGGAAATTCACATACATGAGCCCAGATTGATCAAAACATAGTAAATTGGATCACTTTTTAGCCTCGTTTAATTTCTCCATTGATTGGTCCCAACTGACAGTAACAACATTACCTAGACTGCACTCTAATCATTACCCTCTGATTCTCACGCCAAAAGTAGTAGATTTTGGTGCCCATCCCTTCAGATTCTTTAATTCTTGGTTGTTGGATGAAGAACTTGAAGAGGTAATCAATGTTGGTTGGGTATGTAATACATCCTCGGGTAATTTGTCTTTTTTGACTCCTCTACACGTGGTAGCTGGAAAACTAAAAAACACAAAAGAAAAAATAAAATTGGAGAAAACACAAAAGTGAGAAGGCTAGAGAAAGAATCGTGGAGCTGCAAAAGGAAATCGACTCGATTGATATCTTGGTTGAAACACATCGAATAAACTCTAAGGCACTAAAACTAGAATGAAACTTTATAAAGAACTGATGGACCTGGAGTATATTAGTATTCTTAATCAAAAACAAAAATTGAGATGTCGATAGGCGTTAGAAAGAGATGAAAACTCGAGGTTCTACCATGGTTTGATAAATAGAAACCCTTGCTCACAAAAAATGTCTAGTATTAATTTAAATGGCTTTTGGATCTCTGACCCAAAAGTAATCAAATTGGTGGCCTTTAACCACTTCTCCAAAAAAATTCACTAAGCAATCACACTACAAACCTTAATTTCTCAGCCATAAGTTCAAAAAACTTACGTCTGATCAAAGCCAAAGCCTAGAATACCCATTCTCACTAAACGAAATCAAGGTTATGGTTTGGTTATATGGAAGCGACACGGTTCCGGGACCCAGCGGGTTCACTTTTGCATTCTTAATGAAACATTAGAACACGGTGGTGAAAGGTATCTACTTAGCAGTTAAAGACTTTGAGCGCTCAGGTGCAATTGATCGTGGATGCAAATCATCATTATCAAAATAATCAGACCTAATATCTTTCAACAAATATCATCCGATCAATCTACTAGGTTGTGTATACAAAATTATAGCTAAAGTCTTGGCTGAAAAACTAAAGTCGGTTATATCATACGTGATTAATCACATACAAAAGACATTCATCAAGGACTGTAACATCTTAGAAGAAACTCTGGTCATCAACGAAGTCATCTCTTGGATTCGAAAAACAAAGATACATCATACATGTTCAACGTTAATTTCGAAAAGGCATTTGATTGCCTTAACTAAGGATATCTCGACTTAGTCATGATACAAATGAATTGTAGGAAAGAATGGCACAATTAGATAATGAGGTGTCTCTCCTCGGTAATAATCAACGGTGTTGCATCTAAGGAATTTCCACTAAAGAGGGGAGTGCAACAGGGAGACCATCTATCCCCTTTTTTGTTCATCCTAGCTGCGAAAGGTCTTAACATCGCCATCGAAGAAGCCAAAGACAAAGTTGTATTCCAGGGTATCCAACTACCCAACAATGGCCCCATTCCATCGCACCTTCAATACACAGATGATGTCACAATCCTTGGTTCTTGGTTAATGTTAAACGCCAAAAACCTTATTAGAATTCTGCATTGTTTCAAATTAGCTTCGGGATTGAACGTTAATATGGCCAAAAGCAGGATTTTTGGGTTGGGTGTTAGTAACATGGAGATTGAATGGCTATCGAGAAGCGTACATTGTTCAATTGGAAATTTCCCATTCATGTACTTGGGAATGCCAATAGGCGCGGACTTTTCTAGAACAGTACATTGGAACCAGCTTATAGAAAAAGTTCTAGTCAAAACTGTTTAAATGGAAACTTTATACTCTATCGTTTGGGGTTCAATTGATATTGTGCAAACCAGTCCTTGGAAATCTAGGATTGTGTATGTTTTCACTATATGAGGCCATGGTTAATATAATAAAGACCCTTGAAGAGTTGAGATCTCGGTTCTTTGGGTATGGTTCAACAGATAAAAAAAAAGATGTCATAGATTGCATGGGAAAAAGTTTTATCCAAAAAGGAGGAAGGTAGACTTGATATTGGCACTTTAAAGGCACACAACCTTGCACTCCTAGGGAAGTTGTGGTGGAGATTCAATTCTAGAAAGCAAGAACTTGGGAAGGATGTTATTATAGTAATATACGGGATGGGTATGGGGTTTAATGCTCCATTGAGAGCTAAAAGAAAAAGGGACTTGTTGGGGAAGTATAGTCAATCTGGGAATTACCCTTTCCAAAGACAACATAGATCTTTGCAGTTTATTTTCACCTCTCACATACAGGTCAAGAATACATCTTGAATTGGAGGTTGGAGCCCTCGTGGGTTTATATGGTGACATCATTAAGGGGTAACATTGATGACAACATTCTACTAAAAACTGCAATGAGTGTAAAGAGATAGAACAATATTGCTCCTAGAAAAGTGAACATTTTAGATTGGAGAATTTGTCCTAGGATGCTGCCAACAAGATTGAACCTAACCAAGTTTGGAATTGGAAGCTTAACTACTTGTCTATTATGTAACACCACTGACGAATCAGAATCTCATATTCTAACAAAATGCACAGTTACACTAGAAGTTTAGGCATAAATCAAAAAGCGGTGGTACTTGTTTCCCTCTTTCTTTTTCTCTTTGTCACACATGCTTTAATGCAAGAAGTTAATACCAAACAATAAAGATTTGGGAAAAATACAAGAAGCAATTATGCTAGTATTTATCTTAGTAATGGGAAAATTTAGAAATGACATGTTGCATTCGACCCAAAACAAATCACACAGTTACTTTGCACATGAAATTCAGGTTGTGGGTCACCTATGGATTAATTCCAGAGTAAGGCAAAAAGAAAATCAGGTAGTTAGAGTGGTGTTGTAACCCGATAACTGAATGCAATAAGTGTGGCGGTATAATAATCGAGATGGGGGTTTTGGGGTTGGTCTAGGTGAACCTTGGTGTCTTTGGTGCCGAGCCTAATTATAGTGGTGTGTGTTTGGTGTGAGTATCTTTGATAGTGTAGACATATGATAGGGTGTTGCTATAATTAGGCTCTCTTTTGTGTTCTCTTTCGCATTGCATCTGGGGGAGGGGGAGTAAGAATATATATATATATATATATATATATATATATATATATATATATATATGTGTGTGTGTGTGTGTGTGTGTTATATGATCCATGGTTTGAGATTCTTTATACAGGTTCAACGTATGTATGGTGCAGATGTTTGTGGTTATAAAGGTTCATGCACTTAAAAAGATGCCAAGTTAATAATGGACATTTTTAGCCTTCAATATTGTATGATATCACCAATCCTCTTATGCAAGCAGGAGTCACAACAACATAACATGCTTGACAAGTAGACACTTTATTAGTATTACATTTACTGCATGATGTTGTTGGAATTATTGAAGTCCCATGTGGAGAGGGGAGTCACCTGCTTCCTATATCTTAAGGAATGTTCTACCTTTGTTGTGTAATGTTCACATTCCTTCCCCATTATGATTTAGCTAGATACAAAACTTGTTGTCCTGATGTCACATTCCATCCTCATTATTGGACAAAGACACCATCATTCACAAAAGTGTGGAGTACATTGCTATTACCGGGAGCCTAAAATTCAAGAAATACGATGTAGCTATTTCTTTATGGTGAAAATTTGGTGCAACTATGATAATCTCATATGTTGCTTGACGCCTAGTGTTGTTGGTTTGATTGTTGTTTATTTTGTGCCTTGTTTTCCATGTTGTTATGCTTTTCGTGAGTGATTGTTTGAGCATGATTTGTATTGTGTCCAGCTTCTTGCTGGCTTGTTTGGTTAATTTTAATAATATCTTGTCGTTTAAAAAAAACATAATTAGAACATAACTATGTTCCCTACATTTTGGAGTGTCTCCAAATTCTAGCTTAAACGTATAAATATGTAACTACCCAAAAATAGTGATAAAAAATTTCATTTGAAAGACCAATAATTTCATTCATTACATGTTTCAAAAACCATCACGAAGTATAATATCAAACATCGGAGTACAATCATTCAATATGCGGAAAATCATGAGGGGAGGATGTTGTGCCATCATGTTGGGCCCTTCCATTTTGAACCAGAAGTACGTGAAACCATAAACATAAACTGTAAGCACAAAGCTTAGTGAGTTCCCCAAAGTACTACATACCAATCATACAACCGGGCTTAACCTTGGGGTGTGTTCCAACCAGATACACATATATGGGCCCAGCCTTCGGATCTCGCTCTAGGGTGTATTGCAACCCTGATTAACACATATGGGCCCCGCGTTGGGGTATATTTCAACCCAATAATACCATAGTGGGCCCTGCCCAAGTGTATATTTCAACCCAATCATACCATAAGGGGTCCCTCCCTAGGGTATATTTCAACCCGAACATGCAAACACATATAAGATGGAGGTTGTAGTCAAGGAAGGGTATGAGGCTATAATGATGCTTAAATAAGGTCCAAACCCTAAAACTTAGGGTTTACACCCTGGACACATATGCCCAACGTACTTAATGTACAACCAACATACGCAAGCATGGATCAAAATTACAAAAATACCACTCAAGACTAATGTTGAATACAATACTCAAATCAAGTGTTAAAATGGAATACCTAGAAATCAAAATGTTAAAACTCTCCCCCACTTGAATTAGGCTTCATCCTCAAAGTCCTTTATTGTAAATAAATTAGGATAGTGCTCTTGCATCTCCTCCTCGGGCTTCGATATCCATTTGGAACCTCTCCGGTGCTGCCACGGGACCTTGACCAAAGACACATCTTTGTTGCACAATGCCTTCATCTTCCTATCCAAGATCACCATTGGTCTCTCCATATAATTCAGGTGATCATCAACCAGAATATCATCCAAAGGGACAATTGCAGAATCATCGGCCACACACTTTCGAAGCTGCGAAACATGGAAAGTGTTGTGGATTTAACTGAGCTCGTCAGGAAAATCCAGTTGGTATGTAACCTTGCCCACTCGGGTGGAAATCCTGAAGGGACCAAGAAATTTGGGGCCCAGCTTGCCTCGCCTCTGAAATTGGATGACACCTTTTCAAGGTGACACCTTCAGAAGCACCAAGCCCCCTACGTGAAACTTGAGTTCCAAACGTCCCCGATCGGTATAACTCTTTTGTTGGATCTGTGCGACTCACAACCTGTTGCGCACTTGTTGAATCAAATCACTAGTCTTGAGTACCACTTCAGTACTCCCCATGACCCGATGTCTAACCTCCCCTAGCATACAGGGGTCCTACACCTCCTCCCATATAACATCTCAAACGGTGGTCGGACAATGATAGTATTATAATTGTTTTTGTCGGAGAACTCAACCAGTGGAAGGTAAGTATTACAACTCCCTCCAAAATCTAATACACATGCTCAGAGCATATCTTCGAGCATCTCAATTGTCCACTCGCTTTGACTGTCGATCTGGGGGTGGTATGTTTTACTAAAATGCAACTAAGTACCCAGTTCCTCATGAAACTTCCTCCAAAACCTAGAGGTGAAACGAACATCTCGATCCAAAACCACCGAAATTGGCACCCTGTGTCGAACCACCACCTCCCGAATGTAGATTTCAGCTAACTTCTCAACAAATATGCTCTCGAAAATCGGTACGAAATAGGCACTCTTGGTCAATCTACCAACAATGACCCAAATAGAATCAACTATGTGTGTCGTCCTTGTCATCTTGGTGATGAAATCTATCGTAATATCTTCCCATCTCCACAAGGGTTGAGTAATGGCTGTATCTTTCCATGGGGTTATTGATGTTCGACCTTGACTTTCCTACAAGTCAAGAACCACTCTACAAACCATGCTATTTCCCTCTTCATTTAGGGCTAGCAATAACTCAGATTCAGATCCCAAGACATCTTTTTGGCCCCTGGATGAATTGAAAACTTTAACTTATGAGCATTTTCTAGAACTGTCTATCTCACCCACCAGTAGTCGGAACCCAAAATCTACCACACTGAGTCAACAACCCCCAATGTCTTAGAAAAATAAAGGAATCTGCTCGTTGATTTGCTCAGCATTCCAATTCTCCTTTCTCAATCCCTCCACCTAAGCCTATTTGATCATATCCAGCAAAGGCAAAGTAATAACCATCCTCGAGAAAATATCCCTGATAGAAGTACTCATTTCCTTACGGCTCAAAGCATAGGCCACAACATTGGCCTTCCCAGGGTGGTACAAGATCTGACATTCATAATCCTTCACCACATCCAACCATTTTCGTTGTAGCATATTCAAATTCGGCTGGTCCATTAGGTACATAAAAATCTTATGGTCAGTGTAGATAGTACACCTAACCCCATATAGATAATGCATCCAAATCTTGAGGGAAAAAACCATAGCCCCCAACTCCAGATCATGTGTAGAATAATTCGCCTCATGAAGCTTCACCTACCTCGAAGCGTAAGCAATCACGTGACCCCTCTACATAAGGAAAACTCCCAAACCCTAAATAGTGGTGTCACAATAAACCACAAAATCATCCATTGTAACATCCCAAAAATCATCAGGTGAAAATTCATTTTTAATTCAACCATAAACACCATTTAATCATTCAAAAATACATAAGAGTAAAAATAGTTATCAAAGTATGATCCCAAAATCATAAAGTGCGGAAACATGGGTGGATGTAGTGGAGTCATGTCAGGCCCTTCCCTTTTGTACCAGAAGTACTTGAAACCATAAACATAAACCATAAGCACATAGCTTAGTGAGTTCCCATAAATACCACATGCCATACATATAAAACACATAATGGGCCCTGCCTATCATCGGGCCCTACTCGACATCAAGTCCCACTCGGAATAGATTTTTCAATCATCAGGACAAGCCCGCTATACATACAAACACATAAGCACATGCAACAACCACAAAAATAAATAGCATACAATGTAATCATCAGGCCCACCTGGTAAACATATCAGAAAACATACATGTAGAGTCACACATACAACTAGCATCCTAATCATAATAAACCATGGGTCGACATTGGTGTCTTCGAGGCGCTAAACATAGTAAAGAAAATCACCTCAAACTGTTGAATCTCTCAGATAAGATCTCATACTATTGATCTGGAAAATCCACGTGCTAGTATCATTAAATAATACACAATTAATAATTGGTCCACAACCCATAGCTGGAATCCTTATCTGATTGTCCAACACCCTGGATAAAAGTCCATTTTACCCTTTCTTCACTTGGCCAAACATCCAAGGCCCAAACCAATAGCACCAAGAAGCCCAATATGGCCCAACTTCCTAATTGGGCCCAAAACCCTTCATGGGCCTAATCCAAGAAGACCCAAAAATTGAAAACTATAGCCCAACAAGGGCCCAAACCCAAAATAACATCTCGCATAGTGACCAGACCTTGGTCACGTCGTGAGAGCTCACCCAATCTGATCTCCAACTCATCATGACTCAACCTAGCCAACTTAGTCAAGGAATTACAATTGAGCTATACACACGTCATGAGCACCAATAAGCTCATTAGAAATGGGACCAAACGCTCCTCACAACATGAGACCTTGTGTCTCAGGTCGTGAGAATAGTCTGAGGCCAAAAATCAAACTTTTAAGTCCTTAATCCATTAAGCCTTGAACTCTAACTTTCCAAAAAGTCTTCTAACCTATTAATACTCTAGAAAGTCAATGATTTTAAGACATATATGTCCAATACATGTATAGATCTCATTTAGGCCCAAAGTTGAAGAAAAGACATCCAACTTTCCTGTAAGGTTCCAAAACTCAACCATTCTCTAGATCTGCACTCCAAGACTTCCCTAAGGGTCCCATAACCCATAAACTTGCCAACTTTATGGTTTCTATACATTCAAACATGCATATCCAAGAATAAAAGTAGGACAAAACTTAAATCTATCCTCATAAAACCATAAAGATAGGAGCTTTAACACTTACAATGGTACAAAAACAAAGCAAGGTGATGATGATGATGATGATGATTCCTTGCAATCCACAATATAATCCCACCTTCTTCTTTTTTTTTTCACACCAAGAAAGGCTCTAAAGCCACTAAAGATCAACTAAGGATGGGCACTAGGTTTTGTTTTTGAGGTGAAAGAGGGTTTAGGGCTGATAAGAAACCCTAAAATGAGGTTAGAGATGCTTAAATACGAAGAAAACCCTAAAAGGTCATGGGCATGAGTTGCATCGCTCCTCACATTATGAGCTCTTATTTCTCACGTCGTGAGCTCTGTCCCAGAAAAAATCTTCATGCAAATGATCTCACGTCATGAGCCTCTATGCCTCACGTCGTGAGGATCCTTTTTCTCCAAAATCCAACCTTTTGACCCCTTGAAATCCTAATTCGATTTGTCCTGAAAAAACAGGTGTTACAACTCTCCCTCACTTAAATTAGATTTTATCCTCGAAATCACTCCTTACTACCTTCCAAACATGCCAGACACCCAGGGAGATACCCCCACAACCCCAATACAAATTGAGAAGTTGACTCATACATAAAACAACATTCCAAAACTGTAACCGAATCCATCCTTAGCAGGCTTCTCAATACTGATAACGAACAGATCTCACGCCACTAGTGTTCACCTCTGAAGAATAACCTTTTCTATTATGCCTGAAATCTGAAATCCTAAAACCATGTCTGACTTCTTGACAAATAGCCACTATGAATCACTATCAATATAACTCCACTTTGTATTCTAAGTTGATCATATCACTTCCAACCCTTGGTTATCTTGGTGTTTCCACTGGGAACCGAATCACCAACCATCCATTGCTTCCAAAAACGTTTCACTTGATAAAATGCTTAGATAATCCTTCGAGTAAAAGACTCATACCTATAACGGTTAGACTCAGACGAGAGTTGTGCAGCAGGGTCAAACCAATTATTTTGAGATGATTTAACCCATGTAGAAAGTGACTTAACATATCCACTTAATAATTAGTCGACTCACTAATACTACCTTAGGCTCATCTTGCTAACCTATAGATACATTTGTGATGTAGTCGAGACCTCCCTAGTCTTATACTTACCTACCAATTAACCGATATACCTGATTTCCAACTGGTTGTTGAGGCTAATAGTCTCACACAATCACACCGCATGACTTCAGAACGAGGGTCTTATTTGGCAAGATTTGTCCTAGCTTGCTTTCCATCATGGCTCCAACACCCCCACCCCCCATATCCAACCCAACATAACCAACAATAAAACCTGATGCAACCAAATCCACTTGCTATAAGTGAATTCTACATGTCCAACTGTAGTCTTATATCACAACCTACCTCATATGACCCAAAACGTTTCTTAACTTCATGAATGGTATGGTCTCTCGACCTGCCTTGCCATGGTCTAATCCCACCTAGAGGAACTAAGAGTCCAAAAATAGATTTAGCATGCTCTCGCTGCTACTTAAGAACCAGGTGAATGCTACGTGCCACCCCGCAGTCTTACAACACTTCCATAGTATTTGCCAACCTAGTGAATGCTACGGCCACCTCCGCAGTCATACAACACTTCCATACTATCCACCAATCTAGTGAATTCTACGACCATCCTGCAGTCTTACGACACCTTTACCACTACTTTCCATTTTTGAAATCCTTAGACCGAACAATTCTCCCCCACTTACGCTCAACCACGCTCTTCAATCCACAAAATGAACAATTTAAACTATCGACAAACTGAACTTAAAAGAACTAGCATTCCATTACTAGACAATCTTCACGATCACACGCACTCCAAAATTAGATGAATCATTACTGAAATCTCATCGAGATCTACCATCTCAAGTACATCCCGTTGATCTCACTACAAGTGCTTAACGACTTATCATACAACAAAGAACAATATTGCAATTATCGAAATAGGTACCCAACTGATTCCACGACCCACTTGTACTTAGATTAATTATTGGCGAACCCACAAATGACCACAATAAGAGCATATAAACTTAGCATCTACCGATCTAACATCCATGATCAACCCGTTTCTTATTTCCTTGAAACCACGAAGAACTTCTGCATACCCTGCATTTGAACCCGACATGCCCACCTCACGATTTTTTTGAATCCCTGTTGAAACTAGCAAAGATAGAATCGACTGCTGATCATTTCTCACTTAAGCTTTTTTCAATGATGGTCGATGCTTCCCTCATCGAAATTCCAAATTTGGCTCACCCAAACATCCCCTAAACATGGATTTCGGCATGTAAAATGGAATATGAAGATTCTCAAGATAAAATATCTAGACCATCATGAAGAAAACTATAATCCCAGGCGGAGACTTAGATACACCCCACACCAATGTTTTAAAACCCGAGTCGACCCGGCCGGTTCAACCGGTTGGACCGTGACCCGGGGTAAAAGGTGGGTCAATTGAGATCGGTTTTTTGTAAAAATACGAACCGGATCGAACCGGCCAGATTTCCCCTAAACCGTGGTTCGACTGCTTATGTTGAACCGGTTAAACCGGATTGACCCGTTTTAATAATCCTTGGATAGTTGGATACAAGTATTGAGCGCATAAACAACGAACCGTTTGCAGTTTCTTCAATGTTTTTCAATGTTAAACTTTGTGGACATCAAATTATTGGTTTTATATGTTTATGCATTATGCATGAAAGTAAAAATATATAGAAAGAGAAAAAGATCATAAACCGGGTTGACCTGACGGTTCAACCGATTGAACCGGTTGACCCGTGAACTGGTCATCACACCGGGTCAACTAAAACCCCGGGTTTTAAAACATTGCCCCACACAAAATCTCATACACAAAACCTATAATAATAAATATAACTAATATGAGCATGAAGGAAAAGAATACAATACACACCTGCGACATCAATTGATGTCACTCGGACCCCCTCGACCTGTGACTACAATGCTCGACTCATCACCACAGGAACCTCCACTCTGCCCTCGCGACCATTAGTAATCCTCAAAGTGGTTGGAGTAGGTGCCCTCACTACTCCTCTCATAAACTCTAGATAGTCGACCTTCTTGTGGACCACTTGGTTGTAGTGAAAACATAACGGGCTCATCCCATGGGGGACAATCTCTGCAGACATGACCAATTCTGCCACACTTGTAGCAACACATAGCCCTAGATTAAAAAACCCCATTGTGCTGCTTCCTGCACATGCTGAACTGATAACGGTCCTGCTGGCCCCTCAACCACTGGTCTGAAGTCTTGGGTCTCTTCGCAGAACCCCCATCTGCTTGCACCTACTCTGGCTTTGTATTCCCTAGGTGCTCCAAATCAATCTCTTGATCCCGAGCTCTAACAATCATATCATTTAGGGTCTTGCGCCCTGACATACTCACAAAGTCCCTGATGTCATCCCTCAACATATCATGACACCTTACCTCGTCTGCGGCATACTACATAACCAATAAATCCCTCTCTTGGAATTTCACACTAATCTCTGCCACAATGTCAGTAGTCCGACGAAGGTCCTAAAAATCCCTTGCTAACTATTGCACTTCAATAGTCGGTCCAAACTCTACCCTAAACTGAGTCAAAAACTAATCTCAGGTCATCATCTCTAGGGCTTCGCCACCCAAAGTGAAGTCTACCTCCTCCTACCATCTCGAGCTCTATCTTTCAGATGACAGGAAAAAAATCTAACCTTCAACTTGTCGGGGCAGAAACTCATCCGAAAAGTGCTCAACATGTCCCCTAACCACCTCCTAATAGCAATAGGGTCCTTCTCCCCAATGAACTCGAGTGCTCCACTAGCAAAGGACTTGCGGAAGGAAAGAGCGGGCTCCCACAATCGCTATAACCTTAGTGTGGAATGCGCCCAGATGCCCATCCAAAATCCATAATACCCTCCTTGACCGATCCGAAAATCACAGGAGTCTGGTCCAAAATACCGCAGGTGATCTCTGACGAGATGAAATCTCGCATCCGCTCATCAGCCGGCTTAGTACCTGCACCTAAATGGCTGAATCTGAACCAGAACCTGAACCGCCCTCCATGAGTGCTCATCACCATTCTGGAAAGCAGACATGAAAATGATCAAAACATACCCCAAATAATCCTCAACCAACAGGCTCCCTAGATTCTCTGTGACTCTCCTCGATTCGAGTATGGATCTTGTGCTTTCAGTAGTACGGTCTCAATACCACCTTCCAAACCTATCCATGCTTTCCTCAAGAATCATCCTTAATCCTCTAATTCACCTTCTCAAATTGGTACTCTAAACACCCGCTAAACAACGCAACCAAACTCACTAAAACACTTCCTAGGCTCTCTTAAGTTCCAACCTCGCCCTGCCATTAGCTGCTGAAGAAATCTCACTAATGTCAGCTAACTACTTCATGAATATAATCACATGTTACAATGCTTAGATAATCCTTCTAGTAAAAGACTCAACCTTACTATAGTTGGACTCAAACGAGAGCTGCACAGTAGGGCCAAATCCATCACTCTGAGATTATTTAACCTTTACGACATGTGACTTAACATATTCACTTAATAGTAAACTTATATCACTAAGAGTTACACAAAGGAAAAAGCAAGCAGCATTCGTATAGTAACACTCCAAGCACAGAACAAATAGAGGACACCCTAAGCTCTCTCACGACAAACCATGCTAGAAACTTCCACTCTTACTATTGGTTGCCTTATGCATGCAAGTAATACACAACATAAGATCAAATAGACTATCGAATAAGAGACTCTACCCTATGACCACAACCAAACGAGGAAAAGAAAATAAGGCCAAATTAGTCATTTGAGGGCTATGTGAACCTAATCGTATAAAATTTTAAAACATACACTTAGCAATTACTTCTATCAATACAGATTTCCAAATCTAGCATGAAATTCTCATAACATATAATCATAAAAAAATGTATGGTATTTTGGAAATCGTTTACTAGAGCTCGGCCAATTACACGCATCACACCCCCTTTTTCTTTATAAAAATCTATTAAAAAAATTATTTGCTTTAAAAAAGATTACCAATTTCTCAGTTTGACTTCAGACACACCCGAGAGTAGGCACGAATCCCTCAAACCAAGGCTCTGGTACCAACTTGTAACATCCCAAAAATTATAGGGTAAAATTTTCATTTTTAATTCAACCATAAACACCATTTAATCATTCAATCATTCAAAAGTACATCAGAGTAAAAATAGTTATCAGAGTATGATCCCAAAATCAAAAAGTGCGAAAACATGGGTAGATGCAATGCAGTCATGCCGATCCCTTCCTTTTTGTACTGGAAGTACCTGAAACCATAAAAATAAATTATAAGCACAAAGATTAGTGAGTTCCCTAAAATACCACATATCATACATATTAAACACATAATGGGCCTTGCCCGACATCGATCCCCGCTCGGAATAGATCTTTCAGTCATTAGGCCCCGCCTAGCATCGGGCCCCACTTGGTATACATACCAACATGTAAGCACATGAAAAAACCACAAACATAAATAGCATACAACATAATCCTTAAGCCCTGCCCGTCATTGGGCCCCGCCCGGTAAACATATCAGAAAGCATACATGCAGAGTCACACAAACAACTAGCATCGAAATCATAATAAACCATGGGTCGATATTAGTGCCTTTGACCCAATAAACATTGTGAGGAAACTCACCTCAAGCTGTTGAATCTCTCAGATAGGATGTCGTATTGCTGATCCGGAAAATCCCCGCGCTAACATCATTAAATAATGCCCAATTAATAATTGGCCCACAACCAATAGATGGAATCCTAGTCTGATTGTCCTACACCTAGGGTAAAAGTTCATTTGACCCTTTCCTCACTTGGCCCGACATCCAAGGCCTAAAACCATAGCACCAAGAAGCCCAATATGGCCCAATTTCCTAATTAGGACCAAAAATCCTCATGAGCCTAATCCAAGAAGGCCCAAAAATAGAAAACTAGGGCCCAACAAGGCGCAAAGCCCAAATCACATCACATGTCATCACCAGACCGTGGTCACATCGTGAGAGCTCACCAGATATGATCCCTAACTCATGACGACTCAACCTAGCCAACTCAATTAAGGAATGATACTTGATCTGTCCTCACGATGTAGGCAACCATTCCTCACATTGTGAGCACCAATAATCTCATCAGAAACAGGATCAAACACTTCTCACATCGTGAGACCTTGTGTCTCACATTGTGAGAACAGTCTGAGGCAAAAAATCAAACTTTTAAGTCCTTAATCCATTAAGCCTTGAACTCTAACTTTTCCAGAAGGTCTTATAACTTCTTAATACACTAGAAATTTGATGCTTTTAAGACATATATGTCCAATACATGTCTAGATCTCATTTAGGCCTAACATTGAAGAAAATACATCCAACTTTCATACAAGGTTCCAAAACTCAACCATTCTCTAGATCTGAACTCCAAGACATCCCTAAGCCCCCCATAACCTATAAAGTTTCCAACTTTATGGTATCTATACATTCAAACATGCACATCCAAGAAGATAAGTGGTACAAAATTTAGACCTATCCTCATAAAACCATAAAGATAGGAGCTTTAACACTTATAATGGTCCAGAAACAAAGCAAGGTGATGATGATGATGATTCCTTGCAAGCCATAACAGAAGATCACCTTATTATTCTTCTTTCTTATTCTTCCACACCATGAAAGGCTCTAAAAACACCAAAGATCAAGAAACGATGGGCACTAGGGTTTTTCTGAGGTGAAAGATGGTTTGGGGATGATAAGAAACCCTAAAATAAGGTTAGAGATGCTTAAATACGAAAGGAAACCCTAAAAGATAATGGGCTTGGGCTGCATCACTCCTCACGTCGTGAGCTCTTATTACTCTCGCCGTGAGCTTAGTCCTGGACAAAATCTTCATGCAACCCATCTCACGTTATGAGCCTCTATGCCTCACGTCATGGGGATCTTTTTTCTCCAAAAATCTAACATTTTAACTCCCTGAAACCCTAATTTGATTCGTCTTGGAAAAATGTGTGTTAGATCCATACCTTGGGAAGTGCAAGGATTAGGGCCTCGCATAATCTCTAATGGGTTTTATACAAACAATCCTATGTGTGCATGCAACCTTAGAGTTGGATCTATGTTTTCACTATTAGTTATACAACTTTATGAACACAAAAAGAAACCTGGCATGTTACTATAATTTTCGAAATTCATATATAAAATTAGAATACATACCTTTTGTTGTTATATAGCAATAACAACTAGTTCCTTGAATTTCCTTAGCTCTTGAAAGCAAGTACCACAAGTGTAGTACCCCTAATGGCTCACAAACACACTGGGTGAAAGGATGAATATGGGAGAGAGGAGAGAAGGGTATCTTACCCTAGAATTCGTCCCTTTTAGGGTTCCCCAAGGGTTGGACGAAATCTTAGTGCCTTAGGGTGCTATCTATACTTAAGGCTAACTAGGGTTTCAAGGTGTAAACCCTAATCCCTTAGCTTAGGGCCTAAAAAAGTCCATGGACTCCTTTCCTTAAGCCCTTGGACGAAAACTCCTATTTCCTTCTAGGATTTTCGTTCAAGCCTTAATAAAAGTGATCCAATAGCCCAAAATCTCAACTATTAAATCATTACAAAACAACCCCTGTACTTTTAATTAATTCCTTTAATCCCGAAATTGATTTCTAATTAATTTCTAATTAAATACTAATTAATAATATGATTCCAAATTAATATATTAACAAATCATATTTATACCCTTATTTATTATTCTTAACAATAAACCAGCCTCTCTCCTCAACAATCATCTTGTCTAGTCACCAGTGTGAAGGCAACCCAAAAGGACCATGCACAATCGGGTCAAGAACATACCAAAATAGTTATGAACTTAGACACTAATCCAACAGTCTCCCACTTGGATAAGTCTAATAACTATTTTGTGTATAACCTCAGATCCTGATTAGCAATCGTAGGTTTCAAAAGCCGTAGTCAACTCTGATCTTATCAGATACGCATCCTTTAGATAAGGGATCATATATTCCTCCATTCTAGATATTGTATAGAATGAGACATGGATTTAAATCATTCTCTATGTCTATGTGTTGTTTCCCGATTTCCGATTTATGACGACTGACAACAGACTACAATTGAACACATCAAATTAGTCCCGGCTTGGCCAAGCACTTAGGTGTCATCACTAAATCATCGAGGGCCCCACAAATATCGCTTTCATCCCACTTTGGATAAAAGGAACGGATAAAATTTGATTCAATGCTTGCTTGCACTCACTTACCGAATCACACACAACAATATGTTTTATGACACCAAGTTACTGGTGCGTTTACATATTATCAATGTGTAACCGACTCGCAAGATACAACTCACACATCTCGGTTTCAAGAATATAAGATATTATCATCTCACCAATCACTCGTGATAAAATCCATGAAGTGATCCAAGTGAGTGTGGGTTTAATCTAATGCTCAAATCATATTCATAAGCACTGATGAACGTTGCAACAAACATTTGCTTATGTCCAATACACTTTAGACAATCCACACACCAATTCACGACAGTCTTCATTCATACCTACTTCCAACATATGAACGACTGTGGTCCGTTCGAATAATTCGATTATTCTGAAATAATTAATTATTCAGGAAGTCAAAACATGCAAAGTGAAACACAAGAATAATACTAATCCTATATGGTCCTAAACCCTTGAGTATAAATAAAACACCTTTTATTTATCACTATATCGATTACTCATTATTTGTTGTTTCGGGTAATGAACTTCTTACTTGAATTTTTACTACACTTGTCCCATGCTCTTAGCATGTACACAATGTTTACCTATGGTCCTTACTTTGTGAAATAGATCAAATGAACACATTTCCAATCATGCTCATTTCACAACTCCCAATCCATATCACAAGTGTAAGAATATCAAATCTTGTTACTTATGCTAGATTCTAACATTTTATGCAATGATTCTTTCGTAAAGTCATAGCTCAAAATCATCAAGACTTGGCCAATCTCTATAAGAAACAATTCTATAGATAGGATGTCTCTCACTCAAAGTACATTCCTTTGAACATCCTTTCTTGCATAAAAGTTTCTAATCTAGATACAGATTCTCAATATCCAACTCCCAATATGGAAACATTTCCATATTTGCCATATGACAACTCATTCTTAATAGAATCTTATCTATTCATAATAATGTCGATATGTTCCATCCAATACCATACTTCCAACTACTCACAAGCGACCAATCCTCAGTGAGCTTTGGATCGTCCTTTGATAGTTGTTTAATTATCTTAGTCAAAATTGATTCTTGTCCTTTTTCCCTCTAAATGCGCTAGACATTTGGAAAATTTTAGAATGGTCAAATATTATAGCACTTGCAATCGATCCTATACCCGAAGCGTATGGGACACGATGCATAATGTCTTACACAAAGATACGATACTTTATCAATCTTCTGCCATAATATTTAATGTGTCGCGTTCTCACAATTCGAACTATGAAGAGGGATGCCATAATCATAATCGAAATTTTCCTTGACTAAATTTATTAACATTCCACAACCTAAGCCTTTAGATTTGAAATGAAGCATAATATTCTCTCCCTTAATTATAGTAAAACAACCTTTCAACCATTGCGACTTCGCAAAGTATAACTCTTGTTTTCTATAATTAATATTGCTAACTTGCAATACTTGCCATAAGAATCATACAAACACAACTTTTATGCTCCCACTATCATGATGATTATTATCATATAAGCATAACTCTTATGCTCCCACTAGCTTTGGCATGTATTCAGAAAACAACTTAACTTCTAGAAAAATAATACCTATTGAATTTCTTAAGTTCATATTTCTAATACCTAATGCTTTGATAATCCTTTATCTAAGCTTATACACCTTTGCCTTAGATAACTCATATATGTGTCTAAACAATTTAGACTAATTGCCAAATCTCACAATTCAAATCATGGAAAGGGATACCGTAACCATAATCGAATTTAAGAATGCAATTTTCACAATCACTATCGTCTTAAAATCTCTCTTAGTGAAAGCATTTCCTCACAATCATTTTCATGAAGGAGGGAATCTTATGACACTTAGATTTTAATGGTGTATGTGTTCCTATCCATGTGAATTTGTCAAAACCAAAGTTTGCGACAAATCCAAACTCATATGGACCGAATTCTTAATCTTGATTTCTTGCCTTATGGTAACACGAGTGCCCACCATATCTTCCAAGCAGTTACGCAACTCACCCTTTCCTATCAATGTACTTTTCATTTACCAAGGTCCTTGCCTTTTATGCGTTCAAATGAGAACTCATAGAACTCACATGCATAATTAACTCAATTGGAATGGCACATAAACAAAATAACATCAACACGATAGGTTATAAACCTCAAGTCATGTGCTAGTGATGATCGATAAGGTTTATTCTTGATTTGTTCTTGAAACCTTTCAAGACCATTAATACTCCCACTGACTCCTTGACATATAAGATTCTCTTGTCAATAAACATTTCTCGACAAACAAATATTCAAGAGTTAGTGTAGCTTTTATCAAGACAAAACACTTCACAAAATTGGTCCTAGTTGGTCTTTGTCTTATCCAAGACATCACAACTTTCCACATTTGGTGAACGTTATAAACCTTCTTAAGACTTGTCACTCAATGTCACAATCTTAACTCTAAGACTTGTTTTGGAACGCAGTATGATTGAATTCTAAGGCTGATTGTCTGAAGTTGCAGGGAGGGGGGGGGGCAGTTGCGGTGCTTGTGCCTGCCACACTGAGGATCACAGATGGCCGCCCTATTAAGGCGGATTCCCCGGCAGTGAAGAGTTGCGCCTTTCAGCTGACTACCGAGGAGGCTCGGGCCGCGCCAGATGTTGTGGCTGGTACGTGTGTATTATCCTCTACTCTTATTATTTTGTATGAATTATGTGTATTTTATGCTTGTATAGGGAACTTTTTGGTCAATGGTATGTCTGCTCACGTCTTGTTTGATTCGGGGGCTACCCGATCATTTGTGTCACTTGCGCTTAGCAAGAAATTTAGGGACGTGCCGAGGACCTTGGATTCCCCACTCGAGGTAGAGATTGCAGATGACTGCACTGTTAGTGTTGCGAGCGTATATCAAGGTTGTGTCTTGAATGTGTTGGGCGAGAGGTTCCGTGTTGATCTAGTTCCGATACCGTTGTGAGGGTTGAAAGTGAATGTCGGGATGGACTGGTTGGGGGCCAACGGGGCCACGATTGATTGCAAGCTCCAGTTGGCCTAGGTTCGAACCCCAAGTGGGGAAGAACTGGTTATTCATGGTGAGAGGGCCTCACAGGAACCGACCCTCTGTTCGGCTGCGAGGGATAGAGGTTTTTATAGCAGGGTTGCATGGGATTCCTGGATTTTGTCTCGAACACGAGAGTAGAGACCGTGACGTATGTGGGCAATGTTCCAGTTGTACATGATTTTCGGTACGTTTTCCCTGAAGAGTTACCAGGAGTGCCTTTGGAAAGGAAAGTGAAGTTTCACATTGACATGGTGTTAGGTGCCGCCCCGAAAGCGAAGGAGCCATACTGGTTGGCACCACCGGAGATAAAAAGGAGTTATCTACGCAGCTTCAGGAGCTGCTAGACCAAGGGTCCATTCGTCCGAGCAGTTCCCCGTGGGGAGCACCGATCCTTTTCGTGAAAAAGAAGGATGGATCCCATAGGATGTGCATCGATTATATGGAGCTGAACAAACTAACGATGAAGAACCGTTATCCGGTACCGAGGACTGATGATTTGTTTGATCAGCTACAAGGTGCGTATTGGTTTTCCAAGATTGATCTTCAGCCTGGGTATCATCAGATGAGGATTCGGGATGAGGATATACTGAAGACGACTTTCAAGACTAGGTATGGGCACTATGAGTTTGTATTGATGTCGTTTGGGCTCACCAAAGCCCTAGAAACGTTCGTGGACCTCATGAACAAAGTGTGTAGACCGATGGTAGATCGGTCGGTGATTGTTTTTATCGATGATATCTTGGTCTATTCTAAGACTAGGGAGCAGCATGAGCAGCATTTAAGGGAGGTACTAGAGACCTTGAGGGCAGAGAAACTTTATGTAAAGTTCTTAAAATGTGATTTCTGGTTGCGGGAAGTATAGTTTTTGGGGCATGTTATCAATCAGGAGGGTATTTTGGTTGATCCAGCCAAGGTGGAGGGTGTGATGCAGTGAGAAGTACCGAGGAATGCATCAAAGATTCGTAGCTTCTTGGGTTTAGCGGGCTATTACCGGAGCTTTATCTAGGATTTCTCCAAGATTATTGTGTCATTGACCGCTTGAGAAAGAAGAATGTGACTTTTCGGTGGGGTGCGGATCAGCAGATGGCTTTTGAGACCTTGACGGAGGTTATGTGAGGCTCAGATTCTCGTACTATCTGAGGGGTTTGATGATTTATTGTTATACTGTGACGCATCAATTTCAGGCTTTGGTGCAGTACTGATTTATAGGGGACGTGTGATTGCTTATGCCTCGAGGCAGTTGAAGCCTCACGAGGCGAATTACCCCACTCATAACCTGGAGCTGGGGGCGGTGGTGTTTTCCCTCAAGATTTGGAGGCACTATTTGTATGGAGTACGGTTCACCATTTATACCGATCACAAGAGTGTAAAGTATTTGATGGATCAGCAGAACCTTAACATGCGATTGAGGAGATGACTAGATGTTCTGAAGGATTATGATTGTGAGATCCTATACCATCCAGGGAAGGCCAATGTGGTGGCCGATGCATTAAGCCGCAAGAAGGCGGGGTCCCCGATTAGTGACATTTGTATGAGGATGACTGTGATTTCTCCTTTGTTAGATATGATCAGGGAGGCCCAGGTCGAGGGGGCGAAGAAAGAGAATTTGAAAATAGAAAGAATACGGGGACATTATCCTTTGTTTGTTAAGGATAGCCGCAGCCTTTTGACACAGTTGGTCAAGTATGGGTACCAATGACGGGGGCAGTGAAGTAGAGGCTATTAGAGGAAGTGGACAAGTCTAAGTTCTCTATACACCCAGGGGCTACGAAAATGTATATGGACTTGAGTCTGAGTTATTGGAGGCCCTGCATGAAGCGGGAGATCGCCTGGTTCGTGGAACGGTGCTTGACCTGCAGGAAGGTCAAGGCCGAGCATCAGCGACCTCATGGCAAGGTGCAGCCACTCCCCATTCCCATGTGGAAGTGGGAAGAGATCACTATGGACTTCATCACGATGTTGCCTAGGACAGCGAGGGGTGTGGACGCTATATGGGTGATTGTAGACAGACTGACGAAAAGCGCCCACTTTATTCCGATTTTCGAGAGTATATCCGTGGAGAAGTTAGCAGATATTTATTAGGGATGTCAACGGGGGCAAACGCGACAGGGATTGCATCCCCCACCCCCACCCCCAAAATTTTCCCGTTCCCCTGCCCCCTCCCCCGCCCCCAAACTCTCCATCCTTTCCACCCGCGCCCCCGCCCCTGTTTCCCCGCCCCCGATTGATTTTGGGCTACCTTATTTGGGCTAAAAGAAGTTCTTGTTTGGGCTAAAAAACTATTTTTTGGGTAACAAATACATATTTATAAGATAATTTTACATGTTACAAACAACTTAAAAACATGTTTTTAGTGAATTTTTGTTTGTAAAAATCATTTTATTATTTATTGTATTTATATAACTAATATATGTCAATTTATATAATTTATCAACGGGGCCCCCACGGGGCTTTCGGGACGGGACTACCAACCCCTGCCCCCGCCCCCGAAATTAAAACAGGGGTTAACCTTGCCCCCGCCCCCGCCCCCGATTTTTTTCAACAAATGCCCCCATACGGGACGGGGGGGCCCACGAGTCGGGGTCCCACGAGGCTTTTTGACATCCCTAATATTTATGTAAGGGAGGCGGTGGCTAGACATGGGGTGCCCGTGTCTGTAGTCTCTGACAGGGATGTCCTGTTTACTTCCATGTTTTAGAAGAAGTTCCATGAGGAACTGGGCACTCACCTACATTTCAACACAACGTACCACCCTCAGTCTGACGGTCAGAGTGAGAGGATTATCCAGACGTTGGAGGACATGCTTAGAGCATGCATGCTGGATTTTGGAGGGAGTTGGGATACATACCTCTCACTGGTAGAGTTCTCGTACAATATAGTTATCATGCCAGTATTGACCGAGCTCCATTTGAGATGTTATATGGTCAGAGGTGCAGAACTCCGGTGTTTTGGG
This sequence comes from Lactuca saligna, assembly GCF_052625555.1. NCBI lineage: Eukaryota > Viridiplantae > Streptophyta > Magnoliopsida > Asterales > Asteraceae > Lactuca > Lactuca saligna. Next base: position 132,310,129 of record NC_136424.1, on the reverse strand, counting down.
ACGAGTTTGGGCATCGGGTATTGGGGAGCACCGAGGTAGTGCTCAAGACTATCAGATTGATTCAGAAAGTGCTTGACCAGCTGAGAGTCGCGCAGAGCCACCAGAAAAGTTATGCTAACCGACGGAGATCAGATCTCGAGTTTCAGGGTGGGGATTTTGTATTGCTGAAGGTGTCACCATGGAAAGGGATTATCAAGTTTCGGAAGAGAGGAAAGCTGGGTCCTCAGTTCATAGGCCCATTCAGGATCATGACCCGAGTGGGTAAGGTGACATATCACATAGAGCTGCCAGAGGAACTTAGTTAGATTCACAACACCTTCCACGTGTCTCAGATTCGTAAGTGTGTTGCTGACGAGTCCGCAGTTATTTCCTTAGATGACATTCAGGTGGATGGGAGCTTGAATTATGTCGAGAGGTTGGTTGCCATCTTAGATAGGAAGATAAAAGGGTCTTTAGAACAAGGAAGTGAAGTTGGTAAAGGTGCAATGGCAGCACCGAAAGGGCTCTGAATGGACTTGGGAGCCAGAGGAGGAGATGCAGGAGCATTACCCCGATCTGTTTACAACTACGGGCTTCGAGGACAAAGTCTAGTTCAAGTGGGGGAGAGTTGTAACACCCTAAACCAGGTTTGACTTGAAACCCTCAAAGAATTTACATTTGTATATATAAATAGTCCCTTGAGTATGCTGGGCAAACTATGAGTACGCTTAGAGTACTCTGCATGGTTGGTCGCGGAGGAGCTAGACGTACGCTGGGCGTACAGGACGAGGGTGCAAACCCTAAATTTCGGACTTGTGACCTATTTAAACGCCCTTAACCCACTTGAGCCTCACCCTTATCAACTCTCTTCACCTTCAAACGTTCCTGGAATCCCTAATAGCCTTTGCGAGTGCTTTTGAGCCTTAAGAGTGCATTGTGGTCCCTTTTAGTCTTCATCCCAAGAAGAAGAAGTGGTCAAGCAAGCTTGGGACAAGTTGGTGCTTCAAGAATTTGCATCTTGGTCATCTTGCAAAGCTTCTGGAGGTAAAAAGCTTGCACCTTTCCACTTAAATCTCTAAATCTAGCTAGGGTTTTCTAGTTTTGTTCCTTTCGATGATTTTGGACCTCCATTTGTGAGTTAAGAAACTCCAGGAGATGGGAATGACAAATCTGAGGTCTCTTGGTCCTTTAGTAACATAGAAATGGAGTCTTGGTGAGATGTTTTGCCTCATGAATGGGTTCAAGACCTTGAAAAGGTCTTAATGGAGGTGTTGGGTGCATATGAGGCATGCAAAGGCATAAAGTTGCCAACTTTATGCCTTAGGACGTCTTAACAAACTTAAATTTGGATTTTTGACGTAAAGGAATCAAGTAATAAGCACTTAATAGAGAAGGTGCTTAATTTGGTAGTACGTTGGGTGTAATCCAGTGTACGCCGCATGTAGTCCCAAGATCCCAGTACGTTGCGCGTACCAGGATGGTACGTCAAGCGTATGCATCACAGTTGGGCTGAATCTGTTTTGGGCCTTTGAACTATTGGGCCTCATTTGGTTATTGGGCATGGTTGTATTATGGGAATTATGAGTCATATCATCTGTTATGGGTGATGGACATATTGATTGGGCCTTATTGGACCAAGAGGCCCATTAATGATTTTAGACTTGGACTTTGGGTCTATTGACAAGGGAAGGATAATTAGGCCTCATGGAAGGGTTTGGAGTATGGGTTCCCTTTGATTAATTTAAAGTCCTAACTTTGATTATTATTATTATTATTATTCAGCACGGGAGGTTCCGACTGTTAGGAGAGCATTGTATTCAGCATACATAGGTAAGTCTCCTCACCATACTAATAGGTCAAAGGCACCAAGGCCGGCCCATTAGTTGTTACGTATATGCTATTTGGATTATTTGATATGCAATATACTAGTTGTTTATGTGTATCGTGGATGGAAGACCTCGGGGGGGTTCCCAAGGCACTTAGGTGTAAGACCTTAGAGGGTTTCCTTAGCATCCTAGGTCAAAGACCTCGGGGGGTTCCCAAGGCATTGGGCTAAGACCATACGAGGGTTCCTATGGCACCCGGAGTAAGACCCTGGAGGGTTTCGAGGGCTTCTCTATATATGTTGGTAAGCATGGCTTATGTGCTTTGTATAACTGTTTAGCTAGTATGATATGTTATATGTATTGGTGTGGGTATGCTCTGGGGAACTCACTAAGCTCTCAAGCTTACTATTTGTGGATTTGTTTCAGGTACATATGAGCCCAAGGGCAAGGGCAAGGCGTGATGGCGTGGCGTGCACTCTATCTCTCTTTCAGTTATATGTTTTGGGGAAAATCTGACGTTTATAAATAAAAATTGTAATGAATGTGGATTTGAAAACAATTGTGTTTGAATTTAATGATTTATGCAAAAGTGTTTGATTAATTAAAAATGAAAATTTTCTTATAAAAATTTGGGTCGTTACAAAAGCCCTCCATCGTTTCCTTCCGACGTACACGACATCAGTCCACAGAAAGAACGAAGAAGATGTAGGTGGTGGCGGTGGTCCTTACCGTGAGCTCCCTTTCCGCTCACAACTCACATAGTGCCGAACGTAACTTGCGTCCACGGTCTCAGTGGTTCTCCGGTGTACACGACGTCTCCAGTAGCAAAGTAGTTGTGGCGTTTGATCAGCGAGGCAGCAGGTGAAACAGTGGTTGTCGAACTCGGTGATGCAATCGGTGGCTGAGGAGGGTTCCAATGGTGGTGGTAGCTACTGGAAGTGAAGAAGGAGGTATAAGGAGGGTAACGACTGAATATGGTTAGTTAGGGTTAGGTTACATTGCATATATACCCGGTCACCCAAACTTATTGACACAATGGCAGAAATGGTCCCTTCCCATAACATTTTCTTTCAAACTTAATCCAATATTTACCATTTAAACCCTTCCCTCTAAAATCTCTTTAAATTAAGTACAACATTTTACCAAGTAGCCCCTCCTTCTACAATTATTTTCAAATGAAGTCCAAAATTTACTCCTTAGCCCCTAATTCGATAAATTCTTTCATTTTAAGACCAAATGATACCAAACACACCCTGACTTCTAAAAATCTTTACGAAATAAATCCTGAAATTACACTTTAACCCTCGAAAGTCCAAATTATATTATTTGGCTCTGCGAAACCAACACCTCGCTAAATATTATTGATTTTAGGGCCATTATAAAATAATACAAATTATAAATTTACATCTTGGAGTTCCAGGTTTATTATTTGATTATTCTCTTTCAAACGGAGTGTTACAATATTCGCACCAACTGGAACCCCATATAGGTAAACGGAAAGGTACCTTCTGTGCACCCCAAAATTCTTGCCAGTCGTTGAACCTCCTGAGAAGATACTCCTATACCAAAAATTTTGGATTTAAGGAAGTTTACTTTGAGACCAAATGATATATGGAAGCATTTGAGAATCCATGATAAGCTCTTTATGCGTTCGCTACACCATTTACCCGCAAAAATAGCGTTATCAACGTAGAACATATGAGAGAGTTGTTGACTATCATTTGGAAGTTTGGTGCCTTTGATTAACGATTTGCTGCAGACATTGTTGAATGCTATGTTCAAACATTCCATTGCAAAAAGGCGATAGGGGATCACTCTGCCAAACACCTCGTGAGATTGGAAATTCAGCTATTGGAGACCCGTTGACAAGCACTGAAGACATTGATGATGCGAGACATCCCCTGATCCAAGATCTCCATTTGGATCCAAATCCCATTTGCATCATGATTGAGTCTAGATAATTCCAATCAATACAATCAAAAGCCTTCTCAAAATCGATTTTGAGGAGGAAAAGTTTTTTCTTGAACTATTCGGCCAACGAGAAGATTACATTGATTACAAGGGGAACATCTAGAATGTTCCTACCAGGAACAAAAGATGATTGAATATCACTGATTACGGATCCAATTATTGATTTTAACCTTATGACAAGAACCTTGGCAATGATCTTGTACATACACCTGATAAGACTGACAGGTCTATAATCTGCAAGAGAAATTGGATCAACAACTTTTTGCATCCTTTTGCCGGTGATACTTTTTGCTCACAATATTTAACAAAATTGATGATGCCACTATACATTAGTTCCCTATTATCTTTTATGATTTTGAAGGTAATGCCATCACGTCCCGAAGCATTGTCACCACCACATCTCCGCACAAATAAAAAATGTAGTGCGGAGATGTGGTGGTTACAAGACTTCGGATCTAATCAAATAAAAAAATAACAAAAGTTTAATATTTTCGATAATATGGAACATAACTTGTATTTTTAGTATTTTAAATATTAATTGGTAGTCCCTTTCTTGAATGTTCAAACTTTGTACGTTGTAATGTAGTTGTTCAAAGAAAAGCTTATATTAATGATTTTTTTAGGGTTTAGCGTCAATTAATCTTTTAAATTTAAATGCAATCCAGTAGTGAGTCAGCACTCAGCAGCACAACATACAGAGAAATTGAATTCAAATTCCGGAGTGGTTGTTCGTCTTCCCCCGTTGAGGGAGTATATATTAAAACCAGTCCACATGGCATGAAAGCGTCTGTGTGAGAGAAGTGTGTGTTTGTGTGTGAAAGGAATCAAATCCAAACCGCTTATCTGGTTCACGAACATCGCGTGTTCTTCCATCGCGTCTCAATCTGTCATTACTCGACAAAAATCAAGATTTGTACCAAATCGAACAATCTCACTCAGATTCGCTGAAAATCTCCAGCTCGTTCAGAAATAAGATGGCTGTAAGTACTTCAAATCTTCATCTTGTGTTCAGCTTCAACTATTTTTGATAATGATAGAATGTGAGAAATCGAAAAAGGAGATTTGTATACAGTAGTTCGTGATGTCCGATTTAGATCTGGCTTTGCAACATATCTGTGTTTTCGTGATATAGATTGCATTTTTGTTGAATTTTTTCAGGCGTCTGTTCAGTGTAGACAAGAGGAGATGAGCTGTGGAGAGACTACGGAGAAGGAAAAGGGTGATGATCTGTCGTTGTTCGTCGATTTCAATGGAGCAAATCTGGACATCGATCTTCATAAGAAATCGAATCAGTTTCAAGAAATATTCGGTAATTAATCTCATTATCTTTTTTCCTTTTAGCTTTGCATCTGCTTTGACTTATGCACAAATCACAATCGAGTACATATAAATCGATTTTTGTTACTGGAGCATGAGATTTAATTCAACGACGCTTCTTTGATTTATAATTCTTTCCTACACACTGGGATATGATTCCTGATAATTAGTAAGTGAGATTATTACTACTTATTCTGAGCTATATATTTTTGTTAACAGTTGAAACCTTTCTAACCTACAATTATAATTATTTTTATGAGTTTGAATTCAAACATTAGTCTATCTATCCTTTTATAGTATAAAGCTTAACGAGGTAATCAAAAGCTTCTAGAAGTCTATAAGTCATATTGATTATAAGCTAAAATCATAACTCTGTCACATCCAAATTTAACTGGATGCCTTTTGAACTCGTGTACCAATTAGAAGATAGATAACAAATTAGTAAGTGGAGTTATCCCTACTTATTGTGAGCTTAACTAGTTGCACAATCAATAGGGGCCCTGGTTAAGTAACATGGATACGTCATCTTGATCATTGTAATGGAATCCTAAGCAACTGTGGGTCAATTGTCCCCACATAATCATCTTTTTTCTGACTACCAATTCTATTATGATGCAATTCATCGATGCATATATTAGTTGTACATTAATTGGTATATTAAATGTCTTAGTTTTTTCTGCTAAAACTTTTGTTCAGAGTTTAATTATGACCAACATTTACTGCATTTTGCAGACTCTGAATCTGATAACCCAATGATGCCAGAAACAAGATCAACAATAATACATGGACATCATCCTGCTGCGGTTGATTTATTGAATTCTGAAAACAACACCTCCGACTACGATTGGTATGTCTTCAAAATTTAAACTTGTAGCTATTTTCATGAACTTTTTCAGGGTATCTCTTTTCTCATACCTGAAAAGAATCCAAATATAGAGAATGTACAACTTTCAATGCATGAGATACAAGCACAATAGCACTTTGGTTGTTTTGTCATTGTTCCTCTAGGGAAATGGGTTTGCTTTTGTCATGGGTCTCATGGGATTTCTTATTACTATCTGCTGTCTATTTCTGATAAGAAATAGAGTATGGACCACATTGATGTTTTCTTTTATCTAAAGGCATGTCTCCTTATGTTATAAACAAACAGAAAATATGCCACTAGCATCCTCCTGATTCATGTAATATATTATAATTCATTTCTAGTCTACTTAACTTTCTATTTTTACTCAAGATACTGTTCATAATTTTTCAACTCAGGCTTCTTTCTCCACCACGTAACTCAGTACCTTCATTAGAAATGGAAGAACAGAAAACTCTTACTAGTCAACATCTGATATCCAATGGTCAATCTACTTCTCCAAAGCTCAAAGTAAGTGCTCTACTAACTTCATTCCAAAGCCCTTTTGAATGTCAACTTTAATGTATGGTTTATTATTTGCTTCTATAATTTTTTTTTTCGTGTTTCTTTTATTGCATTGTAGCTAGAAAACCCGACTTTAGATACCACTTCAACAACTAAAGTAAAAGTAGCATCCAAACATCCATCATCCTCCATAAAATCTTCCAATGCCACCATTAGAAGACCTTCACCATCAAGAAAACCTCCCTCAACAGTTTCAAGATCCTCCACACCAACAACAAAACCATCAAGATCCTCCACTCCAACACCACGGCCGACCCTTCCCGCCACAAAACCACTCCCTCCTACAAAACGGTCCACCACTCCAACTGCCCGACCCTCCATACTTCCAAGATCTTCAACCCCAACTACCCGCCCTTCCATTCCCGCTACTTCCAAATCATCATCAACATCGAGATCTTCAACGCCAACTCAGCGACCTGCCAACTCATCAGTGAACAAAATCCGGTCAACATCGGTAACAAAAGCACGTGATCCAGCTCCCCCAAGTATAAAGAAATCTTTGCCCGAAAGGCCGGCTTCAACATCGAGGGGAAGACCGGGTTTAACTGAAACTAATGTGAAACAAATTCCGAAAAGGGCATCTTTGTCTCCTTCAAGAGGACCGGTTTCTAATGGGGTGAAAACCGGGGTTGTGAAGAATCGAGGGTATTCGAATGGAAACGATGATGTGAACCCGGTTTTGATGGGTACTAAGATGGTTGAAAGGGTTGTAAACATGAGAAAATTGGCTCCACCAAGGGAAGATCGTGTTGTTAATCAGAATAATACGTCTGGAAAGTTGTCTGTGTCGCAAGATAACGCAGGGTTTGGGAGAACATTGTCGAAGAAATCGTTTGATATGGCATTGAGACATTTGGTATGTTTCTATGATCCTTTTTTTTTGTTTATTACATTGGATAGGGAAATGCAAGTTGTACTGTGTTTGACATGCATTGGACTGAGACTGAAAGCCTGAAAACCGAAGTCAACTAGAAAAAAATTACAATTTGTTATCCGACCCAAAAATGTGGAATAAGGTGGGGTTTGGGGCTTGTTCTTGATCTCTTGTCAGTGCAAAAAGATGTAAATGCCCTTCTCATCCTTGTCACCAAAAAATAGCCCAAGAAAGCTTCTCCGGTCTTGTCTTGTTGTGAGTAACAAACGCAGCCTAAGGCTGTGTTTGTTTCATGAAGACTGGACAAGCTTTTCTTGGGATATTTTCGGTAATGAGGATGAGAAGGGCATTTATGTCTTTTTACACCGACAAGAGATCAAGAACGAGCCCCTACTCCCACCTTATTCCACATTTTTGGGTCGGATAAAAGATTGCAATTTTTTTCTCGTTGACTTCGATTTTCAGACTTTCAGCCTGAGTCCAATGCATGTTAAATGCAATACAACTTGTTTTGTCATATACAATGTGATAAACAAACGGGCCATACATTTCTTAGGTTAATGATTTTTTTTTTTTTGTTGATGCAGGATATTAGGCGAAGCATGCCAGGTAATATGAGAGCAATGATCACGAAAATTCCTGCTTCTTCGGTTTATAGTGTGAGATCCGAGTCAGTGAAAAACCACACCATCAGTGCTTCAGGCTCTCCTCTTGCTACAAGCAGCAGTGCTAGCTCTGACCATAGCATATGCAATAATAATCAGAGTTTTGTTGATGGTGAAATCCCCAACAAAATTAGTATGGGATTTGAGAATGGACATTAGAAACAGATGTGGACCTTTGCTATTGTTTAAGAGATGCATTTGGATTTATCTTTTTCAAGAATCCATTTGCAGTAGGTGGTTTGGATTCTTTGCTGATTTGAAGAGAAGTTGAAAGAAACTTGGGTTTGTGCTTTGTGGTGACTAGAAAAAGGTTAAAAGTTCATGCAGCAATGAACTAGTCTTTGTAACATATGATTCTCATTTCCTACCATTCATTTTAAGTGGTTTCTTTTGCACTTATTTACAGTGATCGAAGACGTAATTAGATGCATAGAACTCTCAATCAATAAGTTCAACAAGTAAACTATGATTAGAATCTCTCAACCAAATAATATCGAAGGGTGTAGGTGCAGTATGTCATGTGGCTTGCCACCTCAGCCGTGACAAACACCGCACCGGGTATGTGGCTTAAGCCATGCTCTACCACCAGACCCACATTCCCACACCTTTTTACTCCTTTGTTATTGTGTTTTTTCTTTTTAACTTCATTTGTTTCACTTATAAATAAAACCTTCAACACCAATACTTACACAACCCAATGCACTTCTTCTAAATCTCTGAAAGTTTCCTTCTATTTCTCAAGAATTCAAAAAATGTCTCTTCTAACAATGCAAACAACTAAAAACACCAGCAAGTAACAACCTAACCTCTTATTCAATCGATCATATTACTTGTGGGTTGTTTACCACATTGGTGGTACACTATCACAACCATAAAAACACCCGCTAAAAAACATTTACATACACAACCACAATTCCAATTTGACATCGAATTTAATCCCTTCGATTTTGTGTTTCAAACTCAACCTGAATTTTTTGCCAAACTCAAGACAAATCCAAATCTTAGCCTGGATTTGCTTGGATAACTGTAACCGCCCAAGCACCTAAAAAAAAGAGAGCTCTAAATAAACCTTGGAAACGGGAAGAAGTTATGGCATTGACATATGCATGGGTGGATGTATCTGAGGATTCGATAGTGTGCAACAACAAAAAAACAAGACTATTTTTGAAGGCAAGTTCTTCAATGGTTCCAAAAAGAAATGAAGCAAGGAGAATTTGGTACAAAAGACCAAATGTACTTTAGATGGGGGAATGAAAACAAGAAAATCATGCTGTTTAATGATTTGTATAACATGCAACATCAATGGCAAAGCCGAGCAAGTGATGATTTGATTTTGAAGAAAATGTTAAAAGTGTACCACAAAAAAACAAGACTTTCCAACATATCAATTGTTGTTCAAAACACTTAAAAACATCCAAATCCGAGCGCACTACATCAGATGCTCATGTTGGAATTGACCTCAACGGTGATGATGATGTCGTTCAAGTCTGTAGATTCAGATGACTTGAAAGTAGTGGAGACGAAGATTAGGGGTCTAAATGAAAGAATGGACCAATTTTTTGCACGTTGCTACCGAAAAAGTATAGGAATAAATGAGAAAATGACATGAGAATCTTAATGCAAGACAAAACTCACTACATTGGGGAGGAGCGTGAAATTGCTTAAGCGATTAAAGCTGACATTAGAACAAAATATAACATTTAGTTTTTTATTTTTAATTTTATTTTATTTTATAATTTATATTTTTAAGTTTTAAGGATTTTTAAAATCATGTTATGTTATTTTTTTCTAAGTTTTTAGGGTTTTTTATTTTTAATTTTTAATTTTTTATGTCATGCAATGTTTTTATAATTTAAAGTAATGAAATTTAAGTCTTTTATTAAAATTGAGTTGTTTAAAAAAACTTAAAAAAATAATTGTGCATTCCATGATGTCCATTCCTTGTGCGTGGAAAGAAAATACGACCTTGTGGTAAGTTTTGATCTGGTGTTGAGGATGCTTATTTGGTAGACATAAAGTTGACCCCATTCCGTTCAACCTAATAAATTTTATATAACGACATTACTGTTGTGAACTTATTATATTCTGAACCTGATTAAATACAAACAAGCTAGCTGTTTAAGTGTAAATAAATTGCCACCTATGATAAAAAATTCACAACCACTAACTCAACATAAAGTCGTGCAGTTTCTACCAAACAGAAATTATGACCCTAATGAACTGTAAAAAAAAACTTGCACGTGCCTATAGTTTAGTCTTGTTTGTATTTTTGCACCATGTTGTAATTTTGATAGTAAACTTAAAACCAAAAACTATCTTTTATATATATATATATATATATATATATATATATATATATATATATATATATATATATATATATATATATATATATATACACACACACACACACATATGATAAAGACTCTGTTCTCGGTGAAAACACCTTAAAAAAATTAAAAATCATATAATCGAACATAGTATTATATCGAAGAGAAAAAAATTGGGGTTATAAAAAGTAAATCATGGATCATAAAAATGATCCATGCTTCGATTTTAATGATCCAATTTTTTTTTTCCAATTTTTTTTCTCTCCGATATAATACTATGCTCAATTTTATGAATTGTTTTTCTTTTCAATTTTATTAAGGTGTCCTCACGAGTCATCACCGAAAAAAGAGACCTCATCCGATCTCTCTCTCTCTCTCTCTCTATATATATATATATATATATATATATATATATATATATATATATATATATATATATATATATATATATATATATATATATATATATATATATATTGTAACGACCAAATTTTCACGTCCAAAAATTTCGTTTTAAAAACATTACGTTAGAAAATGTTAATAAATAAAAACATTGTTTGACCAACTCTATCACAACCTAAACCATGTTCAAAAGTCAAGTCATACAACCAATTGAAACATCAGAGTATAAATCCCAGGGAAATCTAGTAAATGTGGAAACCAATGTGTGTGCATAATGTGCCGCTACCGAGCCAGCTCCTTCCCCTTCGATGAAGAGGTACCTGAAACCAAAATTGTAAACCGTAAGCACAAAGCTTAGTGAGTTCCCCCATTGTACCACAAACCATACAATCACATAACATACATAAATTGTCAGGCATATCTGGGTGCCCGACCTACCCTTCGGTCCTCTCGACCGGATACTGCCTAGCATATCTGGGTGCTGGCCTCCCCTTCGGTCCTCTCGACCGGATACTGCCTAGCATATCTGGGTGCTGGCCCCCCCTTGGGTCCTCTCGACCGGGTACCGGGGACTATTTCACCCCCTACTACTACCACATAACACATATATCACATAGTCTATCTAGCATGGCTGGGTGTGACTGCCCCTTATCGACTGGTAACCTGGGAACTATCTCCCTTGCTATCACTAGCACATAGCATCATATCATACAAACACATAAACATAACACAGGTGGTAGCAGCCCTAGATGAATGTCACAGAGACAATCATCTAATCATACATCTCCTACTGGTGGGCCGACATTGTGGCCTTAGACCCACCGCTACTGGAAGGTAACTCACCTCGTAGCTGCTGATCTGTGTGGGAATAGTCTGACTGCTGCTGCTGCTCCGGAAATCCTCCGGCTGCAAATCCCACCAAACACTTAGTCAAAACTGCTAACCGTTCTTTGGGTAAAATGACCATTTTACCCTTGATCATGCCCTAAGTCAAAGTCAGAGTCAACTTCCAGTTGACCCGACTCATCGAGTTGGCTCGCCAACTCGCCGAGTCCATGTCCAAACGACTGTCCTGAACTCTGTTTCTACTCGTCGAGTTAGGCGTCGACTCGACGAGTTCTCCTTCCAAACTGATGTTCAAGTCCTTTATCCTACTCGCCGAGTTGTATGAACAACTCGCCGAGTTCATCTTCATCCGATGAACAAGTTATACTGTGACTCGCCGAGTTGTATGAACAACTCACCGAGTCTGATCTTGATCTAAGGAGATTGCCTTGAACTCGCCGAGTATGGGCATCGACTCGCCGAGTTCCACTATGGGTGAGTTTTGGCTTACAACTCACCGAGTCCCTCCTAGACTCACCACACGACTCGACATAACAAAAAGGGGGGCAAACCCGGAGACTCGCGAATGGACTCGCCGAGTCAGATGAGCGACTCGCCGAGTCCGCTCCATGCAAGAGCTAAAAATGCGATTTTGCTCGAATCCAATCCATGTCATTCGTAGATCTGGGCTCCTAGAGCACGAATAACACATAAAGTTTCCAACTTTACGTGTAAATATCCATCTATGGGGTTTTTAGGGTTCAAAATGCACCAAAAGAGTAGATCTAAGGTTTATATGCAATATGGGCTCATAAAGGTAGTGGATCTGAGCTCCTGGAGCTCAACTATGCTTGGATCTAGGGACCAATCAACTTATTTCGAAATATTATGCACATACAAGCTTGGAAATGAGCCATGATGGACTTTCATGGGGCCATAAGCATGGAGACAAGGGGGAAAACGAGCCATACCTTAGATATCACTCTGAAATTGCTCCCAAGTGCTTGTCCTCCTCTTCTTCTTCTTGATCTCCTTCCCTACTCACTCCAATCTCCAAGAGGACACACCAAATGGCTTCAAATCCACAAAACAAGGCTTAGAACGAGGTATATGGCTCTTAGGGTGAATGGGGGCTGGCTTGGGGGTGGAAAGGGGGATTAAATAGGGTGCAAACCCCTGAAACTTAGGGTTTCATCCAACAGTGGTGACTCGCCGAGTCCAGGATATGGACTCGCCGAGTCGCCAACTTAAACGCATCCCGGGTCCCGTCCCTACTCGGCGAGTCGGACCTATGACTCGCCGAGTCTAAGGCTTAAAAAGGAAAATACTCAAAATAAGATTTACATACCAGGAACCAGGTGCTACAAATCTCCCCCACTTATTTTAGACTTCGTCCTCGAAGTCTGCTGCTCGATCCTGGAACAGCTCGGGGTAATGCTCCATCATTTCATCCACCGGCTCCCAAGTCCACTCCGAACCCTTGCGGTGCTGCCATTGCACCTTCACTAACTCCACCCTTTTGTTTTTCAAATCCTTCGACTTCCTGTCAAGGATTGCAACTGGGCGCTCAATGTAATTTAGGCTGTCGTCAACCTGAATATCCTCCAATGGTATTACTCCTGAATCATCCACTAAGCACTTCCACAACTGAGAGACATGGAAAGTGCTGTGGATCTGGCTGAGCTCGTCCGGCAGATCCAACCTATACGCCACCTTGCCCACCCGGGCTACAACCCTGAACGGTCCGATAAATCTCGGGCCCAATTTGCCCCGCTTCCTGAATCGAATGACGCCTTTCCAAGGCGACACCTTCAGGAGAACCATATCCTCGACTTGGAACTCCAAGGCGGATCAACGCTTGTCAACGTAACTTTTCTGCCGACTCTGAGCAGTCTGAAGCCTGCTCCGAACCTGCTGGATCCTCTCAGTCATCTCGAGCACCACCTCGGTGCTCCCCATGACCCTCTGGCCAACTTCACCCCAGCATATCGGGGTTCTGCACCTCCGTCCGTACAACATCTCGAATGGGGGACGGTCAATACTCGCGTGGTAGCTGTTGTTGTATGAGAACTCAGCCAAGGGAAGATAGGTATCCCAGCTACCACCGAAATCTAACAGACAAGCCCGCAACATATCCTCCAAAGTCTGGATGGTCCGCTCGCTCTGACCATCCGTCTGCGGGTGAAAGGCGGTGCTAAAATGCAAACGAGTGCCCAACTCGTTATGAAACTTCTTCCAAAATCTGGAAGTGAATCGCACATCTCGATCTGATATCACTGACACTGGCACCCCGTGCCGCGCTACTATCTCCCTGATGTAGATATCGGCCAACTTCTCGGCTGAGATGCTCTCCTGGATCGGAATAAAATGGGCGCTCTTGGTCAATCGGTCCACGATGACCCAAATCAAATCTACTCCCCGCGCAGTCCTGGGAAGCTTTGTGATAAAATCCATCGTGATGTCTTCCCATTTGCACAACGGGATGTCCAACGGATGCATCTTCCCATGCGGTCTCTGATGTTCGGCCTTGACCTTCCTGCAGGTCAAGTACCGCTCGACGTAGCATGCCACATCCCGCTTCATGTAGGGCCACCAATAATCTAGACGAAGATCCCTGTACATCTTCATCGCCCCGGGATGAATAGAGAATCGGGACTTGTGCGCCTCCTCCATCAAGATCTAGCGCACGCCTCCGTGATACGGCACCCACACCCTGCGGTGTAGTGTCAATAGTCCTCGACTATCATAATCGAAGGAGGAAACCTGACCCACCACACACTCGCTCTTCCGATGTTCCTCCTTGATAGCCTCCTGCTGAGCCTCCCGAATCTGCTCCAACAGGGGAGTCACCACATTCATCCTCATGCAAATATCCCTGATCGGCGCCGCCTTGCGGCTAAGTGCATCGACCACCACATTGGCCTTTCCCGGGTGGTAAAGGATCTCACAATCATAATCCTTCACCACGTCCAACCATCGACGCTGCGTCATGTTCAAATCCGGCTGTTCCATGAGGTACCTCAAACTCTTGTGGTCCATGTAAATGGTACACCGAACCCCGTAGAGGTAATGCCGCCAAATCTTGAGGGCGAAAACCACTGCCCCCAACTCCAAATCATGCGTCGGGTAGTTCGCCTCGTGAGGCTTGATCTGACTTGAAGCGTAGGCAATGACATGCCCCCTCTGCATCAATACCGCGCCCAACCCTGAAATAGACGGGTCACAATAAACCACAAAATCCTCTACGTCCTCTGGCAGGGCTAAGACCGGTTCCTCGCACAATCTCTGTCTTAGTGTCTCAAATGCTGCCTGCTGCTCGGGTCCCCACCGAAAGACCACGACATTCTTCATCAACCGTGTCAGGGGTACAATTATCTTGGAGAAATCCCAAATGAACCTCCGATAATAGCCTGCCAATCCTAGGAAACTCCGAATCTCAGATGGAGACTTCGAAACCTCCCATCTCATCACGGCCTCGACCTTGGCCGGATCGACCAGAATCCCGTTCTGGTTGACAAGGTGTCCGAGAAATTGCACCTCGCGCAACCAAAACTCACACTTGGAGAACTTGGCATACAAGCTCTCCCTCCTCAGGGTCTCCAAAACCTCTCTCAGATGCTCCTCATGCTCCTCTTGTGTCTTGGAATAAACCAAGATGTCATCGATAAAGACTATCACAGACCGATCCAACATCGGTCTGCATACGCGGTTCATGAGGTTCATGAACGCGGCAGGAGCATTGGTGAGCCCAAACGGCATCACCACGAACTCATAGTGGCCATAGCACGTCCGAAACACGGTCTTCTGCGTATCCTCCTCCCTGACCCTCATCTGATGATAACCCGAACGCAAATCAATCTTGGAGAACCAAGATGCTCCCTGAAGCTGATCAAAGAGATCATCAATCCTCGGGAGTGGGTAATGGTTCTTCACTGTTACCTTATTCAACTCCCGATAATCTATACACATCCGGTGCGACCTGTCCTTCTTCTTCACAAACAGAATCGGGGCTCCCCAGGGTGAACTGCTTGGTCTAATGAATCCCTTGTCTAGCAGCTCCTACAGCTACGTAGATAACTCCTGCATCTCGGGAGGAGCCAACTGATATGGTGCCTTGGCTATCGGTGCCGCACCAGGAACGAGGTCAAACCTGAACTCCACCTATCGCTCCGGAGGTATCCCAGGAAGCTCATCTGGGAAAACATCTGCGAAATCTCGCACCACCAGAACCTCGCGCATGGTCGCATTACCCGCCTCCCAGGTATCCATCACGTACGCAACATATCCTGCGCATCCCTGCTGAAGGTAACGTCTAGCCCTCGCTGCTGAACATACAGCGGGTCCGCGCTGTGGTCTCTCGCCATGGATCACTAACTCTCCCCCACCTGGGGTCCTGACTCGCACTAGCTGCTGCGTGCAATCTATCACCGCCCCATTAGGGCTCAACCAGTCCATGCCTATGATCACCTTATTCCCATGCAACGGAATGGGAACCAAATCCACCAAGTAGCGCTCCTCGAACAAATGCAATACGCAGTCCCGAAATACCATCAATGCTCGCACCGATCGATCATCAGTAATCTCTACTTCCAAAGGGCAATCCAGCATGCCCGAAGAGTCAGGAAACTTCTTGCTAAGCGCAAGGGACACAAACGATCGGGATGCACCCGAGTTGAACAACACCTGGATTGGGATACCGTTCACATGGAACAATCCTAACACATATACATATACCGAGCACATATCAATATCATAACATCATATAAATAAACGAGAGGGAAAAGAATCATACCCGTCACCACATCGGGTGCTACGCATGCCTCCTCGGTGGTCAGCTGGAATGCTCGGCTCCTCACAACTGGAGCCTCTGCCTTGCCCTGTCGGCCATCTGTGATCCATAGGGTCGCTGGAGCCGGCACCCTTACCGATGCTGAACCTGTCAACTGGGGGTAATTGTCCTTCTTGTGGCCCTTCTGGTTGCAGTGGAAACACAGTAACTCCGATGTCGGAACAACTGCTGCCGGAGCAGTGCAATCCCTGCTAAAGTGCCCAGACTTGCCGCACTTGTAGCAGCCTGATGATCCCAACCTGCACGCCCCCTCGTGCGTCTTGCCGCATTTCCTGCAGCGACCCCGTCCCTGTTGGCCTTTTGGCCCCACATCTGATCCCTTGGGCTTCTTCCCTGAAGCCCCTCCTGGCTGCCCCTCCTCTGCTTTCCATTTCCAGATGTGCTCCAAATCTATCTCCCTCTCCCTTGCCCTGGCAATCATGGAGTCCAAGGTGGGGCAAGCTGAAAAACTAACATGCTCTCGGATGTCAGCCCGAAGCATATCATGATAACGGGTCCTCCTCATATACTCATCACATGCATAATGGGGCACCAACAAAGCCCTCTCCCGGAACTTGGCGGTGATTTCCGCCACGGTCTCAGTCGTCTGCCTCATATCCAAAAACTCCCTGGCCAGCTGCTGAAGCTCGACAGCTGGCGCAAACTCTACCCTGAACCTGGTCACAAAGTCCGACCAGGTCATAGCCTCAATAGCTGAGGATCCCAAAGAATCACCCACTGACTCCCACCAACACTCCTGAACGCCGTGAGGCGATACTCCATCAACTCGATGATCCCTTCCTTGATCGACCCGAAGATAATGGGGGTCGACTCCAGGATACCTCTGGTGATCTCTGACGTGATGAACTCGCGTAGCCTCTCATCTACTGGCTCGAAACCTGATCCCGAACCCGATCCCTCTCCTGAACTGCCAACTGCTGGTCTCGGGCGTAGTACCACCATTCTGAAATACAAAGAAATAACAACTATTAGCGATACTGATACCCCTGGAGGGATCCCACCCACTACTAGTTCCCTAGTCTTATCTTAGCCTTCCTCGGTTCGCGTACGGATCCTCTGCTTTCAGTAGTACGGGCCTATACTACCTACCATATCTATCCGTACCTTCCTCAAAGACCACCTCGACTTGACCAGGTCCCTTCCCCTACTGCTGATCACTGCTACTCATTATCCTAGGCTTACCCTAGGAAACCTATAACTCCACCCAATCCAGCCCTCCGCTACTGAAGGCCTCTTGGTGATGCCAATTAAAACTATTACCTGAATACAATCACATGCGCTGAGGCTCGGATAATCATTCGAGTAAAGGACTCATCTCTACAACGATTAAGACTCAAATAAGAGCTACGCAATAGAGTCAAATCCAACACTCTGAGATTATTCAACCCTGATCACATGTGACTTAAACGTATTCACCTAACAGTTAACTCCCATCACTTCAAGGCCCACATAGCATAAAGCAAACAACATTTGGACGTAAGAAAACAACCTCAAGCAACTCTATCCTCGAAGAGAGAACTGAACTAGCATACAATGCTAAACTCGTACTATTAGGAATAACCTAAATAGGCTACCCTACTGCTGTCTACTCAGCTCTAGCATGCATCTCTTTCATATACAGAAGCACATAAAGCAGGCACATAAGGCATCACTCCTAGATCCTTAGTCCTATTCTAGCATGCTGTTCTACAGAAACTGATAAACATAAATAAACTTGTATGGGTACATTGGGGAATACTTACTTGAGCTTGGCCGGTTGCACACATCACACACATTATTCTTTCTTGAAACCTTTTACTTTACCCTTTTAGAAAACATTTTCTCTTTCCAAAATCTTTTAATCCCTCGATATGTGTTCAGACACCCCCCGAAGGTGTGTCCGAATCCCTCAAACCAAGGCTCTGATACCAACTTGTAACGACCAAATTTTCACGTCCAAAAATTTCGTTTTAAAAACATTACGTTAGAAAATGTTAATAAATAAAAACATTGTTTGACCAACTACATCACAACCTAAACCATGTTCAAAAGTCAAATCATACAACCAATTGAAACATCAATGTATAAATCCTAGGGAAATCTAGTAAATGCGGAAACCAATGTGTGTGCATGATGTGCCGCTACTGATAGCTTCATTTTATTTACTTCTTTTTATAGTTTATTTTAGCATATTTCATTCATAATTTAGATAATTTCCATGCATATTTTCCTTTTTGTTATTTTATGACTATTTCGGGTACTCTCGAATCTTGTGAGCATAATTGCAGGTTTTCGGGTCTAGCGGAGCGGGAGTGTTCGGGATGTATAGGAGGCGATGGGATTTGGTAGATAAAAATGACGTTGGGCTTGATGGGTAGTGGAGATGATGCATAGAGTGATCTTGATGATTATTTGAAGACTTGGAGAGAAATAAACTTTAAATTTGCAAGATGCGGGGGAATATTCAAGCGTACGCAAATTATTAATCGGGCGAGTTCACGAGCTTTGGAGGACTTAGAGAGGTCAAATTGGGCTTAAAATGAAGAAAAACTTGAAGAAAATGGGCTAGGAGGTGATTGGATTCGACCTGGGCCAAGTGGGCTAAGCTATGGAGGCCCAAAACCTCAAAGATGCTACATCCAGGGATCACCCGCGCAACCCACCCGCGCAAGAGCACGCGGGTCGCGCAAGGCCCTGCAGGGGTAGTTTCGGAAATTCTTCTTTTGAGCTATTTGAGGAAGGTTGGTGCCCATCTTTTGCATACTCTTGGACATCCGATTTTTGAAGATTCTCTCTGGAGTTTTGGAGACTTTTGAAGGCCAAGAACCCTTGAAGAACATCATATTTTTACCTCTTGATTCTTGCTTAATGTTTGGTACAAATTTCTCTAACTTTGTTTCTTTGTATTTAGCCATGCTTGGCTAAACTAATCTTGGTTGACTTTTGTTTAATCCTTTGAACTTTTGTTGAATGTTGAAGAATCCATGAACATGTTCTTGAATCTTTATGGAAATGTTTTGTGTTTTAACATCTTATCATTACTTGTATGTTTTAGTTCATGAGTTTAAATGTGTTTGTGGTGATTAGTTGGCTAATTTCTTGATTAAGTAAAGGATCCTCAAATTAGCAAGCAACAAATGATTTTTGTGTTGTTTTTACTTCACACAATCATAAAAACATTTCCTCCAACATGGTGGTGAAAGCATTTGACCCCTCTTGGATTTGGTGACTTTTTGGTTCTTAATGCTAGTTGACTTTCACTAATTACATGCTATTTGGAATTAGTGACTTTTACTAAGGAAATTGTTATGAGCTTCTCTAGCCATTTCAACAATTAAGAAAAGTCTAGGTAATCTCAAGCTCCTTGGATTACTATAGTCAAATTGAGGATTTAAAACAAGTATTGCACCATTGAATTCTAATGATATGTTCATCAAAAGTCAAAGTGAGAAAACTTTAAGTCAACCATCTTTCCCTTATTGATTTTACATCAAATTCTTATTTTTGTTGCAATTGTCTATTTAAATCATAGTTAATTCTAGTTTGTTTCAAGTATTTCAAAACATCAAAACCCCCATTTTTAATTTATTGTCATATTCCAAGTATTTTACAAAGAGATTTTTCATAGAGTTATCAAATTGAACCAGTCTTCGTGGATTCGATCCCTTTACCACTATACACTATTTTAGTGTGTAATAATTAGGGTTATTATTTGTGTTGGCCTCGACAACCACCAAATTTTTGGCGCCGTTGCCGGGGATTGGTTTATTTTTAATCAATTTGTTTCTCTATGCCTAGATCTCATTGTGCAGGTACTCAAATTTAAATTCCTGAAATTAAAAAAAAAAAAGAAGTATGGTTCGGAGATGAACACTCCTTGCACCGAAGAGCAACTTTCTGAGCTAGCTCAGTTAGTTATGATGATTGAAAGTGACCAAAGTGTGCAGCCCACACCTCTTCTTTGCGATTTTTGTGCCCAAAATGGACATCATTCCGACATGTGTTCATATTTACAAGGAGAATGGGGAGACGTGCAAGAGAAGGGAAGCTACTATTTGTCAAACCAATCGAGTTATGATCAACCTCAACATGATCAATGGTGGGACAACAACCAAGTTTGGGGAAATAACCAATACCAAAACCCATACCAAACTTGGGGAAATAACCAATACCCACCAACTCCACTGTTCCAAGAACCCTATCCTTACCCTCCTCAACAAACTGAAACGCCAAGCATGTCCTTAGAGGACATTGTTAAAAGCATTGCCACTTCTACCCAAATTTTTCAGGAAACAACCCAAGCTAGCCTCAAAAGCTTAGAGCAACAAATAACACAAATTGCTCAATCAATTAGTTTAATGGAAGCTCAAGACAAATTACCATCCGAAAAGAGCCCATCGCATAGTGCATGTTCCATTCCTTTGAATGATGAGAAAATTTTTGATGGCCCAAGAGTGTTATATGAAGAAGAGGAAGAAGAAGTAGAAGTGGAAGAGGTTGTCAAAGAAGAAGAAGAAATTGAAAAAGCTGACAATGAAACTATAGAGGAAGTGATAGGGGTTAATGAAAGAGAGGTTGAGCCGCCCACTACCATTAAGAAACTAACTCCATTGGTAGACCAACCACAAGAGATGGAAGCGATAAATTTGTCGGACTCTTCAAAGGATACGTATCACAAGAAAGAAGACGCCCAACCGGTCACCTACTCAAAAACCATGTCAAAGAAGGAAGAGTTGGTCACCTTAATGAACAAGTACAAGAAAGAATATGGTTGGATGATTGCTATTATCAAAGGTTTGAGTCCGGTATGGTTCTCCCGTAAAAAGAAAGTCAAATACAAGAAAAGAGTCTCAATGGAGGTGTGGAAATTAAAAAATGTCGACATGGGGAAAATTTACAAGGTTAATGGACATCGATTGAAGCCATTCAATGAAGTTTTTGATTCAAATGTCCAAGATATCGTCCATTTGGACGCCCCAAAGTGTTAAAGTGAAGTTTGGAGGCGTCTTGCCAAAGACGTTAAAGAATGACATTTTTGGAAAGCATTGTGTTTTTGTGTTTTTAATTTGAATAAATGACTTTTGAAGATGCTTTTGGGATTCAAAAGAATTGTTTTTGAAGAAATCAAGAGTTTCTAGGTTTTTGGGGCCTTCCAAAGCGAGAACGGGTGAAAAACGAAGAAAAATGAAGCAAAAATGAAGATCAGGATCAGGGGGTTGCGCGACCCGCGTGCTGTTGCGCGGGTGGGTTGCGCGGCCAGGTGTGATGAAGCGACATTGGCCCAAGACTTAACTGCAAGGTCTGCGCGACCCGCGTTCTACACTGCGCGACCCGCGCACTGTGCTGGGCAATTTGGGCTATATTTGGCTATTATTTGACCAGGTGTTGACCAAAGGTTTTAATGAGTTGACCTTTTGACTTTTCTTGACCAACATTGACCGAAATTGACCCTTTTTGACCCATAGATTAAAATGTTCAGCTTCTC
This sequence comes from Lactuca saligna, assembly GCF_052625555.1. Classification (NCBI taxonomy): domain Eukaryota; kingdom Viridiplantae; phylum Streptophyta; class Magnoliopsida; order Asterales; family Asteraceae; genus Lactuca; species Lactuca saligna. Next base: position 132,288,201 of record NC_136424.1, on the reverse strand, counting down.
TTCTTCTTCATTTAATCATCTTGACCTCCCACTCCATTCCTCTCATATAACCTTCCAGCACCCACCTCGCTTGAAAATTCAAGATTGGCGGAGTTCTACCGGTCGTAATTTCACGAAACCATCGCCACAGACATTTCCCGCCGCCCGACCCTCCGATTTAGGTCCTTTCCGCCCTTTCCTTAAGCATTGAGGACAATGCTTGTTCTTAAGCTTGGGGTGGGGCATTTCCCTTTTTTTTTTTCTTACTCTTTTTCATGCATTTTTAGTTAGGTTGCATAACATATTAGTTTAAGTTAATTTGCATTCATTTTTTTTATTTTATTAAATTTTAAAAAGATTTTATTTTCTACTTTTCTACTTTTTATTTTTGCATAACATTTAGCTTAAGACATTAGCATTCATGCATTTTTGTTGTCTGTTTATTCTCACCTCTCTCGGATGCCGTGGAACAGGTTCATAGTTATTGTATCATTATTGGTCCAGGATCTTGTTGCTATCTCACCCATCGAACCGGGACCACTAGCTGCAGTTTGGGATTTCATACTTGGGATCAGATGCTGGTAGCTTAAAGGGGTAAGTGATCATGGACAGGTAGTTTTCATGAAGAATTATGCATACAATACTAACAACTGTAGGATATACTATAGCAATGGGTGTTCTTAGCCTTGCGGTCACTACCGCGGAGAGGATCACACTTGATCATGTTTGAACTGTTAGGATGAAGCATTGGTGCTTGTCCCCGAGTAGAATCCATATCCGGTCTCTTTATATCACCATATCTTTTTGCGATTTTCTTAGAATTTAGAGAGTCTTTTAGTCCACATTTGGACATTTTCATTATCTTTGAAAAACCACAAGTTTGAAAAGGAGCTTATATTACATCTTTATGCTCCACACATGGTCATTTTCACACTTAGGCCATTCGGATTATATCATTACCCTTTCGGTTCCACCTACACACCTTTGGGAACCAAATTTTGAGTCAAAGGGTTTACTTGATAAAAAAAAAAAAAACAAAAAAAAAACAAAAAAAAACAAAAAAAACAAAAAACAAAAAAAAAAACAAAAAAAAAAACAAAAACAAAATGAAGCATGCAAATTTTCAGTTGCAACTATCTTAGATAGGTGGCCGGTTCAATTATTGAACAAATTTTCCAACATCTTGGTCACCCGACGTTTGATATTCATTTGTATAGGTCTGTTTTATTGTATATAGATCGAGTTGTTATTTTTTTCTTTTCTTTTCTTTCTCACAAATTGGTGATGTTAGAGAGACTGTCGAGTCGGATACTACGGGAGGTTTGGGCCAACACTAAGTGAACTGATTCCTACAACGGTGCCCGATCAATTAAACCTAGTTACACATGAGAGAAACTGGCAGATCAGAGTGTGCACTTAAAGAAGAGCTCCACCCGAGCCCATCCAGTTGCTTTCTCCCTACTACAGATGTTCTTCATTGTATACATGTTCCATTGAGGCTGCGACTGCTCATCCCTCCTTACTCATCTAAAGGAGTTGTCCTGGCTATGGTTTATGGTTCCATTGTCATCGGATGAAAAAGTTGTGAGATAGCAGCGAAATCAATTCGGACCATGTTGACTAACGTCGAACAGGTTCCATGGTTCTATCCATTCTTTTTATTTCTAGGGTAGTTCATCCCAAGTTCATTTAGTCTTGTCTTACTTGAGGACAAGTAAGGTTTAAGCTTGGGGTGATTTGATAGCTTCATTTTATTTACTTCTTTTTATAGTTTATTTTAGCATATTTCATTCATAATTTAGATAATTTCCATGCATATTTTCCTTTTTGTTATTTTATGACTATTTCGGGTACTCTCGAATCTTGTGAGCATAATTGCAGGTTTTCGGGTCTAGCGGAGCGGGAGTGTTCGGGATGTATAGGAGGCGATGGGATTTGGTAGATAAAAATGACGTTGGGCTTGATGGGTAGTGGAGATGATGCATAGAGTGATCTTGATGATTATTTGAAGACTTGGAGAGAAATAAACTTTAAATTTGCAAGATGCGGGGGAATATTCAAGCGTACGCAAATTATTAATCGGGCGAGTTCACGAGCTTTGGAGGACTTAGAGAGGTCAAATTGGGCTTAAAATGAAGAAAAACTTGAAGAAAATGGGCTAGGAGGTGATTGGATTCGACCTGGGCCAAGTGGGCTAAGCTATGGAGGCCCAAAACCTCAAAGATGCTACATCCAGGGATCACCCGCGCAACCCACCCGCGCAAGAGCACGCGGGTCGCGCAAGGCCCTGCAGGGGTAGTTTCGGAAATTCTTCTTTTGAGCTATTTGAGGAAGGTTGGTGCCCATCTTTTGCATACTCTTGGACATCCGATTTTTGAAGATTCTCTCTGGAGTTTTGGAGACTTTTGAAGGCCAAGAACCCTTGAAGAACATCATATTTTTACCTCTTGATTCTTGCTTAATGTTTGGTACAAATTTCTCTAACTTTGTTTCTTTGTATTTAGCCATGCTTGGCTAAACTAATCTTGGTTGACTTTTGTTTAATCCTTTGAACTTTTGTTGAATGTTGAAGAATCCATGAACATGTTCTTGAATCTTTATGGAAATGTTTTGTGTTTTAACATCTTATCATTACTTGTATGTTTTAGTTCATGAGTTTAAATGTGTTTGTGGTGATTAGTTGGCTAATTTCTTGATTAAGTAAAGGATCCTCAAATTAGCAAGCAACAAATGATTTTTGTGTTGTTTTTACTTCACACAATCATAAAAACATTTCCTCCAACATGGTGGTGAAAGCATTTGACCCCTCTTGGATTTGGTGACTTTTTGGTTCTTAATGCTAGTTGACTTTCACTAATTACATGCTATTTGGAATTAGTGACTTTGACTAAGGAAATTGTTATGAGCTTCTCTAGCCATTTCAAAAATTAAGAAAAGTCTAGGTAATCTCAAGCTCCTTGGATTACTATAGCCAAATTGAGGATTTAAAACAAGTATTGCACCATTGAATTCTAATGATATGTTCATCAAAAGTCAAAGTGAGAAAACTTTAAGTCAACCATCTTTCCCTTATTGATTTTACATCAAATTCTTATTTTTGTTGCAATTGTCTATTTAAATCATAGTTAATTCTAGTTTGTTTCAAGTATTTCAAAACATCAAAACCCCCATTTTTAATTTATTGTCATATTCCAAGTATTTTACAAAGAGATTTTTCATAGAGTTATCAAATTGAACCAGTCTTCGTGGATTCGATCCCTTTACCACTATACACTATTTTAGTGTGTAATAATTAGGGTTATTATTTGTGTTGGCCTCGACAACCACCAGCTACCGAGCCAGCTCCTTCCCCTTCGATGAAGAGGTACCTGAAACCAAAATTGTAAACCGTAAGTACAAAGCTTAGTGAGTTCCCCCATTGTACCACAAACCATACAATCACATAACATACATAAATTGTCAGGCATATCTGGGTGCCCGACCTACCCTTCGGTCCTCTCGACCGGATACTGCCTAGCATATCTGGGTGCTGGCCTCCCCTTCGGTCCCCTCGACCGGATACTGCCTAGCATATCTGGGTGCTGGCCCCCCCTTGGGTCCTCTCGACCGGGTACCGGGGACTATTTCACCCCCTACTACTACCACATAACACATATATCACATAGTCTATCTAGCATGGCTGGGTGTGACTGCCCCTTCGGCCCTATCGACTGGTAACCTGGGAACTATCTCCCTTGCTATCACTAGCACATAGCATCATATCATACAAACACATAAACATAACACAGGTGGTAGCAGCCCTAGATGAATGTCACAGAGACAATCATCTAATCATACATCTCCTACTGGTGGGCCGACATTGTGGCCTTAGACCCACCGCTACTGGAAGGTAACTCACCTCGTAGCTGCTGATCTGTGTGGGAATAGTCTGACTGCTGCTGCTGCTCCGGAAATCCTCCGGCTGCAAATCCCACCAAACACTTAGTCAAAACTGCTAACCGTTCTTTGGGTAAAATGACCATTTTACCCTTGATCATGCCTTAAGTCAAAGTCAGAGTCAACTTCCAGTTGACCCGACTCGCCGAGTTGGCTCGCCAACTCGCCGAGTCCATGTCCAAACGACTGTCCTGAACTCTGTTTCTACTCGTCGAGTTAGGCGTCGACTCGACGAGTTCTCCTTCCAAACTGATGTTCAAGTCCTTCATCCTACTCGCCGAGTTGTATGAACAACTCGCCGAGTTCATCTTCATCCGATGAACAAGTTATACTGTGACTCGCCGAGTTGTATGAACAACTCACCGAGTCTGATCTTGATCTAAGGAGATTGCCTTGAACTCGCCGAGTCTGGGCATCGACTCGCCGAGTTCCACTATGGGTGAGTTTTGGCTTACAACTCACCGAGTCCCTCCTAGACTCACCACACGACTCGACATAACAAAAAGGGGGGCAAACCCGGAGACTCGCGAATGGACTCGCCGAGTCAGATGAGCGACTCGCCGAGTCCGCTCCATGAAAGAGCTAAAAATGCGATTTTGCTCGAATCCAATCCATGTCATTCGTAGATCTGGGCTCCTAGAGCACGAATAACACATAAAGTTTCCAACTTTACGTGTAAATATCCATCTATGGGGTTTTTAGGGTTCAAAATGCACCAAAAGAGTAGATCTAAGGTTTATATGCAATATGGGCTCATAAAGGTAGTGGATCTGAGCTCCTGGAGCTCAACTATGCTTGGATCTAGGGACCAATCAACTTATTTCGAAATATTATGCACATACAAGCTTGGAAATGAGCCATGATGGACTTTCATGGGGCCATAAGCATGGAGACAAGGGGGAAAACGAGCCATACCTTAGATATCACTCTGAAATTGCTCCCAAGTGCTTGTCCTCCTCTTCTTCTTCTTGATCTCCTTCCCTACTCACTCCAATCTCCAAGAGGACACACCAAATGGCTTCAAATCCACAAAACAAGGCTTAGAACGAGGTATATGGCTCTTAGGGTGAATAGGGGCTGGCTTGGGGGTGGAAAGGGGGATTAAATAGGGTGCAAAACCCTGAAACTTAGGGTTTCATCCAACAGTGGTGACTCGCCGAGTCCAGGATATGGACTTGCCGAGTCGCCAACTTAAACGCGTCCCGGGTCCCTTCCCTACTCGGCGAGTCGGACCTATGACTCGCCGAGTCCAAGGCTTAAAAAGGAAAACACTCAATTAAGATTTACATACCAGGAACCAGGTGCTACATATATAATGATTGATGTAGTTAGTGTCTCCTATATCGGTACAACACTGTTATATAAGCGTCTATATATGTTGGAGTTCCCACTCTCCATATTTTCTCTTTTGGAGAGTAAACCAATGACTCCACATATATCTCAGATGGTATCAAAGCCGATGTATAACACCCCCATGGCTTGAAACATCCTTGTTTATCCTCATCATGCCTTCCTCTCCGAAGATGAGTGTTATTGTATGCCACAATATATATTATATCTGTATTTTTGATAGTTGAGAGACGGTAGCATCCATGTCTATCCTCTTCGACCCTCCCTCTCTGAGGGTGAGTGTCAATTGTAACGCCTGGTTCCTAGGTAAATCCCTTCAATTCTAGACGTTTTAATTATTTGTGCATTTATATTAGTTATATTGGGCGTAATTTAGGTACGCAGGGTATACCTTGTTGAGGCTTGGACGCAGGGTTTTTACCTGGGCATACCTAGAGTATCCTGGACGTACTCGAGCCAGGGGAAAGCCCTCAGTCATGGACAATCCTTTAGGCTGTCCTCATAACGTGAACATCCCTATGTTATGTCATGAGTCCCAAAAACTCAACAAAAATGGGTTCTTTCGTGGTCATGTCGTGACTACAAATTGAAGCAAAAGTCCAAAGATTTGAGTCCTTAATCCATTAATTCTTTCACTCTAACTTTTCTAAAAGCTAAGGGGGACTCCAAATGTCCATAAAAATGATTACCTGATGGACATGCATGCCTCATGCATGTACTCCATCAATTCTAGGCCAAAAATGGTGAGATTATACAAAATTCTCATGCATGGATCTAATAATCAACCAACTCTTAGATCTGTACATTATCATACTCAATGGACTCTTAGTGTAACACCCTGTTTCGTATCATTTTGAATATGAGGAAGTGATCTAAATTCGATCACAAAAAGGGTTTTGGGCTTTTTGGGAAGGTAGCTTAGGCTAGGGTGTTTAAAAAAACCGCAAAACCGAGCCGATCCAGTCAATCCGAAACCGAAAAAACCCGAACCGAAAAAACCCAAACCGAAATAGAAAAAAACCGAAACCAAAAAACCCGACTATCTACAGGTCGGTTTCGGTTTTAATATTTAGGTATCCGCGGATACCCGAACCAAACCGTTATATATATATATATATTCAAACATTATTTCCAAAACAGAGAATGAAGATGCAATAAACAAATAAATAAATAATAATGATAAATATTATTAGTATAGATACAAATATAATAAACATATTAAAGATCTTAACTGTATACCTGTAATATTTTATAGTCACAATATATAATAACTTTTCATGGTTAGTATGGCTAACATACTAAAATTTATTCTTAAGCGTGATCCGGTAATGGCCATCGGCAATTTTCAGTTTGCATTTTCATATTCATCATTTTTTTGTGTTATTTTTATTATAATAGTTATTATAAATATTATAATGAATATTATTTGACATCATCATATTTTTTTTGAGTCTCTACCTTACTTGTTTTCATAAAAAAAGGTTGAAATAGAGTTTGTAGTTTTGTTTGAATTTGACGTTTATATTTAGCGGGTTCACGGCCGTGGTTACCCGTCCTCACACGGTTCGGTTTTTTATCAAGTCGATTCGGTTTTGGATAGTGCGCACGAAGTACCCTCCCCGTGTTTACGGTTCACAATTTTATTACTATCCGAACCGAACCGCCTCATGAACACCCCTAACTTAGGCCTTAATGATGGTTAATAATGTTGGTTGCTAGGCCCAAACCCTTTGATTTGTTTGCTGAGTCGAAGGGTAGAAAGGGAAAGTTAGATCAGGATTCTTTTGAGGATTTTGGTTTTAGTTTGGTATCTAGATATAACTGTGGGGCTCTTCAACACCTTTCTGTGCATATAGAGAACACCGAAAACGAAGTTGGACCGAAGAAGTTATGACTATTTGAAGTTAAGTTGGGAAATAAGAGTGGGTAGTACGTTGGGCGTACATGAGGTGTATGTAGGGCGTACATCATTAAAATGGACGCGGGACTCAAGCAGTATGCAGGGCGTACTCGAGCTGACCTAAAACCCAAATTTTTAGGGTTTGACCTCTATTTAAAGGACCTTAAGCCCTTGAGACCTCCCTTACCTTCAACCTCCACTCTCTTATTCTGTCAACTTGAAACCCTAACCGTATTTGTGAGAGTTTAAGGACTTAGTGTGGTTCTTGTATGTTCTTGATAAGAAGGAATCGATTGGAGAAGTCTTGGTGATCTTGAAGCTTGAAGATCTAGAACTTTCATCACCTTTGCGAGCTTCAGGAGGTATAAAGCTTGAACCTTTATGATTCTCTTGCTTAAATATTGGTTAGCTTAGAAAATTTCTTGCTTTTGGTCCCATGGCTTGGTTCTTATGAGTAAAAGCTACTCTACGACTCAAGTTTAACATTTATTGATACTAATTAGGTTTTTATGGCATAAAAATCAGATCTGGATGGTTATATTCCTTCCATGCATGAATTGTTGGTCATTTTGTGAAGTTATGAAACTATGGTTTAGTTTTGGGCTCTCATTAGCCATGCAAAGTCATAAAGTCTGGAACTTTATGACTTTAGATATCCATTTGATGTAAATATGAGAGCTGGACATGTGTTCTTAAGGTATTAAGGACTGAAATTGGATTTTTGGTAGTTGTTGAGTATGTAGGGCGTAACCTTGGAGTACACAATGCATAATGGGTCATGCCTCGTTTTTTCTTCCGTGGAAATGCGGTATATGGGGCATAAATATGGAGTATCCAGGGCGTAGTCCCAGAGGTGCACTTAGGCTATTTTTGGGATTTAGGCCAAGTTGGGTGGGTTTATCCTTGGAAGGGTAAAATGGTATTTTACCATTAGTGAAAGAGATTATGTATTGGACCTTTATGATAGGTACCATAAGTATTAACTAGTATTGGTTTTGTTATGTTCAGTTTGAGGAGCCTTTGTAGCAGCAACACGTGTGTGATTGGTTATCTTCAGATTGATGTGAGTCTCCTCACTGTGTTTGGGGTCGAAGACACCAATGTCGTCCGTGTAACATCCCAAAAATCAATGCAAAAACTTTCATTTTCAAACCAATCCAAAATCCATAATATCACAAAACATAGTTTCCAATAATTATAAAACGTGAATCAGAGTCTCCCCAAAAATCATAATCACATAAAATCCAGGATGATGTGCACAATCAAGCTTTTGCCTTTACCTTGTCCTCAGAAGTACCTGAAATCAAAAATTCAATCTGTATGACAAAGCTTAGTGAGTTTCCCCAAAGTAGCACACATAACCAAACATATAACAACATGCAAATATGAGCCCTCCACATGATTGGACCACCTTATAGGGCATACAACCTATCTGGATCGCTCTCCGAGCCTTTAACATGACTGGACCACCTCATAGGGCCTTCAGTGTATCCCTACCCCCGATTATCTTGGCCTTTAACACAAAGCCGAACCGCCTCAATCCAACCAAAACATGTCGACATATACAACGGATAAATATATACATATATCTAGCAAAATAAGGTAATCATATAAATCTACCAATCTATCATATGACCATCATAACCTCATCCTATATACCAAGATACATAACCTAATGGGTTGGCATTGGTGTCGTAAATCCACATGTACAATGAGAAAAACTCACCTTACGGCCTAATGATAACTGAATCGATAACTGCTCCAAGTACTGCCTCTACAGATCACCTATACAATAATAGGGACCTAAACTTAAACTACTATTCAGATTAACATCAAGTTTATTTTCCGAAATCAACTTGGTGCTTAATGAGTCAAACTTTTGTACAATTTCGGATTTAATTTGCTCTTTGTCTTTTTCATCCAAAAGTTGTTTAAGCATGTTTTTGTGATCTTTGGACTTTATGAAAGATTTGATTTTTTCCAGTCCTACTTTGTATGCATCTGAGGTTTCGTCTAATGAGATGATGAATTCGCACATGTAACATTCTGCATCGATTTCTTCCTCTTTCAATTCGAGAAAGGGCAGAATCATATTGTAAATTTTCTTTCCAATCTCACAATTAAGATGCAATTGAGTAATATTAAAATAGAGTCTTTTGGCAATCAAGAAAAAAATGTCATGCTGTTTTAAAAGACCTAAAGTATCTCTCTGGAAATAAATTGATTCATCCCTAGACATAGACAAATCAGACTCCAACTTTTCAATCCACATGCGTCTCTCTTCATTTTTAGACGAAACCCTGCTGAGTTGATCGGTTAAGTTAGAATTTGTTAAACGAGTTTGTTTTAGACTATCACTGAAACTTGAAAATGTGTATTTTAAGTTGTTCAATTTAGTTTCATAATTAGATACATGTATATTGAGATTCAAGGATAGAGTTTACCTTGTTGATCACTTGCTCGCACCACTTATCTGCTTAAGAACTGGTTTCACAGCGAAACAACCATCAGTGCTACATCCACCATTGGTTACATAACCCCTCATCTCTGACACTTCACTAGTAACCATCAAACACCTTCCATCAAACTGAAAATATTCGTCCTTCGCCATGAAGCTCCTTCCATGAGTAGGTCTGTGAACCTCTTCATCTTCGGAGTCAGTCGAACAGACCTCGACTCTACCAAATTCATCTTCAACTTCATTTTCCTACACAATTAAAGCAGGCATGGAGTTATCAACGTTCTTATTCTTTTTGATCTCCTAGAGCTTTCGAAGATAGTATGCCTCATCATCCTTTCCTTCCTTCTTCTCGTTCATCCATCTCAGCATGCATTCCTTGGCTAGATGGTTTTTGCTGTGATAGTAATTACAATCATAGTAGGAGTCTCCCATAAGGTTTTTATCATTCTTCGCTTCTTCATTATGAGAGTTATTCGCACTCTCTTACTTTACCTTTTCAGAGCTATAACTGCCCTTCCAGTTTCGATTCTTGTTACGACCGAAGTTCTTCTTTGCAAATCTCTTTGGATTAGACAACATCATAGCAAATTCCTCCTTAGAAAGTTTGCAATTGGAGAGATCAGACTCCAAACTATCATCATCTAATGCCTTTTTACCCTTTGCAACAAGGGCTAGTGATCCCATCCTAGAAACTATCTTCCTTATTTCATCACTTCATCTTCATGTGACCTGAGTATTCTAACTAGCTTCGCCAACATGTAGTTCTTAAACTGCTCATGTGCTTTTATGGTGGAGACAACAACCTTCCATTCAGATCTTATCCCATTCATGAACATGGCTTTTTGCTCAATTAGTTCACATCCAATCTTGTGCTTCATCATCCTACTAAGAATATGATTATGGGGATTGAAGGTTTAATCTAGACTCTCTTCAGGCTTTTGTGCAAACGCTCCAAACTCTGAAAGCAGTAGAGTTTGAGTATAGTTCCTTAAGCCTGTCCTAAATGGCTTTTGATGTGCCGTATGTGAAACATCCTAAAAATATGACCTAAAAATTTCGTTTTGAAAATATTATAAGAAACTATAATCATCCATAATCAATAAGAAAACAAAGTGTCATGTATCTCAAAATCTTATATGTAATACTGTATAAAAAACAAATGAAAAAAATATATTAGAGTCTCAATAAACCCTAGGCTGAAAGCTATTGTGTGTGCCATATGATCATCCTGAGCCCTTCCTTTTCTAGTGGAAGTACCTGAAACCAAACTTAAAACTGTAAGCACGGAGCTTAGTGAGCTCCCCCAAAGTACCACATGCCATACAATAACACTTATAACACATATCGAGCATTGCCCACTGCATCGGGCCCCATCCGACATAAATTGGACCCCGCCCACTGCAATGGGCCCCACCCGGCATCAGACCGAAGTCCAAAATAAATTGGCCCCCGCTCACTGCAACTTTCCCCGCCCGACATCGGATCGAAGTCCGGAATAACTTGGGCCCCGCCCGACATCAGACCAAAGTCCTAAATAAACTGAACATAACATAAACATGAACATATAGAATAATCACATATATTGCATCGGGCTTGCTCGACATCAGACCGGAGTCCGGAACATATAACACATATTATAAACATGAATGAATCACAAAGACATCAAGCATACGTAACTACTTCTCGGGACCACCCCAGCATCAGACCGAAGTCCGAAAACATATAAACTGTATCAGGCTTACCCCGACATACTACAACTACCTAGACGGGCCGACATTAGTGCCTTAGACCCGTTCCTACTGGAGGAAAACTCACCTCACACTGCTGAAGTCATGCTGACAAAAGCCTAGTTGCTGGATGATAGATTCCCGAATCTATCAACATCAAAATAACACCTAATTAATAGTTGGGTTGCATCACATATACCCATAAGTATATGCTTGGGGTAAAAAACTGCTTTACCCCTATCTTAGCTTGATTCAAGCCCGAGGCCTAATCCAAAGGCCCAAAAGTCTAATAATGAACCAAGGCCCAACCACAGCCCATCTATGGCATAATTTTCCTAATTGGGCCCAAGTGTCTACATGGTCTTGCCTTAAGGCCCAACCATTTATTCTTGGTTCAGTACTTAACATTCTGATGGTCCAATATCTCATAATCAACTATAGCCCATCTATAGCCTAATTTTCCAAATTGGGCCCAAACTCCACACATGGGCCTTACCTTAAGCCCATTAAATTATTCTAGTCCATATGATTGTTCTTGAATGGCCCATTATTGGCCCTATCACCAAAGCTCAATATAAAGGCCCAACTTAAGGCCCAAGTGGAATTAGGGTGTCACGTAAAATGACAATAGGGTTAAGTGTTTCTCACTTAACCCATTATGGACTTAATCCATTAAGTCCACTAATCTACTAGATACATCATATGGTGTAATCGGGCTTAATACATAGTCAAATTCCAATGGACCAAATGTGGATCTCAATAAGTCCAAGGCCCAAAATCCAATATTAGGGTTTTCTAAACCCTAACTAGGGTTTCCCATCTAGTCATGGCCCAATAGGCCCAAAATTGAATCTTTAAGCGGTCAATTAGGGTTTTGCTAGTGGGCACGACCCACTACCACCTCGGGTAGTGGTGGTCAGCGGCGGGCACCACCTCACGGTGATGGTTTGGTTCTTTTCATTATATTTTTTGCTAATTACAATTACAATGCTTTAATCCATACTAAACGCACACACTAACATAAACATACACACACAACCACCCTAGTGGTTGTTGGCGGTGGCACGTGGCGGCAACCACCACCTCATGGTGGTGGTGGCGGCTGATCTTGATTTTCCGGCTAGAAAAAAACACTCTAACAAAAGAAATACAACCATACACACCACAATAAACACACCTTACAATAAACACACACTACACTAAACACACACTACACCCTTTGCCCGAAATATCAACACAGCCACCCACGTGTGGCGTTAGTGGTGACAGTACCCCCGGAGAGGCGGCAATAGCGTCGCAACATCGTTTCCCGACTCACACAACAACGAACAAGGCTTGCTTCTCCGATCTCAATGGCTCTCCGATTACACACATCGTCTCCAGCAGCAGGTTGCGGTGGCGGCACTTCGATGACGAGGTGGCCGCTAGGCGGCTTGGTCTGATCGGAGCAACGATATGGATGGCGGCGGCGGAAAGGCTTCTAAGGTGGCGGCTATAACAGTAGAAGAAGGGGAATGGAGGACCTCACGAACTTTGTCGCCCGCTTAGTTGTCATCGGCGAGGAAGATGGAGTGGTTTGCAGCGGTGGCTTGGGAGGGAACTGTGGTGGAGAGGCAAGGGTGGAGAGGTGGCGCCGATGAGGGAGGTGTAAGGATGGAGTTGGCGGCTGCAACTTCCTTTTAGAGTTAGAGTTCCTTAGATCTTTAAACCCGACTCCATTTAAAAGTTTTCCATAATGGCAAAATGAGTCCCTCTATGCCCCTTTTCTTTTAAATGTAATCCAATATTTACCCTTTCAACCCAATCCATGGAAATCCCTTTCAAATTAAGTCCCATAAATTACCAAACAACCCCCATCTTCTAAAATCTTTACAATTCAGCTCCCTATGTTACCCCATTAGTCGCCAGTATCTTAATTATTACATACTCAACCCTTCCACCTCTTTTCCTTTCAAATGAAATCCAAATAATTACCACAGAGCCCCTGTCTTCATAAGTATTTACAAACTGAGTCCAGAACTCACACTTTTAACCCCCGATTTCTAAAAATATGACATATAGCTCCTTGAGACCAACCCTTGATATATAATTATTGATTTTAGGGCTACTATGCATTCATTAATTAATTTATTTTATTTATTTAATAAACAGGGTGATACAACTGTAACACCCTATTTGAAATTACTCGGTTGGGGCCTCGGAAACCAAGGGGGTAGGGGCAATTCGGCCTTTTATGGGTCCCAGGATTTATCCGAAAGGTTTTAGGATTGGAGGTGTAGAGGGGAGCGTAGGGCTTCCCTTCACCTTCTCGTAGATATAAAGTTCGTCGGAAACAGACTTGGAATAAAGGAGTTATGAAACTTTGTATTTATTGGTGATTTTAGCCCCTAATGGAAAATTAATGACAAGATGATCCCAGGCATGCAAGGTGGCCAGCTCGAGAGTACACCCAACGTAGATGGGGAAATTGGTCACGGTTGATTGGAGAAGTACGCCCAACGTACTAGGAGTACGCCAGAGTCACTAAGCCCTAAATTTTAGGGTGTGCCATTATATAAAGAACATTACACCCTCTAGGGTCAGCCTCCTTCTCATCCTTTAACCCTTCTTCGAAACCCTAACCCTTATAGTGAGAGTGTAAGCTTGTAAGGCCATCTTAGAGTGCATTTTGGTGTTCTTGAAGAGGAGTGATCATCTTGGAGTTTCATTGATCAGGGAAGAGCTTTTGGATCTAGGTTCTCCAGCCCATTTGCAAGTCTCAGAAGGTATAAAGCTTCTACCTTGTTATCTTATAGCTTGAGATCTAGATTAGGGCTTGTTTGATGTTTTTATGAGATTTTGGACTATGTCTTGGGAGTTGAGCAACTCCAGAGCTTAGAGAGAGTAGATCTAAGGTCCTTTGGCCTATCTACTTCATAAAAATGCAATCTTGATGAATATTCTAACCTCATGCATGGATCAAGACCCTTGGAAAGGTCTTAATGGGTTGTGGAGATCATATAGAGCATGCAAAGGAATAAAGTTGCCAACTTTATGCCTTAATACGTCTTAATGGACTTACATATGAAGTTTGATGTTGGAAAGAGTATTAAGCACTTAATGGAAAAGTAGCTTAACAGGGGAGTATGCTGGGCGTACATGCAAGTACGTGCCGTGTACACTACTTCCAGTATGTATGATTAGCGTACATAAGAGTATGCCCTGCGTACTCATTAGTTTTGGGTTTTAGTGTTTTGGGCCTCGGGTTGGGCCTAGCAATGGACTTTGGGTCTTTAGGCTTTAGTGGGCCATCATGATTCAAATGTTTTGGGACAGGAATATGTTTGGGCTTAGGGTAAGACCCATTAAAGGGATTGGGCCCAATTGAGAAAGTTGGGCCATTGGTGGACCATTGGTGGGTTTGGAAATCCTACCTAGTGTTGGGTTTTATTTTGAGGATTGGGCCATAGTTTTGGATTGTACTGGGCCAGGGGTAAAAAGGTCATTTTACCCCCATGCATGGATTAAGGATTATGGTATGGGCCCCAGTTGCTAATTAGGTATATTGTTTCGGTATTGATGGTCAGGAAGTGGTCAGGGAAACAACTAAGGATTTCTTCAGGAAGCTGCTGCATTCGAGGTGAGTTTTCTCACCATACCAATGGGTTTAAGGCACCAAGTCCGACCCATTTGATGATAGTTGGTATACTTGTCGTGTAGAGGTGTATGACATTGTTATGCATTGATCTGCAATAGAGATGGCTTTTACAGCTAATGGTAGAGATAGTCTGTATGGCTAATGGTAGATATAGCATGTATGGCTAATGATAGAGATAACCTGTATGGCTACCGGTAGAGATAGCCTTGTGGCTAATGGTAGGGATATCTTTATAGCTAAATGATAGGTGCTATGTGGTAGAGGTAGCTTATAGCTGATTGATATGTGTATGTGGTAGAGGTAGCTTTTATAGCTAGCATGTATGTGGTTCGTATGTGGCATATGCTCTGGGGAACTCACTAAACTTCGTGCTTACATGTTTGTTTATGGTTTCAGGTACTTCAGATTCCAAGGGCAAGGCGTGATGGCGCGACGTGCACTCTCTTACAGACTTATTTGGACACTCTGATGTTTGGAATAAAAGTTGTATTTGAGTTATGTTTTGAAAATAATTATAACTAGACTTATTAATGTATGACATCATGTTTGCTTATTATAAAATGAAAATTTTACTTTGAAAATTGGGTCGTTACAAGTTGGTATCAGAGCCTTGGTTTGAGGGATCCAGGCACACCCTCGGGTGTGTCAGGACTCAAACTAAGGAAATGGTAAAATTGTTTTAAAAAATAACATAAAAAGGTCTTGAAGGAAAGGAAAAGACGAGAGTACAATGCGCGTGATCAGCTGAGCTGAGTAAGTAATTCCCCAATGTGCTAGCCATGTTGTTCTAATATTTGATCCTTGTTGATTATATTGAACTTGCTATGTGTATGTTTTTAAAATTATATACGGTTAGGAGATCATAGCGTTAAAATGATTGATTTGGGCTTATTTTCTGTTCCTTGTCTGGTTGTGGTCTTAGGGTAGAATCTTTTATTCGAAAGTCTATTTGATCATTAACTGTGTATAATTTGCATGCATAAAAGCAACCTGCCCTGATTGGTTTGATTGATACAAGTAGAGTAAATCTTAGGGCAGCCTGAGATTGATGTATACGATAGTTGTGGTATATGGTTTGGTTTTGGGACGAATTGAGGTTATCAAGTAGAGCATTAATGAAAGGTACAGGTAGGTGTGGAAGGTAGTATTGGGTCCATACTATTGAAAGCACAGGACCTGTACCCACTATTGAAAGCACAGGACCTGTACCCGAACCAATGTTAGATCTGACGACTTTAAGGAGGACTGGTGTGGGGGAGATCCCTTTATGGAAATCCTGATCATTATGATTTATGATATTTCAGTCCAGCATGGTGGTGACATGATTTGGAGCAGGTGGATCAGGATCGGGATCTGGATCTGGGGTAGGATCAGGCGACACTATTGATGTGATTGATGAGAGGTTGCGCGAGCTCATTGCAGCTGAGTTTAACTGGGGTATCCTTGACACTACCCAGTCATTTTTGGGATGGTCAAGGAAGGAATTATGGAGATCATGGAGGAGAGACTTAGATCATTTCGAGCTAAGATTGATGTGGGCCAGATTAGGGCCCGGACTCCCTCGTTCCGAGAGCTCAAGGCGTGTGGGGCGCTAGAGTTTTTCGGGGCCATGAACCCCATTGTTAGCTGATACTGGGTAGCGGATATCGAGAATGCTCAACATATGAGTTCTTGTCTAGATGCGGAAAAAGTGCAATTTGCTTTTTGTATGCTGAGAGACAGGGCTCGAGACTGGTGAGGCGAGGTTACGAGTCAGGTGGGAGCAACCAGTGTGAATGAGATGACCTGGACTGAGTTTGTTCGGCGATTCGATTTGGAGTTTGCACCAGCCATTGAGGTGCAACGACTTGTGAGGGAGTTTCATGACCTTTAACAGACCATCGAGACTACCAAGTTTCAGGAACGAGCTTTGTTGATCCTGCAGTATGCTATTGATGAGGAGATGCGGAGGACGATATATCATTCTATACTGAGGGATGATATCTGGGAGTTTGTGAGCTTTACAGGGTCCAAAACCCTGAATGAGATGCTAGAAAAGGCCCGGGAACGGGAGATGGAGTTGGATTTCCACACCCAGCGGAAGCCGGAGCAGACGCAGGTAGCGGGGGGTCAGGCTAATAAGCTGAATACCTCAAGCATTTCCACCAGGGGTCAACAGGGCCAGGTCCGGTATGATAAATGCAGTAGGGTGCACGGTGGAGCTTGTCGTGTCACATGCACGAGATGCTATTCATGTGGCCAGCCGGGCCACTTGAGTAGGGACTACCTTGCGAAGGGCTTGCTTTGTTTTCACTGCAACCAGACTGACCATAAGCGGTCCAATTATATGAGGTTGCAAGGTGGAGGGGGAGCAGTGATGGTGCATGCACCCGCCACATTAAGGATTACTGATGTCCACCCTGCAAATGCGGATACTCCAGCGGTGAAGAGCCGTGCATTTCAGTTGATCACTGAGGAGGCTCAGGCAGCGCCGGACGTTGTGGCTGGTACGTATCTATTATTCCCTGCTCTTTATTATTCATATGTATGTTGGGTACATTATGCTAGTATAAGGACCTTTTTGGGTCGATGGTATGTCGGTGCATGTTTTGTTTGGATCGGGTGCTACCCGATCGTTCGTGTCTCTTGCGCTTAGCAAGAAGTTCTGGGATGCGTCGGTAACCTTTGTTTCCCGCTCGAAGTAGAGATTGTAGAGGACCACGCGGCGAGTGCCGCGAAAGTGGTGTCAGGTCGAGCAGCTAGATTTTTTGGCATTGTTGGGGTTCGAGAAATGATGGCTGGTTTTCAGGAGTCAAGCTATTTGGAAGGGTTATTCAGGGAGCCCTAACTCTATTATTCACCAGACGTCGGCAGATTGTCAATTAGACGGAACAGGGTTTGGGAGGCCTTTCAATATTCGTGTGCTGAGCGGATGTAGTTGAATTCAAGTGGGAGAGAATCACTCTGGTATCCAGGTTGGAAGCGAGTGTGAGACGAGGATGCATTTCACATCCCCATTGGGGGAGGAAGGGCAGTTTTAGGGGCCAGCTGAATATAGGATAACGAGGGATGGGAGTTCGGGAAACTCCGCAACTGTTGGATCGTGTTTTCTTGACGCCATATAGCAGGACATGGAGGAGGGGACCAGGTAGGGTCCAGTCAATAGTTAAGTTCAGTTAGGGAGTGTTGGAAGTCTACGGGTGCAACATTAGCATTCACAGATTTGTTCTGATGGCTTAGACCAAGGTAGACCAGTTCACAAGTTCATACGGAATCCACAGCTTAGGCGGAATCATGGTAGGTAATGATGATTCGATCGGAAGTCTGTGGGCGAGCCCAAATGTTTATGGGAATTCAGAATGGAATTGGTAGAGACTGTTGAGGCAAGGGTTTGAACCCTGAGTTGCAGGATCTTGTGGATAAGCGGTCCAGGATGCAGAAAGGCTACTGTTGGGTGGTCATGATATTTGACCTTTTGGGAACTTGGTGGTTGGACCGGGTGCAAGGCTGGTAATCTTGGAAATCGGGTAAGGATACCTAAGTACCGGTCACGTAAGGGTAATCAGAGGTTATGATGCATAATGGATCCCGAGGGAGCAGCAGAGTATTGACCCATTTCAGAGAGGAATCGGAATCGGGGTTTGCGTAGATTTAATTCAGGATTTTGATTCTATGCGATGGGATTCGGGGGTGTAAGTATGCCAAGGGCATCATAGGCAGTATACCAAGATGGCGAATGGGTATGGTTCGATGGTGGCGCAAGCCATCACGATGTATCTCGAGTGGTTCCATCAGTAATAGGACCACAACATATTGAACCCAGGAAAAGTCAGATCAAGGGAGGTTGGGTATGATGTAAGTATGTAGTTGTTATAGTAGCATTAGTCATTGCATCGGAGTCAGTGGCGATGGGTTGTCAGCTTGTTATGATCGGACGAATCAAGGATCGAAGGAGTCAAGGGAGGAGGCATCGTCAGGGCAGTGCTTGTCAGGAGGGGTGTCCTTCGAAGGTCATGTGGGACTGCAGAGTGTGTGTCTCTGGCTCAGCAATCGGAAAGGTATCCTGTGTTTTGGGTAGTTGGCAAGCAAGTTGGGACCGAGAAGGTCCCGACCGTTCTTCAGGAAAGCCGTCATATGGCAGCAAGAGGAATGGGAGTGACTTCAATGATTTGGAGCTTTTGAATGGAATTATGGGTTATTCGGTTGTCGCAGTTGGTCGGTGACTTTTGTTATTTAAGAAGCCTCATGGTATCACGATTGGGAAGTATTCTATATAGGCCGGTCTCTCGAGGAATCAGTTTAAGGATGATTCGTCGTGGGCAGTCTGTCGGGGAGACGGACCATCTCAAGGCTTTGGGTTTCAAAGGGAATAAACGTGATCAGGTTGCAAGGAAATTTTTCATATTCGGATTCTAGAACCTGAAAGGGTTAGTCTTTGGTTGCCTTGGGAAGATTGGAGTATTCCCGGGCTTGTGGCAGTGGTGCTCCGGTAGTCTAGTTTGTCGGGGATGGTGATGCATGACTTCGAGGATGAAGTCTAGTTTAAGTGGGGGAGAGTTGTAGCACCCTGTTTGAAATTACTCAGTTGTGCCCTCAGAAACCAAGGGGGTAGGGAAGATTCAGTCTTTTATGGGTCCCAGGATTTATCTGAAAGGTTTTAGGCTTGGAGGTGTCGAGGGAGCGTAGGGCTTCCCGTCACCTTCTCATAGATATAAAGTTTATCGGAAACGGACTTGGAATAAAGGAGTTATGACACTTTGTATTTGTTGATAATTTTATCCCCTAATGGAAAATTAGTGACAAGATGATCCCATGCATGCAAGGTGGCCAGCTCGAGAGTACGCCCAACGTAGATGGGGAAAATGGTCAAGGGTGATTGGAAATGTACGCCCAGAGTCAATAAACCCTATATTTTAGGGTGTGACACTATATAAAGAACATTACACCCTCTAGGGTCAGCCTCCTTCTCATCCGTTAACCCCTCTTCGTAACCTTAACCCTTATAGTGAGAGTGTAAGCTTGTAAGGCCATCTTGGAGTACATTTTTGTGTTCTTGAAGAGGAGTGATCATGTTGGAGTTTCATTGATCAGGGAAGAGCTTTTAGATCCAGGTTCTCCAGCCCATTTGCAAGTCTCAGAAGGTATAAAGCTTCTACCTTGTTATCTTATAGCTTGAGATCTAGATTAGGGCTTGTTTGATTTTTTTATGAGCTTTTGGACTATCTCTTGGGAGTTGAGCAACTCCAGATCTTAGAGAGAGTAGATATGAGGTCCTTTGGTCTATCTCCTTCATAAAAATGCAATCTTGATGAATATTCTAACCTCATGCATGGATCAAAACCCTTGGAAAGGTCTTAATGGGTTGTTGAGAGCATATGGAGCATGCAAAGGCATAAAGTTGCCAATTTTATTCCTTAAGACATCTTCATGGACTTAGATTTGAAGTTTGATGTTGGAAATCCCGAGTATTAAGCACTTAATGGAAAAGTAGCTTAACAGGGGAGTACGCTGGGCGTACATGCAAGTACGCGTTGCGTACACCACTTCCAGTCAGTACACTTAGCGTACATAAGAGTACTCCTCGCGTACTCATCAGTTTTGGGCTTGTAGTGTTTTGGGCCTCGGTTTAGGCCAAGCAATGGAGTTTGGGTCTTTAGGCTTCAGTGGGCCATCAGGAGTCAGATGTTTTGGGCCAGGAATATGTTTGGGCTCCGGGTAAGACCCATTAATGGGATTGGCCCAATTAAGCAAATTGGGCCATTGATGGACCACTAGTTTGCTTGGAAAGCCTATACCTAGTGTTGGGCTTTATTTTGAGGATTGGGCCTTAGTTTTGGATCGTACTGGGCCAGGGGTAAAATGGTCATTTTACCCCCATGCATGGATTAAGGATTATGGTATGGGCCCCAGTTGCTAGTTGGGTATATTGTTTCGGTATTGATGGTCAGGGCAACAACTAAGGATTTTTTTAGGAAGCTTCTGCATTCGAGGTGGGTTTTCTCACCATACCAATGGGTCTAAGGTACCATGGCCGGCCCATTTTATGATAGTTGGTACTTGTCGTGTAGTGGTGTATGACATTGTTATGTATTGATCTGCGGTAGAGATAGCTTTTACAGCTAACGGTAGAGATAGTATGTATGGCTAATGGTAGAGGTTGCTTGTATGGCTAACGGTAGAGATAGCCTGTATGTCTACTGGTAGAGATAGCATGTATGGCTAAGGGTAGAGATAACCTTGTCGCTAATGGTAGAGATAGCTTTATAACTAAATGATAGGTGCTATGTGGTAGAGGTAGCTTTATAGAGTGTATGTGGTAGAGGTAGCTTTATAGCTGATTGATATGTGTATGTGGGAGAGGTAGCTTTATAGCTAGCATGTTATGTGGTTTGTGTGTGCGGTATGCTCTGGGGAACTAACTAAGCTTCATGCTTGCAGGTTTTTTTTTTTATGATTTCAGGTACTTCAGATTCCAAGGGAAAGGCGTGATGGCGCGATGTGCACTCTCTCACAGATTTTTTGGGACACTCTGATGTTTGGAATAAAAGTTGTATTTGACTTATGTTTTGAAAACAATTATAACTGGATTTGTTAATGTTTGACATCATGTTTGCTTATTCTAAAATGAATATTTTACTTTGAAAATTGGGTCGTTACAACAACTCTCCCCCACTTAAATTAGATTTCGTCCTCGAAATCATCTCTTAGGATTCCTTACACGCCAAACTACTCAACATGGCCAAAATCCTGGGCACACCCTAGCTTTCTCAGGGTACCCATGACCAACCCTCACTTGGTTCTCAAATCCGTAGATAAATGAATTCCTTGCAACAAGATCGCATCTAATCCGTCTGAAATCTGTTGTCTCGAGATGGTCTGAATCCCTGATAGACTGCCCATATTGAATCATTATCGTTGAATCTAGTCCATTTGTCTCTCAGCTGCCTACTCAGCTTCTGATAACTCATGGTTCCCACAAGAAAACATAAGCACATATCCACTTATCCCTGCAATTTACTTATACTTGACCAAGGCTCAGATAATACCACTGTGAATGACTCATCACTTCCCAATCGACCCGTTACTCCGTCCGTACATGAGATCCTAAAATACCATTATTGCTTGAGACACCGAACTGTCTGAAGCGTTGAGCTGCCTAAAACAGTATGTCGTACCCTGGCTGCTTTCCAAAATCTACCGAGACCTCCTTGGTCACAATTCTCTTGCCGGTCACCTAAGATACCGGGTCCCGACCCGGTTGCTGAGTCGAATGTTCCCCTACAGTCGTCCCTCACGACTTCCGAACATAGTCCTTACCTATCAATAATTACTACTAGTCATCTTATCACTGTGGCTCTAATGATTTTTTTTGATCTAACTGATCGGGTCCATACGTCGAATCCTGACGTCACCCAATCCAAGGCTAAAAGTGATTGCTACCCGACCAATGGTAGCCTAAAATCTCAAATGACCTTAAGCCGTCCACTTCTTCCATGATCTCATAACTGTAGTGGCGTTCCTACAGTCTTATCACTGGCTTAACCAGATCTAATCCCACTGGGGAAATCCATAAACTAATCCGCAGATTTGCATATCCTCACTGCTACACCCAAACTGGTGGGTACTGCTATTCCTTCCGTGATCTAACAACACTCCCATGCTATCTACCAACCTAGTGAATGCTACGGCTACTCCCGCAGTCTTACAACATTCTAGCTCTATCTGGCTGCTAGTGAATGCTATAGCTACACCCGCAAACTTACAACAATTTATCATACTATCTCACTTGCTGATTACTAATCCAAACACATCCAATGTTGAGCATACACACAGCCTTCCATCCCAAACTGAACTCATGTCCTGACTGGAATCCCCAATCCGATTCCCTAAGGGCTGCTATCACGTGACTCCACTACATCAGTACCACACCCATGTCGGTCGAAGCATCACAGTAACCATGAAATCATCTACACCCTCTGGCATGGTGAGAATCAGTGCCTCGCACAATCACTGTCTAAGAGCCTCAAAAGATTCCTGCTGCTCAGGCCCCCAATGAAAGGTCACCAACTTCTTGGTCAGCCGTGTCAAAGGAATTACAATCTTGGAGAAGTCCCGTATAAATCTCCGGTAGTAACCTGCTAGACCCAGGAAACTCTGAATCTCAGATGGAGACCTCAGAATCTCCTACTGCATCACGAACTTTATCTTAGCCGGATCAACAAGTGTACCCTTCTGGTTGACAGGGTGCCCAAGAAATTGCACTTCACACAACCAGAACTCACATTTGGAGAACTTTGCAAAAAGTCTCTCCCTCCTCAGATTCTCTAGCACCTTCCCCAGGTGCTCCTCGTGCTATTCCTTAGTCTTGGAATAAAGCAAAATGACAATGCACTCTCCCAATCCAGTAAGTGCTGCACCAAATCTGGCCCTACTGGCCTCTCACAAGCTAATCCTAACTCTTTGGTCTCTTCCCGAGACCCTTCAGTACAAGAAACTAATCTGATTCCCTCTTACCAATGTGCTCCAAGTCAATACCTCATTCTTGTGCTCTAGAAGTCATATCATTCAGGGTCTTGCACCCCGAGATACTCACGATACCCCTGCTATTATTCTACAGTATGTTCTAATACCTTACCTTCTTCATTTCCTCATCTGCTACATACTGTGGTACCAAATAAGCTCTCTCCCAATATTTGGAAGTGATCTCTGCCATAGTCTCAGTAGTCTAGCGGAGATCTAACAACTCTCACGCCAACTGTTGTGCCTCAATTGCCTGGGCAAACTCTACGAGGAATCTGGTCAAAAAGTTATCCCATGACATAACATAAACCGCTTCACCACTTAAATCCCTACCAACCTCTTCCTATCAATCGCGTGCTCTGCACTTTAGGAGACAAGAAGTTAATCGGATCTTGTCCCCCTTTTGAGACAACGGCTGGTACAAAAAGCGTTGGCGACAACAGCCAACCATCTGCTGCTAGCAATGGGGTCCCTGACCCCCCATGATAATCTAGAGCTTCACAAGCTCTGAACTCCCAAAACATCAACGTATGCGTCCTTATCATGACTGCCATCTCAGTGAGGAAAGCACTCTACCTCTCATCACAAATCTGTAAAATGCCCTTCCCGATCATACCGTAGATCACTGAAATCTGGTAAGTGATACGGTGCATAATCTCAGATGGAATGAACTCACTCATCTAATCATCGAGCTGTCCGGCTACAGAGTCCGAGCATGATCCCTCCTCGATACCAGAACTACCATCTGATCTACCATGTAGCGTCACTATACTCAGAAGTATACCATCACAATTACCACAATACTCATCAAAACTCGAGGGATCTCTCACACTACAAGTTCCCCGATCATATCTTAGCCTTCCTTGATTCGAATGGATCCTCTTCTTTCAGTAGTACGGGCCCATAATACATTCCACATCTATCCGTACTTTCCTCAAGAATTTCCTTGACTCCACCAAGTCCCTTCTACTACTATTGCTCTCTGCTACTCTCATCCTAGGCTTTCCCTAGGGTAATCACCAAATCACTCTCCGCCATCAGTTGCATAAGAAGTCCCTGCTTTCTTCCCCTAACTTTCTCGCAAACACTATTACATATTACTTACACTAGATAATTCTTCGAAGGAGAGATCCTACCCTACAACGGTTGGACTCAACAAGAGCTGCGAAATAGAGCTAGACCTAACCTTTTAAAATTATTTAGTCCTTGCAATATGTAACTTAACATATTCATTTACTAGTTAGTAAAAGATAACTAAGACTCCTAAATGCACAAAGCAAGCAACATTTGATCATCGAGTACACATAATCAAGCATATACTACTCCGGCTATCATATTGACAATTCTGTACTAGCATGCAGTTCGCATAAAGCTGAAACACATATAACGGGCACATAAGGGATACTTCCTAGATCCTTAGTCCTAATCTAGCATGCTGTTTTATTAAAGCTGATAATCATAACATAGCATAAACTTGTATGGGTAATTTGGGAGTACTTACTTGAGCTCAGCTGATTGCATGCACCACACCCTTTTCTCTTTTCAAAGTTCTTTTCTATTTTAAAAATCATTTTATAAACATGGTTTTTCTTCTAAACACTTTATACCACTTCCTTAGTTTGAGTTCAGATACACCCGAATTGTTCTCTAATCCCTCAAACCAAGGCTATGATATCAACTTGAAACATCCCAAAAATATGACCTAAAATTTTATTTTGAAAATATTATAAGAAACTATAATCATCCATAATCAATAAGAAAACAAAGTGTCATATATCTCAAAATATCATATCAAATACTGCATCAAAAACAAATGAGAAAATATATCAGAGTCTCAATAAATCCCATGCTGAAAACTGTGGTGTGGGAGTACCTGAAACCAAAACTTAAAATTGTAAGCACGAAGCTTAGTTAGCTCCCAAAAACTACCACATATGATACAATAATACTTATAACACATACTGGGCCTTGCCCAGTACATCGGGCCCCGCACGACATCGGACCGAAGTCTAGCATAAATTGGACCCTGCCCGGCATCAGAACGAAGTCCGAAATAACTTGGGCCCCACCCACTGCATCGGGCCCCACCCGGCATCGGCCCAAAGTCTGGAATAAACTGAACATAACATAAAAATGAACATATAACATAATCACATATACTGCATTGGGATTTCCCGACATCGGACTGGAGTCCGGAACATATAACACATATCATAAACATGCATGAATCACAAAGACATCAAGCATACATAACTACTTCTCGGGACCACCCCGACATCGGAGCGAAGTCCGAAAACATATAAATTGCATTGGGCTTAACCCGACATACTGCAACTACCAAGACGGGCCGACATTGGTGCCTTAGACTCATTCTTATTGGAGGAAAACTCACCTCACACTGCTGAAGTCCTGCTGACAAAACCTTAGCTGCTGTATTACAGATTCCCGAATCTGTCAACATCAAAATAACACCCAATTAATAATTGGGTTCCATCACATATACCCATAAGTCTATGCGTGGGGTAAAAGATGGCTTTACCCCTATCTTAGCTTGATTCAAGCCCAAGGCCCAATCCAAAGGCCCAAAAGTCTAATAATAAACCAAGGCCCAACAATGGCCCAATTTTCCTAATGGGGCCCAAGTCTCTACA
Organism: Lactuca saligna; assembly: GCF_052625555.1. Taxonomy (NCBI): domain Eukaryota; kingdom Viridiplantae; phylum Streptophyta; class Magnoliopsida; order Asterales; family Asteraceae; genus Lactuca; species Lactuca saligna. The sequence goes on along the minus strand of NC_136424.1, from coordinate 132,262,061 downwards.
TGGTCTTGCCTTAAGACCCAATCATTTATTCTTGGTCCAATACTTGACATTCTGATGGTCCAATATCTCTTAATCATCAATGCCCAAACTATAGCCCATTTATGGCCAAATTTTCCAAATTAGGCCCAAACTCCACACATAGGCTTTAACCTTAAGCCCATTAAATTATTCTAGTCTATACGATTGTTCTTGAATGGCCTATTATTGGCCTAATCACCAAAGCCCAATATAAAGGCTCAACTTAAGGCCCAAGTGGAATTAGGGTTTCACATAAAATGGCAATTAGGATTAAGTGTTTCTCACTTAACCCATTATGGACTTAATCCATTAAGTCCACTAATCTACTAGATACATCATATGGTGTAATCGGGATTAATACATAGTCCAATTCCAATGGCCCAAATGTAGATCCCAATACGTCCAAGGCCTAAAATCCATTATTAGGGTTTCCTACCCAATCATGGCCCAATAGGCCCAAAATTGAATCTTTAAGACCATTAGGGTTTCATTAGGTCAATTAGGGGTTTGCTAGTGGGGCACTACCCACTACCACCTAGGGTAGTGGTAGTCAATGGCGGCTCACGGTGGCGACCACCACCTCACGGTGGTGGTTTGGTTCTTTTCATTATCCTTTTTCATAATTACAATTACAATGCTTTAATCAAAACCAAAGACACATGCTAACATAAACACACACATAACCACCCAAGTGGTGGCCGACAGTGGCATGTGGCGGCAGCCACCACGTCACGGTGGTGGTGGCGGCTAATCTTGATTTTCCGGCTAGACAAAAACACTCTAACAAAAGAAATACATCCACACACAGTAGACTAAACAACCCTACAATAAACACACACTACACCCTTTGCTCGGAATAGCAACACAGCCACCCACCTATGGCGTTGGCGGTGGTAGAACCCCCAGATAGGCGGCAATAGCATCGCAACATTGTTTCCCGATTCGCACAACAACGAACAAGGCTTGCTTCTACGATCTTGACGGCTCTCCCATTATGCACAACATCTCCAACAGAAGGTTGCGGTTGCGACACTTTAATGGCAAGGTGGCCGCTAGGCGGCTTGGTCTGATCGGAGGAACGACATGGATGGCGGTGGCAGAAAGGCTTCTAAGGTGGTGGCTATAATAGTAGAAGAAGGGGAATGGCGGACCTCACGAACTTCGTTGCCTGATTGGTCGTCATCGACGAGGAAGATGCAGTGGCGGCTAGGGAGGGAACTGTGGTTGAGAGGTGGCGCCGATGAGGGAGGCATAAATATAGAGATGGCGGCTGCAACTTCCTTTTAGGGTTAGGGTTCCTTAGATCTTTATACCCGACTCCACTTAAAAGTTTTCCATAATGGCAACAACAGTCCCTCTAAGCCCCTTTTCTTTCAAATGTAATCCAATATTTACCCTTTCAACCCAATCCATGGAAATCCCTTACAAATTAAGTCCCATAAATTACCAAACAACCGCCATCTTCTAAAATCTTTACAATTCAGCTCCCTATGTTACCCCTTTAGCCCCGAATATCTTAATTATTACACATTCAACCCTTCCACCTCTTTTCCTTTCAAATTAAATCCAAATAATTACCGCGAAGCCCCTATCTTTATAAATATTTACAAACTAAGTCCGAAACTCACAATTTTAACCCCCGATTTCTAAAAATATGATAATTAGTTCCCTGAGACCAACCCTTGATATATAATTTTTGATTTTAGGGCTATTATACGTTCATTAATTAATTAATTTTATTTATTTAATAAACGGGGTGTTACTGTATGAACTAACCAAACGAAAAGTGTCTGGTGGCAAAGCAAACCTGATGATCCTCATTGCTTTAATGTTGTTTATCAGCCTATCCTTATCATCTTGTGTGTAATGCCCCGACTCTCATGTATTAATTTTACAGCTTTATTTTCATATTGGAAGGTCTACTCGATGAGTTGGATGACCTGATTGGTCGAGTAGGAACTTTTGGGACCATGTGTTTAAATGACCAACTCACCGACTAGGAGAGATGACTCGACGAGTTTGATCTGGAGGATGAAACCCTAATTTCCAAGGGTTTGCACATTATATAAAGGGTCATTATCCTCCCTTACAGTCCCTTGTGAGTGTAGAAACCCTAATTCATGTGTATGCTCCATTCTCGTGTTATTTTCAAGCTTGGAAGGTGTTTTGCTAGGAGAAGACTTGAAGTATAAGAGGAGTAGTGCAAGAGGAGCTAGTAGATCTGTCTCTTCTGCTTCTTGACATCCGTTTGAAGGTAAAAAGTCGTTATCTTGACCTTCTTTCCTTCTAGATCTTATTATGTTGGAGATTAGGGCTTTTCTAGCATATTTATGTTTGCCATTTTGGGTATGGGCTAGGATCCGAAGTTAAAACTTCAGATCTGAACTTACCTTGGTCTCTATGTCTACAAACTCTCTAGCTTTAGCAAGTATGAACCTTCTCTTATGAGTTAAACCACATTACAAGCTTGGATTTGACATTATAAGCCTTTAGAGCCTTGCATGCACGTAAAGTTTGCTACTTTTCATGATAAACATGCCTTCGGAAGCTTGATCTGAAATGTGGAGCTTTGGAATGGCTTAAAAAGCATTTGAATGGAGAAAGGACTGAAGTAACTCGATGAGTTGCATGGCCAACTCGGCATCGATTGGCGAGTCAGTAGGGTAACTCAGCGATTCAGTTAGGGTTTCCCTGACATTTGGACATGCATGAATTCAGAGAGTTTTAGGGAAACTCGACGAGTCAACTGGGGATTTCATGATTTCTTGAGTTCGGGAAGGACTCGACGAGTCAATGAACTGCACTCGATGAGTTGGGTCAACATTGACTATTGACCTTGACCATTGACTTGGACTTCGACCAAGGGTTGACTAGTTGACTTCTGGGGTATTTTGGTAAATTGGAAATTTATGGAAAAGGTCTTATGGTAAATATAAGTGGTGGAGTTTGTGGCTGTGGTTTGAGAGTTTGAGTTATCACTTCGATTCGACAGTTGAGAGTTGAGTTATCCTCACTATACTAAGGGATATAAGGCACCAAAGCTGGCCTATTGGATTTGATATCCCAATTTTTTGATGATGTGTTGAGTATGAGATAGTTATACATGCTAGTTTGCCATGCCAGTTAGGTAGATTTGTAGGACTACCTGTGTTACCGTTTGATTATTTGTATGCGCAATTCGATGTATATGTAGACATGTTGTGTGGGTAGGGTTGAGGTTGCACTGCCTCATGCAGTGACCAACAAACCCTGGAGTATGCCAGATGTGAGATGAGGACCGGGAATACATACCAGACTCATACTGAGGACTCATTAGCATGTCAGATACGAGCTGAGGACCAAGTGGCATGCCAGACTTGTACTGAGGGTAGATCAGTTATGTTTCAGTATTAGGACTGCAGGGGGCAAGCCAGTCATAAGATGTGTGATTGAAAGCAAACCAGACTTATGCTGTAGGCTCAGAGGCACGCCAGATGTGAGCTGCGGGCCCAAAAGGCATGTCAAACTCACACTATGGGCCCAGGGGGTAGTCCAGTCTGTAGAACTATGGACCTATTACATGCTGTTATTATGTGTATTGTTGTTATGTATCAGTATTTTTGGGGAACTCACTAAGCTTTTGGCTTACAGTTTCAGTTTTTGTTTCAGGTACATCAGATGATCGCGAGAAGGCAAAGACGTGTCGTACAACTCCTTATGTTTATGACTTGTTTCTGGGATACTCTGGTGTTATACTATTTTGGAAACAAGTTTTCTAATAATTAATGGTTTTGAAATGTTTTAAAAAAGTTCTAATTTAGAATGATTTTTATGGATGTTTCAAGTTGGAATCAGAGCCTTGGTTTGAGTGAATTTGTAACACATGTTTTAGGTATTATCTGATTGAGTTAATTTCAAGGTTTTTGGTACATGTACTCGGCGAGTTGAGAGTCCAACTCGTCTAGTAGCGACATTAATCATGGGCACAGATTGGGACCAACTCGGCGAGTCGGAAGGCCCGTCTCGACAAGTTGGAGCTATAAAGAGAAAACCCTAATTTTGGGGTTTTCTCCCTATATAAAGATCATTAATTGCTCTTGTGGCCTCCCCTAGCACCTTAGCTCCCTACAGAAAGTGGTTTGCAGCTGTAAACACCCTTGAGTGAGAGTAAGAGCCTTTGTGAGCATTTTTGGAGGATTTATCAAGGTTGAAGGAGAAGGAAATAGGAGAGGAGTAGTAGATCCAACATCTACATCATATTGACCATCATTCTAAGGTAAAAAGTCATACCCTTGACCTCTAGTTGTCTAGATCTCCTTCTTGGAAGTGAATGACCATTATTGGAAAGAAAAATGGAGTCAAGCTTGGATATGGACTTATGGTCCTAGATCTGGACCTCTTTAGGTCCCCAATGGCATAAAGTTGCTCCCTTTATATAGTTCAGCCCTTCCCATGCACAAGAAACTTATTTGAAGTCTAGTTTTGGAGTTTTAGCTTTAGAGGACCATCCATGCACGTAAAGTTTGCAACTTTACATGGTATCTTCACTAGGAGAAGTTGGATCTGAAGTTTAAGACCTTAGATCCCTCTCGAAAGGCCGAAATTTTGGATGACTGAAGGAACTCGTCGAGTCCCTTGGCTGACTCGACGAGTCGAATAGGGTTTACTCGTTTTCGGTTCAGGGTTTACGGGTGGCATGAGTATTCGGTAAGGAGTTTGCGGTTGAGAGTTAGTGGCTGTAAACATTAGCAAACTCAACGAGTCACTCAAGTGACTCGGTGAGTTAACGAGTTATGCAAGGACTCGACGAGTGGCTGGCTATACTCGACTAGTCGAAGTCAACATGGAATGTTGACCTTGACTTTGACTAGAGTTGACCTGAGAGTACTTATGGGATGGTGTTAAGTTAATCACTTGATGATTTTAGGAAGTTAAGAAGGAGCGACATCTGGGACATATTTGAATTCAACTTACGAGTTCAATATTCGAGAGGTGAGTCTTCTCACCATACCTATGGCTCTAATGCACCAAGTCCGACCCATTATGTGATTATGGTTTATGTGTGTCATTTTTGTGATTTGATATGCTATGTGATTGTGTATCATTGCATGGAAGACCCCAGGGGGAGCCCATGGCATTGGATGTAAGACTATGTGGGGTAGCCCATGGCATTCTGTGACAACCCGAACCTTTTCCCGTTAACGTTAGTCAAATTTCGTTAAATAAAATTTTGGATTTAATTTGTTCTGTTAAAATCTTATGGTTTGGAAAACCAATTTAATTATATAATTAAATTTTATATAAGAGTCGGAACCATAATAACGCGAAAACCTGAGTTTTTCTTTGAAAATCAGCGAAATCCATCAGTTTGGTGTTCACGAACGTGAACCCGATCATGGACGGGAACCCAGCCTATATATATATATATATATATATATATATATGTGTGTGTGTGTGTGTGTGTGTGTGTGTGTGTGTGTGTTCTTACCCTCATTTCCAACTTCTGGCCGAAAACACTACTTTCTCTCTCCAGAACAACCAATCGAAAACTCAATCTATCCTCCGAAAATCATTCAAATTCACCTTGAAAATCATTTTGGAACATCAAACGTTCATCATTTCATCAAAACAAACAACATTCGTTCTTGAGTTCACGACCATGAACCTTCAAATCTTCAAATCTTCAAAGGCCGAAATCTGTTCACGGCCGCAAACCCTTCAAGGACTGTGAACCATTCTTAGGTTGAAAGCAGTTCACAACCGATAACCGTTCATGACCGCAATCAGCCTAAGCCGTGAACTTAGCTGAAAACCCGATTTTTCCGATCCAAACAAGTCTTGGTAACATTCCTAAACCAAAAGCAAGCATTTTCCAACACTATAATTAATGGTTTCGCTAATAAAATACATATATGTGTTTAATTATTATTAGAATTTCGTTAATTCTGCAAACAACAACTCGATGATCCTCATTCCATCATCACAGTCCGACACCTTCACACAATTAACAGTGAGTTCATACCCCTGTACTTTTCTATTTTTAAAATTTAAAAAAAGGGGGGGGGGGGGGGGGAATACATGCCAAATACAAATGATTTTTGTGAACTTATGCAAAAGATTTTCATATGATTAAAACTTATGCAATTGATACAACTAAAAGATCACCTGTTTTTATAAAATATTTTAGATATTTTATCCCTTTTGTAACATGCTGAGCATAAGGGATATATTCAACTTATAGCCATAGTTGCATAGTTTTCAGATCAATACATGAACCAATTACATAACATGTAAACTATAATAGGTATAGTTTGGGATTTCAATACACAGTTTTACTGATGTAGAGCTTATACATTAATAAACATATAAACTATGGCAGATTTAGTTTATGATATACATTACTACTTCCGGATTTCAAGAGTACAACATTTAATAATTATTTAAGTATAATTATTATTACTCTACAAGTTATACATACAAATTCAAATACAAGAGAACAATACAAAACCACACGTAAACTAGTTAATACCGGATTGTGAGACATCTCTTCAATTGTACCCTTCAGGATACAGACTAAATCCTATCATTTAGAATAACCATAGTCTACTTGAGGGAGAATGTGAGATTTATGAATAGATCTATTCGGGACTAACAATCCCACACCTGAACTGCTAGCTATAGTTAGGCAGACATGCTTGGGGTGACAAATATCATACCGTCCGACGCCTGAAGAACGTCGCAGAGGTCATCAGTCATATCAAGCATGGTTATACGAATCAAAATAGTATAAAATAACCTTTGTTTACAAGATTTCATTCTTCATTAGTTTTATTTTAATTAATAGAAGTATATACATTACACTAGAGGATTCCAAGGAATACAATTCATGGTTTTATTTTAAGTAATGAAACTTCTATACATACTGGTGGTAACCAGAGTTTTCAAACATAACATTCTATACATTACTAGGGGTAGCCAGGGTTTTCATACAAAGGGTTTTCATTCAAAACAACATTATACAATACAGTTGGTACTAACAAGGCTCACAAACTAATACTTTATGGAGCACAATAACAAACACACATGTTAGAAAATATTGTATTTTATTGGGAAGCATACAAACATTCTTTTACAGATTCTATGACATGTTTACATTTCAAAAACATTCTTATGAACTCACCAGCTTAATGCTGGCACTCTTTCAAAATCACTTGTATTCTCAGGAAATCAGTAGACAGGTATTCCCGCAGGCTTTTGAGAAGACGAAGTGTATAGAGTCATGTCTTTTACATTTTTCTATACTTTTGATGAATACAAACTATGTATCAAACCAATTTAAATATCTATATTTTAAATGTAATGGTTGTGTTTACTTTGATTACTATGATGCAATTGTTGTGATACTGTACATGACGTCCTCCACTTTCGAACATTTCCGATGTTTCGGTTTGGGCGTGTGACAGATTGGTATCAGAGCTACTGTTTATAGTGAACTAAGTATACTGAACCTTGCATGGTATACAACTGTAAACACTAAAGGGCCGAAGTGCTCTGAACTAAAAGTATACTTTTAAAAATATAAGTATTATATAAGAAGTATACAAGTATACATACATACCAGAAACAATATCGGAAGTAGAACAAAACAAAAGTATTTGGATGTTGGAAACTACAATTAAACCTGGATAGTGATGTAATCATGTCTGGAATAAATATAGGCTGATCAACTATATTTATTTTAGACACGACCAACATGTGTTTGGGAGTGACTGTGGTGTTGCAACATGCTTAAAACTTACCAAATTATATACAAGGGAACGATATAATAGTACATACAACTTAAAATACTATAGGAGTATCTTATCTAGAGCCGAACTCAATATAGAGATTCATTCCAAGTGTTGCTACTTGTTTCTTTTCTAGTAATTGTTTACTTGTATTGGTAGCCCTTCTTTGTATATCGCCTATTAGGACACTTTGTCTATCAGGTTGAGATATGTCTTGTTCCATATCACTTTATTCTAAAATCTAGGGGACTTATCATCCTCTTTTTCTTGATTATTTTAGAGTAATATGCCTCCGAAGAAGAGACCCAATAGAAAGAACAACAATCCCCGACAGATCCAACGCCGCCACCTTCTCAATACGACCGAGCTGTTTTCAAAGCAGCTGTAACAATCACCGTGGCTGCTGCAATGTCTCAAATCAATGCCAGTGGTACAAGTGGGACGGGTAGTGGTGCCCCAACATCTAATCTCGGTGACAACCATGGTCACACAAGGGAGTGTACATACAAATATTTTTCGAATGCTAAGCCATGGTATTTTGATGGCACTGGAGGTGTCATTGCCCTAACCTGATGGTTCGAGAAAACAGAGTATATCATTGAGATATGTGCGTGCCCTGAATCCAGCAAGGTGAAGTTTGCAGCGTGCACCTTTACTGACAGAGCACTAAGTTGGTGGAATGGCCATGTCAAATCTCTAACATTTTCGGTGGCTAATGCCATGAGTTGGGAGGATCTAAAAGAACCGATGCTTGCTGAGTACTGCCCACGAGGCGAGATGCAGAAGCTAGAGGAGGAACTCTGGAACTTAAATATGAAAGGCTCCGACATTACTACTTACATTGTGAGATTCAATGATCTTACTCTTCTCTGCCCGAGAATGGTCACCCTGGAGGGCAAGAAAGTAGAAAGATACATATGAGGATTAACACCCCCAACTCAAGGAAATGTCCTGGCTGCAAAACTGTTGATGTTTAATAGTGCCAAACAATTGGCACAGAGTTGGATTAATCATGGGGGTAGGATCCCGTGCTAGCTGCCCATGAACTACCCAAGGAGAGCGGTGGGAAGAAAAAGTTCTGGAATAAGCACAAGGGAAAGTCTTCGCAGGATCCCTTCAAGAAGCAGCAAGTAGTGGCAGTGTATGTCGCTACTACTCCTGCCGCTGCCCCTACAGCTCAAGCACCTACCAGTAGATATGCTGGAACCCTACCAAGGTGTGACAAGTGTGACTTCTGCCATCATAGACCGTGCCCTGAAATACTGTGCAACAACTATGGCAAAAGGGGCACACAACTCGTTTTTGCAAGACATAAGTCCAACCAACCAATCAGGATCCTGGAGCGGGAGTTGGTCAAGCCTGCTATGTCTGTGGTGAAACTGGGCATTATAAAAGGAATTGCCCAAAAGCAACAAGAGCAGGCAACACAGGAAGAGTCATAACTATGGACCAGGAAGATGAAGTTGCTGATCCCACCGTAGTCACGGGTACGTTCCTCCTCGACAACTGTTATGCATGCATCCTTTTTGATTTTGGTGTGGAGAGAAGTTTTGTTAGCCATGCATTTAAGCATCTACTCAAACATAAATCCCAACCTCTAACTGAAGTATTTACCATCGAGATGGCTAATGGTAAGAAAAAGAGCGCTAACGATGTATTCATAGGTTGTACCCTTACCCTAAATGATTATTCCTTTCCTATCGATGTTATGCCGATCTCCATTAAGATCTTTGATGTCATTATCAACATGGACTAGTTAAGTCTTCATCGTGCTAATATCCTTTGTTTCGAAAAAGCCATTCGCTTAAATCTGCCTAATGGCGAAGCCCTCATCATTTATGGCGATAAACTTAGCAAAAACCTTCGTATCATATCATGCATCAAAGCGCAAAAATATATGTGAAAAGAGTGTCAACCTTTCCCAGCCTATGTCGTGAACGAAAAACAAGAAGTTAAAGACCTCGAGAGCATCCCCGAAGTCTGCAACTTTCCTGATGTTTTCCCCGAAGATCTTCCCGGAATCCCTCCCGAACGCCAAGTCGAGTTCAAAATTGACTTAATCCCCGGAGCTACCCCTATAGCCAAATCCCCTTACCGTCTAGCGCCGATAGAAATGCTGGAGTTATCCAGCCAACTCAATGAACTGCTAAACAAAGGATTCATTAGACCAAGCTTCTCACCCTGGGGAGCCCCAGTCTTATTTTAAAAAAAGAAGGATGGATCCTTTTGGATGTGTATAGATTATCACGAACTAAATAAGCTCACCATCAAGAGTCGCTATCCTCTTCCCCGAATCGACGACCTCTTCGATCAACTTCAAGGAGCCGGTTACTTCTCAAAGATAGACCTCAGATCAGGGTACCATCAATTGCGAGTCCATAAGGGTGATATTCCTAAGAAAATATTTCGTATTTGGTATGGCCACTACGAATTTGTAGTGATGCCATTTGGTCTAACCAACGCACCGATGGTATTCATGGATCCAATGAATCGGGTGTGCCGCCCCTTCCTAGACAAGTTCGTGACCATATTCATTGATGATATACTTGTGTATTCTCGAAGCGAGGAAGATCATAGACAGAATGTGAGGCTAGTGCTAGAAAACTTACGGGCAGAGAAACTGTATGCGAAATTCTCTAAGTTTGAATTCTGGAACAGAAAAGTAACTTTCCTCGGTCACGTGGTTAGCGAGGAAGGCATACACGTGGACTCTTCCAAAATCAAGGCGATTAAGAATTGGTCAGCACCGAAGACGCCCACATAAATCCGTCAATTCTTGGGTCTAGCTGGCTATTATCGCATATTTATCCAGAACTTCTCCAGGATTGCTAAGCCTTTGACCACTCTAACTCAGAAAGGTGTATCCTTTAGTTGGGGAGAAAAGCAAGAGACTACGTTCCAAACATTAAAGCAGGCCTCATGCAATGCACCTATCTTGTCTCTGCCAGAAGGGACGGATGACTTCATTGTCTACTGTGATGCATCCAATCAAGGACTAGGCTGTGTGCTCATGCAGCGAGGAAATGTTATTTCCTATGCCTCGAGATAGCTGAAGGCACACGAATTCAATCATACAACTCATGACCTGGAGTTGGGAGCATTGGTCTTCATATTAAAGATATGGAGACATTATCTTTATGGAACTAAGTGCACTGTCTTCACTGACCATAAGAGCCTACAACACATTTTTGATCAAAAAGAGTTGAACATGAGGCAACGGCGGTGGGTAGAGCCACTCAATGATTATGAATGTGAAATACGCTATCATCCAGGCAAGGCCAATGTGGTAGCAGACACCCTCAGCCGGAAAAAGTACTCAAGTCACAGAGTGAAGACACTGATAATGACCATCCATTCCCATTTTCCCGCTCAAATCAAATAGGCTCAACTGGAATCCTTGAAACCAGAGAACATGTCGGATGAAGCTTTAAGGGGAATGGAAAAGAACTTAGAGATCAAGGGAGACATAGTCTACTATTTCATGAACCAGATCTAGATCCCAAAGTTCGGTGGTTACAGAGAGGTGTCATGAGCAAAGTTCACAGGACTCCATACTCCATTAACCTAGGTTCAGATAAGATGTATTTGGATATCAAAAAGCTCTATTGGTTGTCAAACATGAAAACAGAGATCACTACCTTCGTGGGCAAGTGTTTGACTTGCGCCAAGGTGAATGTGGAATATCAAAATGTTTCACTTGTGTAAACTTCGTGACCAAATGTTTCACTTGTGTAAACATATTTCTTATGCAACATTTAATGAGACACAAAGCTGCATATATTTAGAGGGTATTTGACATTGAGTTTGAAAAATGCTTATTTTGATTTATTAGTTTTTTAAAAAATCAATTAGCTTAAAAAGTGTTTGAGAAATAGAAATATACTTTTAAAAACAACTTTTTACAACCATTAAAAATTTGTTTTTAAAAAGTTATAAATTATGATTTTTTCATCTAAAATGACTATAAGTTAACCAAACACATTTAAAAAAAACTTATCGGTTATAGTTTGTTGTCATCAAATAACCTAATATAAGCACTTTTTTAAAACCCATGTTATAGCTTATTGCCACTATATAAACTAATCTAAATATCTTTTTAAAAACCACGTCATAAGTTAATAAAAACTTTTATCAAAAAGCTTATTAAGTTAAATAAACAATCCCAAACAAACTCTTGGCAGATTGCCATATTTAATCTTAGGGTTAGAATGGTTTATCTATTTATTTTGTTTGCCGTAGTTGTTCTTTGTCTCCCTTCCATTCATTGTATAATGTATATATAGTTTATAAAAGCAATAGTTTTTTTATAAGTAAAATATGATCTCTTAAACAAAATATTTTTGAATTTTTTCTTGCAAACAGACAAATATAGTTACGAGAAGAATAATTTAACCTTTCTTGACATTTGGAGACAAAAATTTTCTCTTGGTATTTATAGAAACAAACATTATATTTTTTCCAAAATTTTATAATTATGCTTGTTTGTAGAAAAGTTGTTTTTTTGCGAACCTTGATTTCTTTTTACAAGGATTTTTTTTTTACCCAAAAGAATGAACGAAAAAAAAAAAAAATCAAACAATCATGCTATATGGTCATCCCGCCACCCCTCAGCCACCCTCCACCACTTCAACACTAGGGTTCATACACCACGTACCCCAGCCTCACGACTAGGGAGCGATGCTCACAACGTGAAAACCTTCCACCTCAGTGTCATGGATGAGGCATGACGACCACACTTATGAGCCTAGTAGATGCACATGAATAAAAGCTTGAAGTTACATCTTACTGTTCCTGATTCACAATAAAGCACCTTTAAAATTTCAATGTATATGCATGAATCTAAATTAATATGAAGTGAACACACAGCACTGGTACCATGTACTACGTCAATTATAGATTTTGATTTACTCATGATATATGTCAATGATATGGGGACAAAAAAAAATTAATAGCGAACCTACCTTGAACGTACTTCTTCCACCCAAGGTTTATGCTAAACATAAATCATGATAAGTTGATTATTCGTAGTTGCAAATTAACTTGTAATTTGGCTAATTTCTGACCAGTTTATTTTGATCAATTCGTGTAGATATATCCTAGACGTCTTTGGTCAGCAACAACGCAAAAGCTACAGGATTCGTTATGGAAACAGAAGCTGACGATTACAGAAAAGAAGTTCACGATTTCATCAGTAAACTGATAAAAAGTGAATCAGTAAGCAGGGCCGGTCCAAACATATATGAGGTCCGGGGCGAAAAGAAAAAAAAAAGGCCCCTCAAAGAAAAATATAATAAAGATTCAAAAACTATAATTTACTCTCCAATATAGAAGTGTTCAATTAACAATAACAAACAAACTAAATTGTTTATCTTTTAAGCTAATTTGAGTTTCAATCAGCTTTAGATCCTAAAAATCATTTTGGTAATAACTTTTATTATATATATAAACTACATAACCATAAATTTTTGGGCCCTCTGGAGTCTTGGGCCCTGGGCGGTCGCCCGGGTTGCCCACCGTCTGGACCGGCCCTGTCAGTAAGACTGAATCAATCCGAGCAATCTAATATTGTCACAATTTGTATGGTACCCAATACACTTCGAAATCTCAACCCAACTGCATGCATATACACCTTGAATCACCTCAATTGGCCCTCTTCACAAAGGGGATCAACATCTTCAAGCTATGGAGGAGCACAAAGTGACTTACATGTTTCGACTATTTTCTCGAACTAAGGAGTCCACAGAGGAGGATATAGAGAAAATAACTTATGATTGCGTACAAGAATTGCTTGGCAATCTAACACATGCAAGAGCTTGCTATGCACCAAGTCTTACAAACTATGAAGATTTCAAGCTGTCTAAAATGATGGTTATTGATGGTTTTTTCATACTTGAGCTTATCTACAGGTTCAAGTATGGAATTGGTGAGGGTGATCTAGTTTTCGACAATAATCTGGTAATGCATGAGTGACATTAAACATGACTTAATTGTTGCTTCTAGAAAATCAAATGCCTTTCTTTATTCTTGAAATATATTTCGGATCACTATGGAACGAATAAGGGAGCAGACTTCGTTAAGTCCACACCATCGTTCTTGAGGAATCTCATTGCCTATGAGCAATGCTACGCATTAAGTCGTCATTATGTTACTTCTTTCGCGTTTCTGATGGACAAGCTCATTGACACTAAAGATGATGTTTCGTTGCTTGTGAATGTTGAAATAATTCAGAGCTGGGGGTATTTCCTGCACAAGTTTTAATCAGTATTTGTCCGTTTTTCTTCATTGAATAAATCAAAGACCACGTGTGAAGTTAATCCCTGGTCTTTAGCATGTAGCTAGGTTGTTCCTATTTTTCTGTCAAGTTTTAGTTTAAAAGCAGAAGGCAAGTGTACATTGATGTGCATCCCTGTTTTGTTTCTTTATTCAGTGAATAAGAAAAGTACTTTGCCTCATATTATCCTCTGTGTATTTACCTGTTCTCTGTGTTTTCTTTGTTCACAGTGCAGAGTTGTAAACCTGCATTTCCCCATTTTACCCTTGCTGTCATTTGACTGTTTTGTCCCCTGTGCAATCTTGTTTCTTTGTGCCTCTGTTTTGTTAAAAACGGTCTTTATTGCCCCTGTAAAAACCAACATCTGGTATCAGAGCTTTCAGGTGCATGCCCAAGTATCAGTCCCGAGAAGAAATGACTGGAAATAATGGAAATGGTGAAAAGGAAGGTCAGATCACTCTTCATTACCCAATGCTCTCCAGAAGTAATTATGGTGCATGGGCCATAAAAATGAGAGTCTTCATGAAAGCTCAAGGGGTTTGGGAAGCAGTGGAGCCCAGGACTCAGAACACAGTTGTGGAAGTTAAGAAGGATAAGATGGCTTTGGCAGCCATCTATCAAGGTATTCCTGAAGATTTGTTACTCTCTTTAGCAGAGAAGAAGACAGCCAAAGAGGCATGGGAAGCCTTGAAAACCATGTTTATGGGAGCAGATAGAGTGAAGATAGCCAGGATACAGACCTTGAAAATAGAGTTTGAGACCATGACAATGAAGGAGACAGAAGGGATAGATGACTTTGCTGCAAAAGTATGCAACATTGTGAGCAGCATGCGCACTCTTGGGGACACTATAGAGGAGTCCTACATTGTGAAGAAACTGTTGAGGGCAGTACCGTCCAAGTTTCTCCAAATTGCTTCAACAATTGAGCAATTTGGAGATATAAACTCCATGTCTGTTGAAGAAGTAATTGGAAGGCTTAAAGCCTATGAAGAACGGATGAAATGTCATGCTGAGCCAGAAGATAGAAAGCTCCTCATGACCTATCAACAATGGTCAGAGAAGAACAAGAAGAAAAGTGATAGTGACTCAAAGGCAAAGACAAACCAGGGTGGCTTTAATGGCTCACGTGGCAGAGGAAGAGGCAGAGGAAGAGGTCGCGGTGGTCGTGGCAGAGGTGGTCACCATAATCAAGGAGGCCAAGGAAACTCTGGCAGTCAAGATAAAAGCGGTGTGCAGTGCTACAACTACCAGGAGTTTGGGCACTATGCAGCAGAGTGCAAGAACCCAAAGAAGGAACGAAATCAAGAGGCAAATTTGGTCCATGATGATAATGAACCAGCTTTGTTGCTAGAAGCCTTTGAAGAAACAAGGGAGGTGTTTCTAAATGAAGAGAAAGTGAAGCCTGAAGTGAAGCCAAATGGGGGAGCCTTGAATCAATCAAAAATGTGGTACCTTGACACTGGTGCAAGTAACCACATGACTGGAGATGAAGATAAGTTCCAAAACCTGGATAGAAAAATTCAAGGTGTTGTCAAATTTGGAAATGAATCCAAAGTAAGAATTAAAGGAAAAGGAACAATTCTGCTTTAGTGCAAGAACGGAGAAGAAAGAAAGCTGGAGGATGTGTATTACATACCTGATCTCTGCAGCAATATAATTAGTCTTGGGCAGCTCTCTGAAGGAGGTGATGAGATCAGAATTAAGGATCCTTTTCTGTGGGTTCATGATGATACTGGAAGGCTGCTAATGAAGGTGAAGAAGTCTCCAAATAGGCTTTATAAAATCCAACTAGAAGAGGTTGCACCAAGGTGTTTATTGGCCAACCTAAGTGATCCAACATGGCTGTGGCACATAAGGCTAGGCCATGTAAATTTTACCTCCTTGAAGTTTATGTCTGAAAAGGGATTAATTGATGGGATTTCCAAGATGGTAATACCATCAGAACCCTGTGAAGGATGTTTGAAAGGGAAGCAATCAAGAAACCCGTTCCCAGCAAGCACAAGTTTCAGGGCTAAGAAGAAATTGGAACTAGTCCATGGGGATCTTTGTGGACCAGTCTCACCTCCAACACCTGCAGGCAACAGATACTTCATGCTTTTAGTTGATGACTACAGCAGGGTCATGTGGGTATATCTAATGAAAACTAAAGATGAAGCCTTTCATATCTTCAAGAATTTCAGGAGCAAAGTGGAGAATGAAACCGGGGAGAAGTTAAAAGTACTCAGAACAGATCGTGGAGGCGAGTTTTTGTCAAATCAATTTGAAGAATACTGTGAAGAAACCAGAGTGGAACGCCACTACACCGCACCCTACTCCCCACAGCAAAATGGGGTGGTGGAGAGGCGAAATCGGACGGTACTTGAGATGGCTCGGAGCTGTCTGAAGTCGATGATGGTACCCGATGTACTATGGGGCGAGGCAGTGAGTCACGCAGTCTATGTGCTAAACCGATTAAGCACAAAAGCTCTAGATGGAGCTACTCCATATGAACTATGGACCGGAAGAAAGCCACATGTCGGTCATCTGACAATTTTTGGCTGTGTTGCTCACATGAAAGTAGCGAAGGGGCACCTCAAGATATTGGATGATCGAAGCAAGAAACTGATGTATCTTGGAACAGAGAAAGGCACGAAGGCTCACAGGCTTCTAGACCCCAATTCAGGTGTGATATATGTAAGTAGGGATGTAATCTTTGAAGAAAATCGGAGATGGGTATGGGAGGTTACGTCTAAGATTAAACCAACACCTGAGATGACGTTCGCTGTTGAAGGCTTTGACTTCGGTGACGAGGTAAATAGTGATCAGGAAGAACGGGTGTCGGATACCCCTGACCATGAAAGTAGGTCAAATATACCCTAGGATGAGATTGGGCCATCACAAAATAATAAAACTTGGGCCGAGTTATCACAACCCACAAACTCACCAGGCCACCCAAGTTATTACGATGCATCCATTGGCACGCCACCAGATTCACCCGGTTCATCAATTACCCCTGAGCGATGATTTCCGGTTTCGACACCAAACAGCGTTTCAATCTCCACAGGTGGTGGAGCGCCAAAACGCTACCGTTTGCTCACCGACCTGTATGAAAACACTGAAGAGATCGAAGTACCACAAGAAGAATTAATGTTGGTGAGAAGCGATGATGAACCCTCAACCTACACCGAGGCAAGTCGCAAGAAGGAGTGGATACAAGCGATAGAGGCTGAAATAGCCTCGATTGAAAAAAATAATACCTAGAGCCTAGTTGATTTACCAAAGAATCGGAAGCCAATTGGGTTGAAGTGGGTCTTCAAAGTAAAACGAGACCCAACTGGAAAGATAGTGAAGCACAAAGCTAGGATCGTGGCAAAAGGCTATGTGCAGAAGTATGGAATCGACTATGACGAGGTATTTGCGCCTGTTGCTAGAATTGAGACTGTACGTGTCATTCTTGCCCTTGCTAGTTCGAATGGTTGGGGTGTTCATCACCTTGACGTGAAATCGGCCTTCTTGAATGGGAAGTTAGAAGAGGAGGTGTATGTCACACAACCAGAAGGTTTTGAGAAGAAAGGTGAAGCAAGCAAGGTCCTTAAACTGTCAAAAGTACTTTACGGGCTAAAACAAGCGCCCAGGGCATGGAACTCGTGTCTGGATACTTACTTGAAAAGTATTGGATTCAAAAGGTGCCCCCAAGAATACTCTGTATATACCAGGTTGAAGAATGGAAACACTTTAATTATTGGAGTCTATGTTGATGACCTGTTGGTGACTGGAAGCTCTACTACTGATGTGAAAGAATTCAAGATGGAGATGAATGCTAAATTCGAGATGAGTGATCTTGGTCTTCTTAACTACTACCTGGGAATTGAGGTAAACCAACACATGAACTCTATTTCATTGAAGCAAGAAGCATATGCTAGAAACCTTCTAGAAAAAACCCGTATGTTGGAGTGTAATCCCACAAAAAGTCCCATGGAACATAAGACTCAGTTGACTAAAGAAGGAGGTGGAGAGCTGGTCAACCCCACTGAGTACAGGAGTATAGTGGGTGGACTTAGGTACCTGACTCATACCCGTCCAAACTTGGCATTTGCAGTAGGAGTAGTGAGCCGCTTCATGGAAAGACCTACCATGGTTCATCTTCAAGCTGTGAAAGGGATTCTTAGGTACATAAAGGGGACTTTAGATCATGGTTTGGTCTACACAAGAGGAGAAAAGAAGATAAATATCGCAGGGTATTCGGATAGCGATCATGCAGAAGATTTGGATGATAGAAGAAGCACAGGAGGGATGACGTTTTGTGTGAATGGGAACCTGGTTTCTTGGTCATCACAAAAACAAAGATGTGTAGCACTATCGTCATGTGAGGCCGAATTTATGGCAGCCACTATGACCGCATGTCAGGGCATTTGGCTGCGAAGGCTCCTGTCTTCAATAACTGGTCAAAACATCCCACCAGTGGCAATGTATGTTGATAACAAGTCAGCTATAGAGCTCATGAAGAACCATGTTTTTCACGGAAGAAGCAAACACATAGACATTAGATTTCACTTTATCAGGGAGTGTGTGGAGAATGGTGAAATCACAGTTGCACATGTAGATGGAAAGGAACAGAAGGCAGATTTACTCACAAAACCTTTGGCTAAAGTGAAACATGAGGAAATGTGTAAGCTGGCTGGTATGAAGAAGGTTGAGAGCTCTGAATTAGGAGGGAAAATGTTGAAATAATTCAGAGCTGGGGGGTATTTCCTACACAAGTTTTAATCAGTATTTGTTAGTTTTTCTTCATTGAATAAATCAAAGACCACGTGTGAAGTTAATCCCTGGTCTTTAGCATGTAGCTAGGTTGTTCCTATTTTTCTGTCAAGTTTTAGTTTAAAAGCAGAAGGCAAGTGTACGTTGATGTGCATCCCTGTTTTGTTTCTTTATTCAGTGAATAAGAAAAGTACTTTGCATCATATTATCCTTTGTGTATTTACCCGTTCTCTATGTTTTCTTTGTTCACAGAGTTGTAAACCTGCATTTCCCCATTTTACCCTTGCTGTCATTTGACTGTTTTGTCCCCTGTGCAGTCTTGTTTCTTTGTGCCTCTATTTTGTTAAAAACTGTCTTTATTTCCCCTGTAAAAACCAACAGTGAGGTCAAAAGTCCTTCAACACAACCTGGGAGCCGTTGAAGATGTCACAAATCTCTTCAACAATATTTGCAAAGGTATCGTCGTTGGAGATTTTTAAAACGTTTAGATGAATACTACAATCGTTTCTGGCCTAGCATATTAATTTCATTGAGACGCCTTTACAGAAGTACCACCTGGAAAACGTTGACAGTCATTGGTGCTTCGGTACTATTCACGCTAGCATTACTCCAAACTATCTATAGTGTTAGAACTTAGAACTGTTTGAGATGTTCGAGACGAAATTGAAGACTCACTAAAGTAATTTCTCTGAACTTTTTGGATTAATTTTTTTTAACCTTACATGCATATTCCTTGTATTAGTAGTTTTTTATGCAGAATATACCAAGTTGCAGCCAAGGTTTTCTCCTTCAATTTGTTACTAGAAAAAGGCATGCCAAGTACTGAATACGTGTGTGTGAATACAAATACGTAAACACTTTGCCAAAATTTTTTAGTCTTCCTTAATACAATCCACTTTGTAACTATCTGAAAACTAGCATTATCCCATAATGTTAGAAATTTAATCAACACTTTTTCAGTGTTAGGTTAGTTGGTTGGTTTTTTTTTTTTTTTTTTTTTTTTTTTTTTTTTTTTTGACAATTTGTATATTGGTATCAAAATACACACTTGTTTCGAATGTTAGGATAGTTTTGTCACTACTAAAAATCTAGGGTAACAGCTACAACACAATCCGTAGCTATTCAGTAGGTACAAAGCGATACCTACGGATTTGCTACGGAAAATGCCCTGTAACATAAATGCCCGTGAGAAATTTTTACCTACGGAGTTTCTACGGACTAGTTACAGATTAGCTACGGATTTTTCCGTAGGTATAATACCTACGGAATAGCTACGGACACGAATTGCTACGGAATACCTACGGATTGCCGACGGATGTGAAGTTTGACTAAAATTGACTATGTTCCAACAGAATAGATACGGAAATTCATAGCTATGGATTTCTTACGGATTACCCAAACAATTATTTTCCTACGTAATAGCTACGAAACTGTTTAGCTACGGATTTGCTACGAATTAACGACATAACTCAAGTTTGATTAAAACTGACTTTCTTCCTACGAAATAACTACGGACCTATTTAGCGACGGATTTCCTTAACTAATCCGTAGCTAATTTCATTTTATAAAATTTTTTTTTAAAGAAATTAAAATTTTCTATTTTTGTCAAATACCATAGCAATTCAATTTTTCCAAAATACACCAAAAAATGTCCCTAATATCAACTTTAACACATTCAATTCCATTGTCTTAAATACCATACAAATGTCTCAAATACCATACAAATTAAGCATAACAAAACAAACAAATAATACAAGTGTTTACGAATTCAATTGTTCCAAAGTACTTATCAATTGTCTTCGGGTGGATTATCGGGTGGACTACAGGGTTGATTTCTAGACATATTTATCATCCTTAAAACCATCTCCATCTGTTCTTTCATTTGTAGTTGTTGTCATTCCATGATGGAAACTTGCGCACGCAACCTATCAACCTAAAAATGGTAACACAATTCAATACTTAAAAACAATAATAGCAATGTATTTTAGTTTATTGTAACAATGCATTTTAGTTTATAATTATAGCAATACACTTAACTTTTAAACCATAATAGCAACATATATTTATTTATTATCAATTTAATCAATATTATCAAAAAACTACCTAACTTTTAACCATTATAGCAACATACTTTTGTTTATTGTCGGTTTAATCAATATTATCAACAAACTACATAACTTTTAACCATAATAGCAACATACTTTTGTTTATTATCAATTTAATCAATATTATTAACAAACTACATAACTTTGAACCATAATAGCAACGTACTTTTGTTTATTATCAATTTAATCAATATTATCATCAAACTACATAACTTCTAACCATAATAGCAACATACTTTTGTTTATTATAAATTTAATCAATATTATCAACAAACTACATAACTTTTAACCATAATAGCAACGTACTAATGTTTATTATCAATTTAATCAATATTATCATCAAACTACATAACTTTTAACCATAATAGCAACATACTTTTGTTTATTATCTATTTAATAAATATTATCAACATACCTCTTGTTGCGTGCTATCCGACTGGGTGAACTGGGTGGACTGGGTGGATTGGGAAGATGGAGTCCCTGAAACCAAAAAATATATATCTGATGCTCCTATTCCATATATAGTACCCTTCTTCTTTCCTTTCCTTCTAAGCTGGATTTCCTCCCATATATCTACATCATCGTTATGGTTTGTAGGATTTTCACCATATTTGTTGACCATCCCTGCGTATACGCCTCCTACAAATGACCAAAACAATACGATTGTCATATACAAAAAATGAGACAATCAATATACATAAATGATAAAGATAAGTTACTAGTGCTTCTTTGGCTGTCCGCGAGCAATATTCAAGATTTTCATGATTTCCCTCAAAGTACTTTTTCTTCGACTCTGCAGTGCCATGCGTCTTCATGAAAACATCATAATGTGTGGGTGGTTTACCCATCAATTTTTCCTACATAAAAGTCAACGTACAATCAATGTAGTTAGTGTTATAACAAAATAAGAATAATAAAATTTATTATTGTGATACTTACTAATTTCCTACGGTGCTGGTCAAATCCTATACTACCCGCAGTATGTCTTGCTGTTGACCCATTAGAATCGGCGGTGTTGCGGTTCTGCTGAGCGATTTTTGAATTCTTTTGCCACTTCTCTATGGACCAATGCTTTGAAAAGAAAAAATATATATAAGTACAATAATATAATAAGAAATCAAAAACTTAACAAAAAAATAATAATGTATCATATCCGTTACATCACACAAACGTTGCCACATAGTCTCCGGTACACGTTCGGGGTGGTAGTTATTCATCCCATCATAGTAGCTACAAAACTTTTGGGGGGGGGGGGGTGGGGGTGGGGGGGGGGGAGGGGTTTCCCATCATCTCGTGCCATGTTAGCAGATTGTCTCCTGATACCTTTCATCTTATCTCTGTATCTATCCTTGAGAACACACTTGAATGCATCAAATATGTTCTCATTCTCTTGTGAATGCCACCTGTACTTGGTCTATAAAAAATAAAAAATAAATTTAAAAATACAAACTAAAAACAAATGAGTATAAGATACAATAAAAAGTATTTAATATATTACCCCGAAACGCAAAAACATCTATATAAGAGCCTCATTTGGAATTTGACTGAACTGGGCTCACGGACAATCCAAATTCTCCTAAAAGAGACTTATACACGCTCTGTGGATTTGTTGATCCCCAAACCTATTGTAATGAAAAACTATATAAGTATAATTATAGCATCAAGAAATTAAGTTTTAAATGATGAAAACACTAACTTTTCCCCATCTCGACTGATGAGGGGTAACGACAAGGCGTGAAAATCACTCACATTCGAGTCGTGACCTCCTGAAATACCTCTAGAGGCGGAGCCATGCGACGTCAATGGTGTGTTCGGTGCCATCGGTGTGTGTGGGGTATGTGGTGACCGAAAGGTTGCCTCTGCATCTGCACCCTCAAAACAATAGTCCTCAAACCCATCATTACTATCTGTCCTCAAAAACATTTGTGGGGATTGAGGCCTATAATCCGTCTGTGGGAGCTGGGTGTAACAATCCGTTATTTCAAACCTATGTAATAGTGTAATTTGTAGTTCTTTTTGAAATAATAAAGATAAATTGTATCATATTGGGTATATTTACATAATTGACCCTCAAAATTAAAGTGTTAAATAATCTCAATTGGGATGAACCAAGTCATAGAGATTTTAACAAGGATTCTAAAAATATAAAGAACTCCCAAAACCGAGTTATAACAAAGAAGTTATGACCAATCGAAGATCCGCGACAAATCCGGCAAACGCTATTTCACGTAAAAAGTGAGTTTTTGATAAACTACTTTTTAGCCTTAGTGACCTTAATGAAAGTTGTAGAACTCGTAAAAATAATGAATTTTCATATATTGAACATTTGAATCTGACTTCGTACGAAGAAGTTATGATTTTTCTAAAGTTCGAATTAGCGGTAGACAGCTAAAAACTAGAAATAAAGCTCGAGCGAGTTTTAACTGAAACAACTTAAATGAGAATCGAAGGTCTCGTTAATACTAGTATAACGGTAAAAAGTCTGACGAAAACGGACGTCGGATAAAGAAGTTATGAATTTTTAACGGATTTTCCTCTCCCGGTCTGTTAAAAATAATAATATTAAAAATAAATTCAAAATTACCCAACAAAGTCTAAAGGAAAGTTGTAGAGTATAATTTTACCTACGCGTGCATGTAAAGAACGTGAAAAACGGAGTTCGTATGCGAAAGTTATGAATTTTACAAGTTTTTGGCTCAAAAATAAAGAAAAATAGTAAAAATCCGGATAATTTCGCATGAATAGTACATGTGCCACCTCATCTCACATCAGCAGCCTTCCTATGTTCACCCCGTGCCACATGCTGATTCGTCCGAAACCGAGGTCCAATCGGAAGTCGACGCGCCTCGCACCGGTGGCATCCTGCGAGCCGAGCCACGCGACTTCTCCTCCCTCGCTCCGCTTCGCACGTGCCCGCTTCCCATTGGACCAAACTATGGTCCAATCCGAGCCTCGCACGCTGCTGCTTCCGACTTCGCACGTGGACTTCGCTGCTGATGCCGCGTGTCTGGTGACTCCCCTTCAGACCGAACCTTCGCGCCTATATAAAGGCTGCGAGACATCTCAGATTTTAGCCACTTTTTCACCAAAACTTCATATCTTTCACTCCTTTCACTTCCAACACTTCACCAACAATCCCTAAAGCCCCCGAAGCATACCTTAGACCCCGAGTGTAACAACCCGGAGTTTTCCATCGTCGAAAAACCCATTCTACACGTATAACCTGCTGTATATCGAAACGTTTCGATGTCGTTTTTGGGTTAAGTTAATTAAGTTATATGTTTAATTAATGCTAATGAGTGTCCAAACCCCTTAGGAACTCAAGTAATTAGCCCAAACCATTTATTTCAAAAAGCTTAGAAACATCCCCGCCGGGTGACGAAAACTTAATCGGGTGCGACCTAAAGCCCCGTTTAATATCGGTATCGGGTAGAATTCCACCGTGTCCAAGTTTTGGGAACTATTTAAGCATGTTTAAACATTCATTTGAAGCTTTTTCTTCCTCTCTCTACTCTCTCTCTAACCTCTCTCCTAAATCCAAGTTTAAGGGTCCAAAACTCAATTTGAAAGCCTCAAATCCCTAAGGTACCTTCCTAACCTTAATGTATAGCATATTTGGCTTCCAAATTCGAGATTAAATCATGGATTAAGACCTTGTAGATGGATTAAGGTACGTTCCCTTAGGTACCTTCACATGTGATTGGTTTTGGCATCATTTAACACATTTTCCATAGGTATTTAGGAGTTTACGGCCAGGAGTCCATGCTAGGCCATAAACTCCCATAATTTAGTCATTTTGATATTAAAAATCCATTCCAAGCCCTTAAACCAAACCTAGAAATTATCCCCTAAGTGTTTCAAGCTAACTTTCACCATAAACCACCCCACCATGAGTTTACGGCTGTAAACTCATGGGGAATGGGTGTTATGGCCGAAAACTCCATTAGGGAGTTTACTCTTGGGGAGTAAACTCATTTCCCAAGTCCCTCGCATCATTACACATCCTTAAACGCCACCCGGGTCCTTCCAAACACTTGAAATGGGGTGTTTCCGCGACTAAAAGTGTTTGTCCCTAACAATTAAGTAATCTAAGTCCTAATTAGATACAAATGTGTATCTTTTCATTTTACATAGGAATCTTGTACGTTTGCAAGCCCCGAACCAACATTTAACGTCCGCAATCGTCACATTTCTCGTCCGGTGAGTTCATACCCCTACGCTTTTTCCATGTTTTTCAATGTTTTCAGAGGGGGGGGGGGGGGGGGGGGGGGAATACATGCAAACTATAACTATTTTCAAAAATTAACATTGATGTGTTTCAAATAATATTTGGCAAATTTATAAACATTTTTACCCCTTATGTATTATGTTGAGCATAAGGGATGATTTATCAACTACAATTAAATGGATTTTAGTTAAGAAAATAACCAAACTAATCAAATTATTATGGGAATAATTTGGGGTTCTTTAGTGTTCGTTTTATCATGTACTAATATGTATATAAAGTCATTAGATAAACTATGTCTGATTCAGTTTATCTCCGTATCACTTGATTGTATTGCCAGATAGTTTCATTGTATGTATCTATATTCGCTGTATTATGTTTCATAATCTTTGTATGTTTGATATCGTATGAGAATCCTGTGAATAGTTTAGTACTAGTTTGTGAGTAGTCACTACCCTTTATGGATGATCAGTAAATCCTCCCCGGAAGTGTAACCAGAGTCTCCTGGAGGGAGAGAGAGGAATTTGTGAATAGATCTATTCGGGACTGACAATCCCACACCTTAACTGCTAGCTACAGTTAGGCCGGCGCGCCTGGGGTGACAAATTTCTGGATATCATTCGACGTCTGACAAGCGTCAAGGAGGTCTCGTTGTTGTATCAGCATGGTTACCCAACTCACAATATGTATTTATATAAGTTTATTCACAGTATCTTTTTGGGTTTGGTTTTGACTTTGTTTTGATTCCGTATCTACTTTTTGCATGGTATCTATAACTTGTACGGGATAGTAATCCCATGGTTTACACTTATATCTTGTTCGGGATAGTGATCCCATGGTTTCCAAACTATATCTATTTCGGGATAGTAATCCCATGGTTTAAATCTATATCTTGTCCGGGATAGTATTCCCATGGTTTCCAATCTATATTTTTATATATATCAAACTATCTATATTCCGTTCGGGATAGTGATCCCATGATTTTCAATATATAGTTTTGTGTATTAAACTATACTTTGTGATATACAACCGGTCTTACAATTAGGAAAATATGGGATTTTCCTGGGGTAAAATACAACACGAAATCGAATTGGTAACAAATGATAACTAAACTAACTTTACATAAGAAAATATGGGATTTTATTGGATAACAAAATTTTTTCGGAAAACTAAAGGAAATTGGTACATTTTCAAAAAAACAAACATCTTATGAACTCACCAGCTTTATGCTAATTTTGAAACCGCTTGTATTCTCAGGTCCAAGTTAGACAAGTACCCGGTGATCTCTTTTGGTGAAGACAGAGTGCTCAGAAGACTCGTCTCAACTTTTGTTAATATGATGCATATGTATATCTTGTATAACTTTACTTTTTAAAACAAATGTAAACTTTCTTATATATATATATATATATATATATATATATATATATATATATATATATGTAATGTAATGATTGTTTACTGTGATTACTATGTACATTGGATTTGATACACAATGTGGAGTCCACCTTGGAAATGTTTCCGCCTTTGATTTTCGGGGTGTGACACCGAGCAAGCCCCGAAGCCCCAAGATTCCCGAGAAGTAACCTCTCTCCTATCAAAACTCTGTCCAATTCACCATCTATCAAATGAGTTTATACCCCTATGTTTTCACTATTTTTATAATGTTTTAGGGGGGAAATACAACTAAAATACAAGGAAATTTTCATGTAAATGATAAAACTTATTCTTTTGTTATATTATTATTGTCAATAAACTATTGCATTCATTTGGAACTATTTGCTACAATAAACATATAAATTATAATAGGTGTAATTTATTATTCATACAAACTTATTAATATACTTTATGGAAGTACATGTGTTTACTACATAGTCATAGTTTCTGATGAAATCAAATATATATATATATTATATTAATTATAATTTGTAATATAGTTATGATATGACTATTTCAAGAATACTTTTCAATATTTTACACAAAATTATCAATAAGGTAATGGTGAGACACACTTCAAGTACTTATTCAAGTATAAAACAAAAGCCCTGAAAGTTATAACCAGAGTCTCCTTGAGGGAGAGCGTGACACTTGTATATAGATCTATATGGGATGACAATTGTTGTACCGTAATACAACTCCTGAAGAACGTTGTGTTTCAGGCGAGGATTAGGTCATCAAGTATGGTTATGACAACTCACAACTTTGAAATTGATAATTAAGTTTGGTGTAAGAATAAGTAACAACTTCATATAGTTTTAATATATTAAAACTATAATACTATTTAACAAGTTTTATTACAAGTATAGGTATAGAATACTATACAATTTCTGAGTTATCTTATTTTTCAAAGTCTTATGGAAGGTTAAGACTATACTACTTCTGAAAACAAAGGTATATACAACAGAAAATATAGGATTTTCTGAAAGAAGAAATACATATTTCATAGAACAAACAAGTTATTTATATAACATACTTATGAACTCACTAACTTAATTGTTACACCCCCAAACCGGAACGGTAGAAACGTTCGTGGGTGGATGACTTCATGTGGTAACATAACAAATGAATACATATTAAAGAAAGCAATACAACCATCATATATATAATTGAAAGTTTACATTGTAAAAGAGTACATGTTCAAAACCAATTACAATATGATGTCAAAATATGAATTTAAACTAGTGCCACAACGTTCCTTCTTCAAAAGCTGTTTGGTACCTGTAATTACTGAGTCCCTGGGACATACAAGTAGTTTTGAAAGAGTAGATCAACATTTAAGCTGGTGAGTTTCATAAGCATTTAATGATAGTATTTGTATGGAAATGAAATGGTTTTTTTTTGTTTGTTAGTCTCTAGAAAATCCCATATTTCCTACTAGTATAAACGTAGCCTTCAATCAAGACTAATGTTTGTTAAAAAGTTGATGTTTTCCCATCTGTGAGTAGTGGTGAGAAGCTCCAAACTTATATCACAATTAGGTTTTTCATGCATAAAGTAAATAAATTTATGTACGTATAAAACCTCCATTACATCTGAAAAACCCCGTAAATCAATGTGTTTTTAATACTCTATGTGAGTTTTATAACCATGCTATTGACAAGGAATGCCTATACACAACGTTCTTCAGGCGTTGGAATGTTCTGACGTTTGTCACCCCAAATGGTGTACTGTAGCTAACAGTAAGGGTGTGGGTTTGTCAATCCCGTATAGATCTATACACAAACACCATGCTCCCCCTCCAAGGGATTCTGTTATATAATACAGGACTTGAAATGTGTACTCGAGCGTACGTGAAGTTTAATGTCTCACAAAACTTAGTATAAAATAGATTTACATGTGAAAATGTTCGTTTGTTCTTGTATATGAAAGTAACTTCTTGAAATAGTATTTCCAGTATGTTAAATTTTGTTGTATTCTCGTAAAACTATATCTATTATAGTTTTTCTAAAAGTGCATTTCGTTTGTATAGTAATTCCTAGTGAAAATGCTCACTTGTTATGAAAAGTATAATTTTTGTAGTGTCAAAACTGGACACATATACCTGTAGTATAAACAGAGTGGTTGATTTACATAAATACATATATCGTTTCTTATTTCAAAAGATAAGATGTTATCGTGGTATAATTTGCATACGGAAGTTTCCCTATAATAGTTATAAATCACATATGATTCCATCTATAAAAAGCGTATAATGAAACTTTATTATATAACACACGATAATAATCGAGTGTTTTACTTGTATTCCCCCCTTAAAAGCATATAAAAGTATTTATAAAACATTTAAAAGTGTGAATTATAGGGGTATGAACTCACTTTAAAGATCGAAGAAGGCGAGATAAAAACCGGAAAAAATTTCGACTTGAGAAAGCGGATTTTCTCGGGATTCTCGTGAATCTCGGGAGCACAAATGACCCTCGGGACTTGAGAAGGGTAACCGGGACTTCGGGATAGCACGTGCTGTAACGACCCAATTTTCACGTCCAAAAATTTTGTTTTTAAAACATTACTTTAGAAAACGTTAATAAATAAAAACATTGTTTGATCAAACTACATCACAACATAAACCATGTTCAAGAGTCAAGTCATACAACCCATCGAAACACTAGAGTATAAATCCCAATGAAATCTAGTAAATGCGGAAACCAGTGTGTGTGTAAGATGCGCTGCTACCGAGCCAGCTCCTTCCCCTTCGATGAAGAGGTACCTGAAACCAAAACTGTAACCTGTAAGCACGAAGCTTAGTGAGTTCCCCCATTGTACCA
Source organism: Lactuca saligna (assembly GCF_052625555.1). Classification (NCBI taxonomy): domain Eukaryota; kingdom Viridiplantae; phylum Streptophyta; class Magnoliopsida; order Asterales; family Asteraceae; genus Lactuca; species Lactuca saligna. The sequence goes on along the minus strand of NC_136424.1, from coordinate 132,232,677 downwards.
AAAACCATACAATCACATAACATACATAAATTGTTAGGCATATCTGGGTGCCCGACCTACCCCTTTGGTCCTCTCGACCAGATACTGCCTAGCATATCTGGGTGTTGGCCTCCCCTTCGGTCCTCTCGACCGGATACTGCCTAGCATATCTGGGTGCTGCCCCCCCCCCCCTTCGGTCCTCTCGACCGGGTACCGGGGACTATTTCATCCCCTACTACTACCACATAACACATATACCACATAGTCTATCTAGCATGGCTAGGCATGACTGCCCCTTCGACCCTATCGAGCGGTAACCTGGGGACTATCTCCCCTTACTATCACTAGCACATAGCATCATAACATACAAACACATAAACATAATATGGTAGTAGCAACCCTAGATGAATATCACAAAGACAATCATCTAATCATACATCTCCTATTGGTGGGCCGGCATTGTGGCCTTAGACCCACCGCTACTGGAAGGTAACTCACCTCGTAGTAGCTACTGATCTGTGTGGGAATAGTCTGATTGCTGCTGCTACTGCTGCTCCGGAAATCCTCCGGCTGTAATTCCCACCAAACACTTAGTCAAAAACTGCTAACTGACCTTTGGGTAAAATGACCATTTGACCCCTGATCATGCCCTAAGTCAAAGTCAGAGTAAACTTGCAGTTGACCCGACTCGCCGAGTTGACTCGCCAACTCGCCGAGTCCATGACCAAACGACTGATGTGAATTCTGATTCTACTCGTTGAGTTAGGCGTCGACTTGACGAGTTCTCCTTCCAAACTGATGTTCAAGTCCTTCATCCTACTCGCCGAGTTGTATGAACAACTTGCCGAGTTCGTCTTCATCCGATGAACAAGTTATACTATGACTCACCGAGTTGTATGAACAACTCGCCAAGTTTGATCTTGATCTTATGAGATTGCCTTGAACTCACCGATTCTGGGCATCGACTCGCCGAGTTCCACTATGGGTGAGTTTTAGCTTCCAACTCACCGAGTCCCTCCTGAACTCACCACACAACTCGACAAAGCTAAAAGGGGACAAACTCGGAGACTCGCGACTAGACTCGCCGAGTCAGATGAGCGACTCACTGAGTCCGCTCCATACAAGAGCCATAAATGCGATTTTGCTCGAATCCAGTCCATGCCATTCGGAGATCTGGGCTCCTAGAGCATGAATAACACGTAAAGTTTCCAACTTTACGTGTAAGTATCCATCTATGGGGTTTTTAGGGTTCAAAATGCACCAAAAGAGTAGATCTAAGGTTTTGATGCAATATGGGTTCATAAAGGTAGTAGATCTAAGCTCCTGGAGCTCAACCATGCTTAGATCTAGAGGCCAATCAACTTATTTCGAATTATGAAGCACATACAAGCTTGGAAAATGAGTCATGAAGGACTTTAATGGGGCCATAAGCATGGAGACAAGGGGAAAAACGAGCCATACCTTAGAGATCACTCTGAAATAGCTCATAAGTGCTTGACCTCCTCTTCTTCTTCTTGATCTCCTTCCCTACTCACTCCAATCTTCAAGAGGACACACCAAATGGCTTCAAATCCACAAAACAAGGCTTAGAACGAGGTATATGGCTCTGAGGATGAATGGGGGCTGGCTTGGGGGCGGAAAAGGGGTATTAAATAGGGTGCAAACCCCTGAAACTTAGGGTTTCATCCAACAGCGGTGACTCGCCGAGTCCAGGATATGGACTCGCCGAATCGCTAACTTAAACGTGTCCCGAGTCCTGTCCCTACTTGGCGTGTCGGACCTATAACTCACCGAGTCCAAGGCTTAAAATGGAAAAAAATCAATTAATATTTACATACCAGGAACCAGGTGCTACAAATCTCCCCCACTTATTTTAGACTTTGTCCTCGAAGTCAGCTGCTCGATCCTGGAACGGCTCGAGGTAATGCTCCATCATTTCATCCACCGACTCCCAAGTCCACTCCGAACCCTTGCGGTGCTGCCATTGCACCTTCACTAACTCCACCCTTTTGTTTCTCAAATCCTTCGACTTCCTGTCGAGGATTGCGACTGGGCGCTCAATGTAAGTCAGGCTGTCGTCAACCTGAATATCCTCCAACAGCACTACTGCTGAATCATCCACTAAGCACATCCGTAGCTGAGAGACATGGAAAGTGCTGTGGATCTGGCTGAGCTCGACCGACAGATCAAATCTATACGCCACCTTGCCCACCCGGGCTACGATTGGGTTATGAGCATTCTAACACTCCTAAGTGTACATGCAACCCTAAATACCTTGGATCTATGTTTTCTCTATTATACATACAAATATGAACATCCAAGGTATTATCCTAATCTAGCATACAAAACTATCAACATAACAAGATAGAATACATACCTCTTTGATGTAGAATGTCTTCATGAAGCTTGAGTGCCTAGTGCCCCAAGTGTGACACCTAAAATGGTTCACACAACACCAAATACACTTGGAATAACTTGAGAGAATTCTACACTTCATGAAAATCGGCTAGCCCTCTTCAAGAATAATATTAGTCTCTCTAGTGGCCGATTTTCCTCAAGAATAAGATGCTTATATAGTTATACAATTAGGGTAAACTCTAATTGTCATGACTTTCCATTTCCTTGGATCCATGGGTTCAAATATACCATGGAGCATCCATGGATCATCATATGGGTTTTTGGCCCAACTAGATAATCCATGGAGCATTAGCCCACTATACAAGTATGGATGATTTACACAATCAACCCATATATTTAATTAGTCTTCTTTTGATCACTTAATTAATCCTAGATTAATTCTTGATCAATACTAATTAAATAATCTCGTTATTCTTATTATTAATATACTAGAACTTATAATATATTAATAACCATAAGTTTCTTATTTCTCTCATTATAGTCTATCCAAGTGCATGATGGTATGCAACCCAAATGGACCATGCCGGGTCGGGTCAAGTCTTACCAATTATAGTTATGGACTTAGACATTAATCCAACAGTCTCCCACTTGGATAAGTCTAAAACTATTATTGCGTATGACTTCAGGAACCAACTGGCAATCGTAGCTCTCAAAAGCTTCTGTCGAACTCTGACCTTGTCGATAAACGCTGACCTTTGTCAATGACTTGTCCATTAGATAAGGGATCATATATTCCTCCATTCTAGATATCATATGGACTGAGACATGGATTATAATCATTCTCTTTGTCCATTTGTTGTTTCCCGATTTCCGATTTATGACAACTGACTAATTGAACAAATCAAATCAGTCCTGGCCCGGCCGAGCACTTCCATTTGTCATCATCAAATCATCGAGGGGCCCGAAGGTAAAAGGAATGGATAAACTTTGACTCATATGGCTTGTTCTACTACTTGTTGAACCATACACAAAGGCACGTTTTATAGCACCGAGTTACCAAATGCAGTTTCGTGCAATCAATGTACAACCAACTCATAGTAACAACTCATATCTCTAGGTTTGAAGAATATAAGATATTATCGTCTCATGATCACTCGTGATAAAATCCATGAAGTGATTCCAATGAGCGCGGGTTGAATCCAATACTCAGAACTTATGAGCACTCATGAGTTTTGTAGCCCTTTTTCCAACACCTTAGACCTCTACAAGCCAACCCATGACAGTCATAATTCATATCTACTTCCAACATATGACCGACTGTGGATGGTTTGAATAACTTAGTCATTCTTGAAGAATAACCTAGTTTATTCTGGAAGTCAAAACATGCAAAATGAAACACAAGAATAATTGAATCCAATATGGTATCAAAACCTATGAACATAAATAAAACACCTTTTATTTATCACCATATGATTACACATTATTCATTGTATACTGTTTCAGCTATCAACTTTATTCTTGAATTTAAAACAATAGTTGTCCCATGCTCCAAGCATGTACACTATGTTTTTCTAAACACTAGTCATGCCATACACCAAGTATGCACACTATGTTTTTCTATGTTCTTTACTTTGTGAACTAGATCCATTGAACATAACTTCACACTCCCAAATCCTTACTGTAAATACAAGAATTCCAAATTCATGTAATTTACTGAAATCTGTTAGATTCTAAACTTATATGCATTGATCCTCTTGTAATGATTATGCACAAAGTCAGAAAGACTTGACAACAACCATTACAGAGCCTTCCAAAGGAGATCAGCTCCTTTGAAACATCCTGCTTGCATTAAGTTTCCTAATCTTAAACAGATTGAAAATTCTAACTTTGAAACATTTCCAGATTCCATTTTGACTATCACTTCTGAACAAGAGTTGCCTCCTTACAGATTATGTCAATATGGTCCTTCCAGAATTATCACTACACTTCCAACTGTCCTTGAGCAACCAATCTTTGGTAAACCTTAGATTTTCCTTGACAATTGTTTAATCCTTTTAGTCATATCCAGTTCTAAACCTTTTCCCTTCTTAATGCCCTAGGCATTTGGAAAATTTTAGAAAGGATGAATATAGCACATGTAATCGAACCTATATCCGAGGCATATGGGACACGATTCATGATGTCTCACATAAAGACTAAACCAGTCTTTTGCTATAACATTTCCATTTCTATTTGCCAAGTTCTCATAATTAGATTATGAAAAGGGATGCCGTAATCATAATCGAATTTTAGAACGCAAATAATGGACCCATATACAGAATTTCCTTATGTTAAGCCAATCCAACATGAAATTCATATATATCCTTGACTAAATGATTAAAACCTCTCGATCTAAGCTTATAGATTTTCATGAAGTATAATTTCCTCTCCCTTAATTATAGCAAAACAACTTTTTCCCAATTGAAACCTTTTGTTTTCTATAATTAACATTGCTAACTTGCAATACTTATCATAATTATCATGCTCTCACTAACATAATGATTATTAGCATAACACGTATGCTCCCACTAGCTTTGACATATACTCAGAAATCAGCTGGACTTCTAGAAATCAATACTTTATTGACTTTCTTACCAAAGTTCAGATTTCTGATACTGGATTGTTTTGATAGAGCTTTATCAAAATCATACACCTTCCCTTAGATAGCATACTTGTGTGTCTAAACAATTATGAAGAGGGATGCTGTAATCATAATGGTTAGACCTTTTTGCCACTTCTCACAAGTCCAGGTTAGTGTGCCGGTAAACCACACACGCTCCACTAACGACTTTGAGAATACAAATATCACAATTGCTATCTAACTAAAATCTACTTAGTGAAAGTGTTTCCTCACCATCATTTTCATGAATCAGAGAGAAACCTTATGACACTTAGATTTATTGGTGTATGTGTTCTTATCCATGTGAATTGTCAAAACCATAGTCACAAGACAAGGATAATGACAAATCCAAACTCATATGGACTGAACTCAATCTTAATTTCTTGCCACCTGGCAGCTCAAGGGCCTGCCATTGCTTCCAAGTTGTTGTCCTCATGACCCTCTGGCCAACTTCACCCCAGCATATCGAGGTCCTGCACCTCCGTCCGTACAACATTTCGAATGGGGGACGGTAAATACTCGCGTGGTAGCTGTTGTTGTATGAGAACTCCGCCAAGGGAAGATATGTATCCCAACTACCACCGAAATCTAACACACATGCCCGCAACATATCCTCCAAAGTCTGGATGGTCCGCTCGCTCTGACCATCCGTCTGCGGGTGAAAGGCGGTGCTAAAATGCAAACGAGTGCCCAACTCGTTATGAAACTTCTTCCAAAATCTGGAAGTGAATCGCACATCTCGGTCTGATATCACTGACACTGGCACCCCGTGCCGCACTACTATCTCCCTGATGTAGATATCGACCAACTTTTCGGCCGAGATGCTCTCCTGGATCGGAATAAAATGGGCGCTCTTGGTCAATCGATCCACCATGACCCAAATCGAATCTACTCCGCGCGCAGTCCTGGGAAGCTTTGTGATAAAATCCATCGTGACGTCTTCCCATTTCCACAATGGGATATCCAACGGCTGCATCTTCCCATGCGATCTCTGATGTTTGGCCTTGACCTTCCTGCAGGTCAAGCACCGCTCGACGTACCATGCCACATCTCGTTTCATGTAGGGCCACCAATAATCTAGACGAAGATCCCTATACATCTTCGTCGCTTCGGGATGAATAGAGAATCGGGACTTATGCGCCTCCTCCATCAACATCTGGCGCACGCCTCCGTGATACGGCACCCACACCCTGCGGTGTAGTGTCAATATTCCTCGACTATCATAATCGAAGGAGGAAACCTGACCCACCACATGCTCGCTCTTCCGATGTTCCTCCTTGATAGCCTCCTGTTGAGCCTCCCGAATCTGCTCCAACAGGGGAGTCACCACAGTCATCCTCAGGCAAATATCCCTGATCGGTGCCGCCTTGCGACTAAGCGCATCGGCCACCACGTTGGCCTTTTCCGAGTGGTAAAGGATCTCACAATCGTAATCCTTGACCACGTCCAACCACCGATGCTGCCTCATGTTCAGATTCGGTTGATCCATGAGGTACCTCAAACTCTTGTGCTCCGTGTAGAGGTAATGCCGCCAAACCCCGTAGAGGTAATGCCCCTAAATCTTGAGGGCGAAATCCACTGCCCCAACTCCAAATCATGCGTCGGGTAGTTCGCCTCGTGAAGCTTGAGCTGCCTCGAAGCGTAGGCAATGACATGCCCCCTCTGCATCAATACCGTGCTCAACCCTGAAATGGACGCGTCACAATAAATCACAAAATCCTCTACGCCTTCCGGCAGTGCTAAGATTGGCGCCTCGCACAATCTCTGTCTTAGTGTCTCAAATGCAGTCTGCTGCTCGAGTCCCCACCGAAAGACCACGACTTTCTTCGTTAGCCGCATCAGGGGTAAGGCTATCTTGGAGAAATCATGAATAAATATCCGATAGTAGCTTGCTAATCCCAGGAAACTCTGAATCTCAGATGGAGACTTCGGAACCTCCCATCTCATCACGGCCTTGACCTTGGCCAGATCGACCAGAATCCCGTTCTGGTTGACAAGGTGTCCGAGAAATTGCACCTCGCGCAACCAAAACTCACACTTGGAGAACTTGGCATACAATCTCTCCCTCCTCAGGGTCTCCAATACCCCTCTTAGATGCTCCTCATGCTCTTCCTGCGTCTTGGAATAAACCAAGATGTCATCAATAATGACTATCACAGACCGATCCAGCATCGGTCTGCATACGCGGTTCATGAGGTCCATGAATGCGGCAGGAGAATTGGTGAGCCCAAACGGCATCACCACGAACTCATAATGGCCATAGCGCGTCCGAAACGCGGTCTTCTACGTATCCTCCTCCCTGACCCTCATCTGATGATAACCCGAATGCAAATCAATCTTGGAGAACCATGATGCTCCCTGAAGCTGATCAAAAAGATCATCAATCCTCAGGAGTGGGTAACGGCTCTTCACCGTTACCTTATTCAACTCCCGATAATCTATACACATCCGGTGCGACCCGTCCTTCTTCTTCACAAACCGAATCGGGGCTCCCCAGGGTGAACTACTCTGTCTAATGAATCCTTTGTCTAGCAGCTCCTGTAGCTACGTAGAAAACTCCTGCATCTCAGGAGGAGCCAGCCGATATGGTGCCTTGGCTATCGGAGCCGCACCAGGAATGAGGTCAATCCTGAACTCCACCTATCGCTCCGGAGGTATCCCAGGAAGCTCCTCTTGGAGAAAATCTGCGAAATCTCGCACCACTGGAACCTCGCTCACTGACGTCTTACCCGCCTCCCGGGTATCCATTACGTACGCAACATAACCTGCACATCCCTGCTGAAGGTATCGTCTAGCCCTCGCTGCTGAACAGACTGAGGGTCCACACTGTGGCCTCTCGCCATGAATCACTAACTCTCCCCCACCTGGGGTCCTGACTCGCACTAGCTGCTGCGCGCAATCTATCACCGCCCCATTAGGGCTCAACCAGTCCATGCCTATGATCACCTTGTTCCCACGCAACGGAATAGGAACCAAATCCACCAAGTAGCGCTCCTCGAACAAACGCAATACGCAGTCCCGAAATATCATCGATGCTCGCACCGATCGATCATCAGCAGTCTCTACTTCCAAAGGGCAACCCAGCATGCCCGAAGACTCAGGAAACTTCTTGCTAAGCGCAAGGGACACAAACGATCGGGATGCACCCGAGTCGAACAACACCTGAACTGGGATACCGTTCACATGGAACGATCCTAACACATATACAAATACCAGGCACATATCAATATCATAACATCATATAAATAAACGAGAGGGAAAAGAATCATACCCATCACCACATTGGGTGCTGCGCGTGCCTCCTCAGTGGTCAGCTGAAATGCTCGGCTCCTCACCACTGGAGCCTCTGCCTTGCCCTGCCGTCTATCTGTGATCCGCAGGGTTGCTGGAGCTGGCGCCTTTACCAACGCTGAACGTGTCAATTGGGGGCAATTGGCCTTCTTGTGGCCCCTCTGGTTGCAGTGGAAACACAACATCTCAGATGTCGGAATAACTACTGCCGGAGCAGTGCAATCCCTGCTAAAGTGCCCAAACTTGCCGCACTTGTAGCAGCCTGATGATCCCAACCTACACGCCCCCTCGTGCGTCTTGCCGCATTTCCTGCAGCGGCCCCATCCCTGTTGGCCTTTCAGCCCCACATTTGATCCCTTGGGCTTCTTCCCCGAAGCCCCTCATGGTTGTCCCTCCTCTACTTTCTGTTTCCGGATGTGCTCCAAATCTATCTCCCTCTCCCTTGCCATGGAAATCATGGAATCCAAGGTGGGGCAAGCTGAAAAACTAACATGCTCTCGGATGTCAGCCCGAAGCATATCATGATAACGGGTCCTCCTCATATACTCGTCACCTGCATATTGGGGCACCAACAAAGCCCTCTCCCGGAACTTGGCGGTGATTTCCGCCACAGTCTTAGTCGTCCACCTCATATCCAAAAATCCCTGGCCAGCTACTGAAGCTTGACAGCCGGCGCAAACTCTGCCCTGAACCTGGTCACAAAGTCCGACTAGGTCATAGCCTCGATAGCTAAGGCTCCCAAAGAGTCACCCACTGACTCCCACCAATCTCGAGCTCGGTCTCGTAAACACCCTGCTGCATACCTCACCTTCGACCCCTCAGGGCAGAAGCTAGTCAACTGTGCAGACTTGATGTCTGTAATCCATCGCCTGGCAACAATGGGGTCCTTCACCCCGTGGAAATCCGGCGCACCGCTGCCCCTGAAGTCCTTAAAGGACAGCGTGCGAGATCCCGACTGGCCAGATGCCATGTCGCTCCTGAACGCCCAGAGGCGATCCTCCATCAACTCGATGATCCCTTCCTTGATCGACCCGACGATGATGGGGGTTGACTCAAGGATACTTCTGGTGATCTCTGAAGTGATGAATTCGCGTAGCCTCTCATCTACTGGCTCGGAACCTGATCCCGAACCCGATCCCTCTCCTGAACTGCCGACTGCTGGTCTCGGGCGTAGTACCACCATTCTGAAATACAAAGAAATAACAACTATTAGCGATACTAATACCCCTGGAGGGATCCTAGCCACTACTAGTTCCCTAGTCTTATCTTAGCCTTCCTCGGTTCGGGTACGGATCCTCTGCTTTCAGTAGTACGGGCCGATACTACCTTCCACATCTATCCGTACCTTCCCCAAGGACTGCCTCGACTCGACCAGGTCCCTTCCCCTACTGTTGATCACTGCTACTCATTATCCTAGGCTTACCCTAGGAAACCCCTGACTTCACCCAACCTAGTCCTCAGCTGTTGAAGGCCTCTCGGTGATGCCAATTAACTATCACCTGAATACAATCACATGTGATGAGGCTCGGATAATCCTTCGAGTAAGGGACTCATCCCTACAACGGTTAAGACCCAAACAAGAGCTACGCAATTGAGTCAAATCCATTACTCTGAGATTATACAACCCTGATCACATGTGACTTCAGCGTATTCACCTAACAGTTAACTCCCATCACTTCAAAGTCCACATAGCACAAACCAAACAACATTAGGACGTAAGAAAAACAATCTCAAGCAACTCTATCCTCGAAGAGAGAACTGAACTAGAATACAATGCTAAACTCGTACTATCAGGAATAACCTAAACAGGCTACCCTACTGCTGTCTACTCAGCTCTAGCATGCAACTCTTTCATATAGTGAAGCACATAAAGCAAACACATAAGGCATCATCCTAGATCCTTAGTCCTATTCTAGCATGCTGTTCTACAGAAACTGATAAACATAAATAACTTGTATGGGTACATTGGGGAATACTTACTTGAGCTTGGCCAGTTGCACACATCACACACATTGTTCTTTCTTAAAACCTTTTACTTAACCTTTTAGAAAATATTTTCTCTTTCCAAAATCTTTTAATCCCTCGATTTGAGTTCAAATTCCCCCAAAGGTGTGTCCGAATCCCTCAAACCAGGGCTCTGATACCAACTTGTAACGACCCAATTTTCACGACCAAAAATTTCGTTTTTAAAACATTACTTTAGAAAACGTTAATAAATAAAAACATTGTTTGATCAAACTACATCACAACATAAACCATGTTCAAGAGTCAAGTCATACAACCCATCGAAACATCAGAGTATAAATCCCAGAGAAATCTAGTAAATGCGGAAACCAGTGTGTGTGTATGATGTGCCGCTACCGAGCCAGCTCCTTCCCCTTCGATGAAGAGGTACCTGAAACCAAAACTGTAAACTGTAAGCACGAAGCTTAGTGAGTTCCCCCATTGTACCACAAACCAAACAATCACATAGCATACGATTAGTCAGGCATATCTGGGTGCCCGACCTACCTCTTCGGTCCTCTCGATTGGATACTGCCTAGCATATCTGGGTGCTGCCCCCCCCCCCTTCGGTCCTCTCGACCGGGTACCGAGGACTATTTCACCCCCCCCCCCCCCGTACTACTACCACATAACACATATACCACATAGTCTATCTAGCATATCTGGGTGCTGCCCCCCCCCCCCCCCCGTACTACTACCACATAACACATATACCACATAGTCTATCTAGCATGGCTGGGCATGACTGCCCCTTCGACCCTATCGACCGGTAACTTGGGGACTATCTCCCCTTAATATCACTAGCACATAACATCATAACATACAAACACATAAACATAATACGGTAGTAGCAACCCTAGATGAATATTACAGAGACAATCATCTAATCATATATCTCCTACTGGTGGGCCGGCATTGTGGCCTTAGACCCACTGCTACTGGAAGGTAACTCACCTCGTAGTAGCTACTGATCTGTGTGGGAATAGTCTAATTGCTGCTGCTGCTGCTCTGGAAATCCTCCGGATGTAATTCCCACCAAACACTTAGTCAAAAACTGCTAACTGACCTTTGGGTAAAATGACCATTTTACCCCTGATCATGCCCTAAGTCAAAGTCAGAGTCAACTTCCAGTTGACCCGACTCGCCGAGTTGACTCGCCAACTCGCCGAGTCCATGACCAAACGACTGACGTGAATTCTGATTCTACTCGTCGAGTTAGGCGTCGACTCGACGAGTTCACCTTCCAAACTGATGTTCAAGTCCTTCATCCTACTCGTCGAGTTGTATGAACAACTCGCCGAGTTCGTCTTCATCCGATGAACAAGTTATACTGTGACTCGCCGAGTTGTATGAACAACTCGCCGAGTCTGATCTTGATCTAAGGAGATTGCCTTGAACTCGCCGAGTCTGGGCATGGACTCGCCGAGTTCCACTATGGGTGAGTTTTGGCTTCCAACTCACGGAGTCCCTCCTGAACTCACCACACAACTCGACAAAGCTAAAAGGGGACAAACTCGGAGACTCGCGACTACACTCGCATCCCTTTTATAGTGGGTGGGAACCGCTTCCGTACGCGGAAAGTACGTGCGTACGCTGGGCGTTTCCGTGCGTCATGCATGAGCGCATCCTCGACTGCTTCGGACTCCGGATGGGACTAGACATTGGCTCGCATAGGGCGCGATGTGGACCATCCGAGGCCTAGGCCTTGAGTACGTTGGGCATACGCGTGCGTGGCTCACCCTTCTGATAATACCGAAATTTCCATTAAAATTTATATGTTTAATATTTAATAAACTTCAAAAATTCATATATTCTTCATACGAACTCCATTTTCGACGTTCTTGATATCCACGCGTAGGTGAGACTATACTCTACAACTTTCGTTTAGATTACGTCGGCAAATTTTGAAATTATTTTTATTATTTATTTTTAAAAGGCCGCGGTAAGAAAATTTCATTAGAAGTTCATAACTTCATTATCTGACGTCTGTTTTTGCTAGACTTTTTACCATTGAAAAACCATTGTCGAGACATTCGATTCTCATTTAGGTCATCCCGGTCAAAAGTCACTCGATCCCTGTTTTGAGTTTTTAGCTGTCCGTTGCTAAGCCGAACTTGGAAAATTCATAACTTCCTTTTACGAAGTCAGATTTGGGCGTTTTTTTTACGTATGATCACAGTTTAATAATATCTAACATAATAGGTAATTTAATTAGTGATTTTTGGATATTTTATTTTCGAAGTAAATTTCATTATAACAAACATGGTTACGACACTTAACTTTTTAGGGCGTTTACATAGAGTTGAAATATCAGGTTGTCACATTAATTGTTGACACTCCTTTCAAAACTACTTGTATTTTCAGGAAAGCAGTAAACAGGTACCAACACGTTTAAAGGAAGACCAAGTTTCTTTATATTTATGTTTGTAAATTATACTTTTTGAAACACAGTTGTAAACTTAAAATCTTATGTAATAAATGTTGTACTTTGGTTTCTATTATGCATTGTTGTGATACTACAAATGAAGTCCCCCACCCCTGATTATTTCCGCCAGTTAGTTTTGGGGGTGTGACAAATTGATATCAGAGCATCGTTTATAGTGAATTAAGTATATCAATCCATAAAAGATATACAACTATATATACATTAGGGGCTGAAAGCTCTAACTACAAGTATGCTTTTCAAAAATTTGAATATTTTTATAAGAAGTATACTAATACTAATATCTATAAATATAGTATCATAGAACTTAAAAGTATTTGAATGTTAAATATTATAGTCAACCTAAGCAAATTATGTAATCATATCTAGGATTAATATAGCCTGATCAACTATATTAATTCAAGATATGACCAACATATGTTTAGGAGTGATTATAGTATTGTGGCATGTCTAAAACTTACCAACTATACATGTTCAAAAGATTTTAGATCTAAACATCAAGATTGAAATACTATAGGTGTATTTTGGAATACTATAAAACAATACATCTAAATATTTAATATATTTTCTCACCTCTACATCTCGTTCAGATAACATGGCTGGAAACTACCTAGGTTACCCCTACATCCCTGACCATGGAAGTGATTCATAGGAAGAACCTATGGAAGCCACTGATAATGAATCAAGTGGTACTGATACAAATTCCCAAGTTATTAATTCAGGACAACGCCATTTAAGACAGGATAATGCTCGACCAATACCAGACTAGGGTCAACATATAAACCATTGGTGTAGACAGGAAGGTATACACCCTCCTTATGGAATGGACAAAGAATATTACAACCTCACTGATGGAGGTACAGCTGATAAAGCCCTTCCAATTATCATAATGTGAATAAATCACCAAACTGATCAAGCTAGAATCTCGATAAATCGGATTCTTGAAGTAAATGCCACCGCACAAGTCAATACTGCGGATATATTACGACTTGATGAGATGCAAGAAGACACTGATGAACACACTATAGCCCTTCAAAGACAAGTTGATGCTGCTTAAGAAGAAATAAGACAATTGAGAGAATATCAAGCAGCGCAAGAAAAGCGTTGGAAGTCACAAGACGAAGCAGGGCCTAGTAACCGACGTAACCCACGCCGCAAATAGTGTTTTCACTACTAAGTTTTACTTTAATTAAGTTTTTAAATATGTATGTAAAAATTTCTTTTATGTAAAATATTTTGTAACATGTCACAGTTTTTATGTATGATATAAATTAGGGTTGTCAAATATGTAGCACGGAGAACCAACCAATACGTTACCAACCGAACCAATAAAGTTGATTACCAATATATTTGATAGCCAACATGTTTGGTTGGTAGTACCGTACCAATTCAGTAAAGTTGGTACGGTAACGGTATTAAATTTTAAATACCATGGTATTACCGTACCAACCAATTCATATATATATATATATATATATATATATATATATATATATATATATATATATATATATATATACGAAATAGTATTTTTAAATGTCAAGTGTTTATTGTTTACGATTTTAAAAATTATGATATTAGACATTAGACTTAGTCAATAGTTATTACCATATTAGATTAAAAAACTAAAAAGTCCCTTATTAAATTTTTTAGTAACTAGAATAGTTAATTTACTAATTTATATTACTCGACGTGAAAAGTGTCCAGTATCGTTACTAGTCTTTAACTATTACAATTGAAATTTTGAACAAAGTTGGTAATATGTCATTACCAAATTGTACCAACCGAACTTGTTGTTAGCCAAACAAGTTGGTACCAAGTATAGTTGGTACGGTATTGGTAGCAAAAAATTTATACCAACTGTAGTTGGTATGGTATACGGTTTGAGTAAAAGTCAACTGGTATCGTACCATGTTCAGCCCTAATATAAATAAATAAAGTGACAAATATTTCATATTACCATTTTGTTCTCACAATTTATTTACATCAGTATTTTATGAATTAAATTGAAATTGAATAACTTATTATCCTTTATTTTATTATAGTCAAAAGATGCCTCGACATAATCCACCACCACCACCAGCTGAATTCGATGCTGCAACATTTCAAGCAGCAGTAGCAGCAGTTGTAGCACAATTAAATACAAATGGTGTAACAATCCTCCTAATCCAAGAAATAACAATAGGAAACCAAGAGAATCTACTTATAAAGATTTTACTAATGCAAAACCAAAGTCGTTTGATGGCACGGGAGGTTTCATTGTTTTGTCGTGCTGGTTCGAGAAGACAAAATCAGTATTTGAAATATGTGCCTGTCCTTAAGCCAATAAAGTGAAGTACGCTGCATGTACCTTTGTAGATAGAGACCTTTCATGGTGGAATGGCTACGTCAAATCTTTATCTCTTCCAGTGGCAAACGCTATGAGTTGGGAAGAATT
The DNA here is from genome assembly GCF_052625555.1 of Lactuca saligna. Taxonomy (NCBI): domain Eukaryota; kingdom Viridiplantae; phylum Streptophyta; class Magnoliopsida; order Asterales; family Asteraceae; genus Lactuca; species Lactuca saligna. Next base: position 132,217,506 of record NC_136424.1, on the reverse strand, counting down.
AAAAGTGAAAATGTTAGCCGAGTATTGTCCGAGAGGCAAATTATAGAAATTGGAACAAGAATTATGGAATCTAAATTTGAAGGACTTTGACATCATCGGTTACACTTCTATATTTAGTGATTTAGTCCTTTTGTGTCCGGGGATGGTTACTCCGAAAAGCAAGAAAGTTGAGAGATACATTTGGGGATTAACTCCCCCAACTCAGGGAAATGGTTTAGCTGCAAATCCTCTCACTTTCGACAGTGCCAAACATCTGGCACAAACTCTCATTGATCATGGAAAATGTCAAGTAACAAACCCTGAACCATCTAAAGATGGAGACAACAAGAAGAGTTTTTGGAATAAAAGAAAAGGGAAATCATCTCAGGCACCTTCGAAGAAACAACAAACGATGAAAATTAATGCAGCCACCATTCCAACTGTTATTCTCGCAACCATTCCTACCACTGTCTCTACCACCCCAGTGTTCCCAAGTCGCTATGCTGGAAACCTACCATGATGTAATAAGTGCAATTTCCATCATACAGGAGATTGTAAAGAGATGTACTACCGAAATTGCAAGAAGAAGGAGCATACTGCCCGCTTCTGTAAAGCACCAGCAAAACCTGTTACCCAAATACCCGCTGAAGGAGTAAACCAAGCTTGCTATCATTGTGGTGAAATTGGATATTATAAAAGGAACTGCCCAAAAGCAATGAATACTAGTGGAACATATTTTACTTTTCATAGAACTAATATTTTAGATCTTGTTTATTGTGATGTTTGGGGTTCCTCTCCTAAACCATCCTTTGATGGTCATCATTATTTTCTTTTGTGTGTTAATCATTCTACTCGTTATATGTGAATTTATCCCTTAACTTAAATATCAAATGTCCACTCCATTCACATAAACTTTATCACCATAACTGAACATCAATTCAACACTAAACTAAAATGTATTCAATCTGAATGGGGGGGGGGGGGTTGAATTTCGAACTCTCACCAATCTTTGTCGCACCCTTGGCATCATCCATCGGTGGTCTTGTCCTCAAACCAGCGAGCAAAATGCCTTTGTTGAATGTTGTCATCATCATGTTGTTGAAACTGGACTCTCTCTCTCTCTCTCTCTCTCTCTCTCTCTCTCTCTCTTGTCTCAATTGAGTCTTCCTCAACGTTTTTGGAACTTTGCCTTCGAAATAGCTGTATACCTAATCTCGCTTCTCGTGTTTCATCCAAAAAAATCCCCTTTTGAACATGTCTTCAAACGTAAACCAACCTGATTACTCTTTCTTACGAGTTTTTGGCTGTTAATCTTTTCCTTTTCTTCATCCGTACAATCGTCACAAAATTGAATTCCGGCCTATTCCTTGTGTTTTTCTTGGCTACAATCCTGCCCACCATGGTTATCACTATCTTGATCCATCTACTGATCAGATTTACATTGCTCGACATGTTCGCTTCAATGAACACGTCTTTCCTTATCAGTCTTCATCTACACCTCCACCACCTCCTACTCCTCCTTATATCCTTATTTTCCCAACCCACCACCCGGTTTTCCATTTGAACAACCACGACTTCCTTAATCTCCTCCACCACAATCTCCACCATCATCACCTCAATCTCCTCCACTAAAATCTCCACCATCATCATCCCAATATCTTCCACCAACTAATACCAATCTGCCACCTCTACCACGAGCTCCTTGGACTCGGCCATCCTACCTTCACCCTAATCCTAAACAACCAGGTCGATAGAACCCTGCTTACTACACCGCTTCCACCTCCACATCTCCTCCCCCTGAACCTACCAGCTTTACCATTTCTAAAAAGTATTTAGAATGGTGTCAAGCAATGGCCGAAGTGCTATCTACGCTCCATAGGAGTGACACGTGCATCCTTGTGCCCATATCTCTAATTCTAATAATGTTGATTTTAAATGAGTTTACAGGGCACAAATTGATGAACATGGAAAGATTACCAGGTATAAAGCCCGTCTCGTGGCAATAGGCTTCAATTAACAACATGGTGTGGACTATCATGAGACTTTCAGTCTGGTCATCAAGCCCGCCACCATTCGTATAGTCCTCTCTCTAGCTGTCAGCAACAAATGACCTCCTAGACAGTTTGACATTCAAACTTCCATTCTTCATGGAGATCTTGAGGAAACGGTGTACATGCACCAACCTCTGGGCTTTATTGATCAAACTAAACTGGATCACATATGCGTGTTGCATAAATCCTTGTATGGCCTCAAGTAGGCTCCTTGGGTTTGGTTTAAATGGTTGTCTACCACGCTTCACTAGTTGGGATTTTATGGGTCTAAAACCGATCCCTCCTTTTTTACACTAAACTCATCTTAAACTCTTGTCTATCTTCTGGTTTACGTGGATGATATCATCATCCCCGGTAACAACTATATTGTTGTTGCCTCAATCATTCAAAAAATCAATTCTCTCGTTACACTTAAGGGTATGGGTCAACTACACTATTTTATGGGGGTTCAAGTTGTTCATAGGGGTTATGGCTTGGTTCTTTCCCAACGAAAATATGTTTCTGAGATCTTACACCGTGCTGGTCTTGCCGAGTGCAAGCCAATATCAACCCCTATGAGTACCTATCACGTGCTGTTACCCGATGATAACCCCTTACTTGATGATCCCTCCTGCTACAGGTAAACAATAGGAGCTCTTCAGTATGCTACTCTTTCTCGCCCTGATATTGCCTTTGCAGTTAATAAAGTCTATTAGTTCATGCACGCTCCAACTGAGAATCATTAGGCCGATGTCAAACACAACCTTCGTTATCTTAAGGGCACCATCGACTTGGGAGTATGGATTCGACATAATACAGGTTATCAACTTCAAGCCTTTTTGGATTCCAATTGGCACTCCAATCTTCAGGCCTTCCCAGACTCTGACCAGGCAGGTTGCCCAATCGATTATCGATCCACGAGGGCTTTGCTATCCATTTAGGTTCAAATCTCATCTCTTGGTCTGCTTGCAAGTAGAAAAATGTATCTCAACCTTTAACAGAGTCTGAGTACAAGGATATTGTAGATACTGTTGGTGAACTGATTTGGTTGAAGTCCTTACTTCGAGAACTTGGTTTAGTTAGCACGAAACCCGCACTTTGGTGTGACAATCTTGGTGTGACATATCTCATGGCTAATCTAGTCTTTCACGCTCATACTAAACATGTTGAAGTTGACTATCATTTTGTTTGTGAACAAGTAAATCAAGGAAAACTAAATGTGAATTTCATCTCTACAGAGGACCAAATTGCTGATATTTTTAGAAAGCCCTTGTTATCTCATAAGTTTGAGTTTTTACGTTCCAAGTTGCAGATTGCTAACCGCCCTGAACTTGCGGGTGAATATTAACCTGCGTTGATATTTTAGAATTAGTTTGTTTTGCTATTATTATTTAGGGCATCAAAGTGTAATTATTATTTTCTTTATATTTGTTGCAATCTCACCAAATCGTTTAATGAAAAACAAATATATCAATTCCTTATTCTCTTTAGCTTGAGACAACTCTAGTAATCTTGAGACAACGATAGTGAGCTTGAGTCTATCCAACCCAATAAATTGTTGAACGTAATACAGAAGACTCTCTCTTATGGTGTGGATATAGACAAATTTGTTGAACCACATAAATATCTTATTTATTTCTCTATTTTCTTTCATTGCTTGGTTGTTGTCATTGTTTCATTTTGGGTCCAAAGAGAAAAAAATAAGAATCTAAGTTACACAAGGTTAGTTGTTTTTCTTTTGATTTTTGAATTGTGTTTGCTGAAACAACGATTGGTATTATAACTTAATATCAAATTCCGGTGGTAGAGCTCAGATTTGAGGTATTTTAGGTGGTATTTTGTGTTCTGCACACAAGGTGTTTGGTAAAAGTCCTGAGAGAGGAAGATTTTGAAACAAGCGGGTAAATGAAATCTACGAGTGGAACAGTTAATGTTAGGAAGTATGAATTAGAGAGGTTAAATGGGAAGACTGATTTTTCTGATTGGAGGATGCAAATGAAAATTTTACTAATCTCGTAGAAGTTACATAAGGCTTTGGCGAGTAAGACAATGAAGCACAAAGATATGACCGATGGGGATTAGGAGGAGTTTGATCTTGAAGCACGAGCATCGATCATTTTATGCTTTGAAAGAGATGTTTCTTTCTTGGTAGGTAAAGAGGAATCGACATCTGTGATGTGGAAAAAGTTGGAGGAAAATTTCATGACGAAAAATCTAAGAAACATGAACTATTTGTAGTCCAAGTTGGTTTCTTGCAAACTGGATGAAGGTTGCTCAATCCGGGAACACATCAGTAAATTTCATAGGTGTATATCAAATTTAAAAGTCATTTATGTGAAGGCAAAAGACGAGGATCAACCACTTTTACTACTTATTTCATTGCCAAAGTCTTATAAGAATCTTATACAAACGTTGATGCTTGTGGGTAACAGTCTTATGATAGATGAGACTAGAACGTCAATTCTAGCAGATGATATTTGAAAGATTGAAACTAGTGACATGGTTGCTACTAATTGTAACAAAGGCGAGGCACAAGGACTGTTTTCTAGAGGTAGAAGTAAAGAGAGAAGAAAAGGCAAGGGAGGAAAGTCTAGGTCTAAATCTAGACCTCTTGTAGAAAGGTGGTGTTTCAAGTGTAATGAACTTAGGTATTACAGTGGAAATTGTCCTAGCAAGAGAGTAGGATGGAACAAAGACAAGAACAACAAAAATAAAGGAAATGCACAAGAGAAGCAAGAAGCTAGTTATGCCCCAGGAGATGGAAGGAACGATGATCGTGACATTGTCACTGTCGATGAAGAAATCTCTGGTAAATGGATTCTTGATCAGGGTTGCTCTTACCATATGTGCTCAAATAGGATGTGGCTTACTAACTATATAAGCATAGATGGTGGAACTGCGGTAATGGAAAATAACCATTCTTGCAAAATGGTTGGGCTTCGTTCTATTAGATTAAAAGGCAGGATAGAATGGTTAGAACTTTATTGGACGTGAGACATGTTCCTGAGTTACAAAAGAATCTAATCTCTGTAGGTGTATTGGACTCCGGTTGCTGTAAGATAATTACATGGGAGGGAGTAAAGAAGGATACTCGTGGTTCTTTGGTTATAATGGAAGGTATTCGTCAAGGAAACATTTATCTTCTTTCAGGCACAACAGTGACAGATGGTGCAACAGTTGGAACAAATGGTATTGGTGGTGACCTGTGTAGTTATTGCGATTAAAAGTTGGAGTCTGATAAACTCAAAAGTTCAAAAGTTGGAGTCTGATAAACTCTTGAAGCACTACGATCAAGCAAATTTGGTTGAATATGCACTCTAAATGGAGGAAGATGAGTTGGTCTCTTTCAAGGAAGCTATTAAGAATGACAATAATAAGAGTTTGTTGGTTGCTATGGAAGAAGACATGGAGTCTCTTTGGATAAACCAAACATGTTAGGTGGTCCCATTAGCCGTAAGGAAGAAAGTTATTGGTTGTAAATGGGTGTAACCGAAAAATGAGGATTCTTCAAAACTCGATGGTACAAGGTGCAATGTTGTAACATCCCAAGTCCAAGTTTTCCTTCTAAGCCCTTGATCTTATGAGAACATGTCTATTTTAGCCCTTTATTGACAAAAGGCAATGAATGAGTACGCAGGTCGTATACGAGTGTACGCTCAGTGTACTCATATGCGTGCATTTGACACGAAAGCCACCTAGTATTATGGGCATACCAGAGGGTACGCTGGGCGTACTAGGCCCAGAGTGAAAACCCTAATTTAGGGTGAGTCCCCTCTATAAAGGTTATGATGGGCTCGTTCCTAGCCACCATTCTCAGACAACAAACCCTCTTGTGCACTAAAGTTCGTTCTTAGAGCTTGTGAGTGCATTTCAGAGCCTTTGAGAGTCTTTGTGTGTTCTTGAAGTGAATAAGAAGCTTTGGAGAAGGACTGAGAGTCTAGATCCTTGGATATGAGCATATCTATGTTGGGAGCTTCACATAGAGGCATAAAGCTTCAAGCTTTGTCACCCTTTTGATTTGTGCATCATAATAGAGTATTTTACGGTTTTTGTCCCAAAAGTTGGAGACTTTCTGAGATATTGACCTCCAAAGATTATGATCAACCCTATTTGACTGTATTTAGTGGGGCAATGTCATAAAAATCCAATCATGGATGTTGGAATCAAGACATGCATGAGTTATGAGCTTTTTGAGATAAAAGACTGAGTGTTTTGTGTGTTTGTGACCATATCAGCCATGTAAAGGCCTAAAGTCACTGACTTTATGAAGTAAGAGCTATTAGTGAGTCCAGATCTGTGAAATGAGCCAAGGCCTTATCTGATTAAGACCAAATGAGTGAGAAGAGTGAAACTACAACGTACGTTGGGCGTAATCCCAGTAGACGCAACGTAGGGGTCAAGCATCCCCAATGCCTTCATGAGCTGAGTACGCCCATCATAGAGAGATGGTACATGTAGCATACGCTTTGCCATTGACTTTTGCTTGACTTTTACGGTTTGGTCAATTGTGGACTATTAAGGCCATTGAGGGGTAAAATGGTCTTTTATCCTTATGTGAGTTTGTAGAAGGGTTAGTTTAACTTCTTGAGAGCCATGTCTAATTAGGGATAATTGTTGTATGTGTTAGGCAGAGGTTAGACCAGTGATTTGAGTATGAGATTGTTCGATTTCTTGTGAGGAGAGTCTTCGCACTATACTTACCATAAGTGGTACCTCTGTGTAACCGAGCTGTCTTATGTGCTTATCTGTGTAATGTGATTTTCTATGTTATGACTTTTGTTTTATGCTGAGTATGATTATTATGAGCTTGTTGAGTTGGACCGAAGGGTCCACCCAAGTTGTGGAACCATAGGGCTCCACTGAGATACATTAACTAGAGGGTCGTATTGAGTAGCCTCGAGTGACTAATGTGATGTGTGTGGTATTTTGGGGAACTCACTAATCTTCATGCTTACCGTGTTATGTGTTATGTGTTTCAGGTACTTCTCAGGATCATGGGAAGGCACCGAGTTTATTGTACACACATCAGAGATTGAGTTATGTTTTGAGAGGATTCTGGAGTTGTGATATATATGGTTTTTTGTATATCTGTTTTGATGATTTGATATTGTGACACTTTTGTGATTTTTGGATTGAGACAAATGTCTTTTTAAATTGAAAAATTTGGTTTGAAAATTTATGTTGTTACAATTTGGTATCAGAGCCTTGATTTGAGGGATTCAGATGTACCCCCAAGTGTGTTTGGACTCAAACTAAGGATTTGAGATTTTTTTAAAAAGAGAAAGAGTTTTAAGAGAAAACGAGTTGGAGTAGTGTGTACAATCAGCCAGAGCCTGAACGGTGATATCCCAAAATACCCTTACTTATTTGTGTTATGAGATATTTATGAGATATTAGAAATGCATGCTAGAGAATAGGCTAGGTATTTCATATTCTAGGCCTAGAGTTACCTGAATTGTGATGACATAGTTTAGGAGATGCTATTGATCAGTGTTATCTTTTATTTTCCCTGAATAGGTGCTCGGTTTTGACTCGAGAAGTAATCTAGGAGAGCTATCTAGATGAGTTTATGGGGAGTTTTATTAGGAAATAGTGTATTATTGTGAGAAATAGAATACTTGTGAATCGAGATCCTAGGAGGAGGATTTGGGGTAACTACAGGCTGGTATGGCAGGTATTACTGGGCCTGTACTACTAAAAGCACTGGGTCTGTATGCATCCCAAGTACGAATCTTCAGGATGCTAAGGAACAAGTAAGGGCGAGTGATCGAGTGAGTATATTTGATCGAGTCTCTAATGATTTTGCGTTGTGTTTCAGAGACATCATGGTGAATACACGCCACACCCTAGGGAACAGTCAGACTAGCGATGATGAGATTCGTAGGATGATTCATGATGAGGTGGCCGAAGCCTCCCGAGAGGTGATTCCTGAGATGTTTGGGTCTATTAAGACCACCCTAATTGACACATTTGATGAGTGATATGATGTTGTTTCCGAGGTGGCTGCTGCTGCAACCACCACAATTGTCGCTGCTGCCAGGCCACAAGGAGGTGACTCATTGTTGTTTCATGAATTCAGCAACACGAAGCCACTAGAGTTTGATGGGACACAAGATTCGACCATTGTTATGAGGTGGATCTCTAATATTGAGAGATTTTTTTCACTTGTTCATATCCGAAGCATTTGAGAGTTTGGTTCGTGCTGAACCAACTTCACTTGGGAGTGAAGGACTGGTGGATGTTTGTGACAGCTAGTTTTACTCCTACAGAGATTACTGCAGTGACATGGGAGAGGTTTGCGATGATGTTCCATGATGAGTATGTTCCTCCGGTGGAGATGGAATGAATGGGCCTGGAGTTTCTGTCTCTCACACAGAAGACGTAGTCGGTGACAGAGATTACGAGGATGTTTCATGAGAGAGTGATATTCTGCCCTGAGCATGTGGTTACTCAGCAGGGACACATGAGCCAATATTTGAGCATTCTGAGGAGGGACATTCGAGAATTCATGGCGATCTCGTCTTATCGGACATTTGCCGAGCTTTACGCAAATTCACGGAGGAGGGAGATCGAGTTGGATACTCTAGTTAGGGAGGAGGCAGAGTCTCAGGTGAGAGATCAGAGGCTGGCACAGTCGTAACAGGCAGCGAAGTGGGCTAAGCTCTCTGATTCAAGATCAGGAGGCCAGAAGGTCTGTACTTGTGGTAAGTACGGTAAGAGTAATGAGATAACTTGCTTGGCGGGGATTTGATACAAATGTGGCAAGGAGGGGCATATGGCGAAGGATTTCCCAAAGGTATTTGTCACACCCCGAAACCGATGGCGGAAACGTTCCGGGGCGGAGGACGTCATGTAAGTATCACAACCAATGTACATAGTAAGCATAGTAAACATGAAACATTACATTAGATATGAATAATTACATTAATTTGTTTCAAATTAAAGTAATACATGTTATCTATACAAAAGTTTGAACAAAAGTAAGACGTGTCTTCTAAAACGCTCTGTCCTCTCCAAAAGATTGCGGGTACCTGTTTATTGCGGACCTGAGAATACAAGCAGTTTGAAAATCAGCATAAAGCTGGTGAGTTCATAAGTGTTTTGTTTTCTAAAAATGAACATGTTTCCTTCAGTTTTCTGAAGAAGTTGTTATCCAAGAAAATCCCATATTTTCTTATTCAGACAGTTTAATACGTATAACTCTAGATTGAAAACCATGGGAATACCATCCCGTATCATAGTAGGTAGTTTTAATACATAAAACTATAGATTGAAAACCATGGGAATACCATCCCGTACTAGATAGTTTTAATACATAAAACTATAGATTGAAAACCATGGGAATACCATCCCGTACTTGATACTTTTAATACATAAAACTATTAAAAACCATGGGAATACCATCCCGTAATAGATCAAAGATAGATATAACAATCCGTGAATAAACTTATATTTTGATATTAATACGTATTGTGAGTCGGGTAATAATGCTAATATGACCATGAAACCTCCTTGACGTTCTTCAGGCGTCGGACGATATCCATAATCTGTCACCCCAGGCGTGCCCGCCTAACTGTAGCTAGCAGTTTAGGTGTGGGATTGTCAATCCCGAATAGATCTATTCACAAATTCCATGCTGTCCCTCCAGGAGATTCTGGTTACACTTCTGGGGAGGATTTACAGATAACCCAAAGGGTTTAATGAAGATACATCTCACAAGCTAGTATTAAATTATTCATGGTATACTCGGTAGTTATCATACATCATAAAGTAAAACAGTTTAACACAATGAAATTATCTGGCATGATATTCTAGGTTAAACGGAGATAAACTAAATCAGACATAGTCTATCTATTAACTTTGCATGAAATCAGTGTCTGTAAAACAAGAACTGAAGATCCCAAATTATTCCCATAATAATTTGATTAGTTTGATTGTTTCCTTTACCGTAGTTGAAATCCATGTCATTTGATTTGATAAAACATCCCTTATGCTCCGCATAATACATAAGGGGTAAAGATTTCTAAAAGTTTGTCAGATATTTATAGAATTTCATTAGTTTTAGGTTTGGAAAACATTTATAGTTTGCTTGTATCCCCCCCCCCCTGAAAACATTGAAAACATGGAAAAGGCGTAGGGGTATGAACTCACCAGTCGAGAAACGAGTCGGTTTGGATGCTAAGCGTCAGATCGGGGCTTGATGATGCACGAGGTTCCTATGTAATATGAAATGATACATATTTGTATCTAATTAGACTTTGAATCTCGAATTAGATAGGAGTAAACACTTCTAGATGCGAAAACGCTTCAATTCAAGTGTTTGGAGTGACCTGGGTAGCATCTATGGATGTATATGGCTTGGATATGGAGTTTACTCTTCAAGAGTAAACTCCTTTAGGAGTTTATGGTCCAAATGACCAACTCCCCATGAGTTTACAGCCGTAAACTGCTGGTAGGGGTGCTCTTGGTTGCTAAATGGCCTTAATAACACTTGAGGGTTGATGCTAGACTTGGTTTCAAGGCTTTTGAATGAGATTTGAACACCTTAAAGACCATTTGAGGAGTTTACGGCAGCAAACTATGAGTTTACGGCCGTAAAATCTTATGTGCCATGTTTTAATGTGATTTGGTGGTCCTAGGTCAATTACAATGCACATGGGAAGGTTCTAGGGTCGATTCCATGGCTTAGGAAGTGATTGGGAGTTGAATTGACCTTGGAAAAGTAGTTTACGGTCTATGAAGGTGTTCTTGGGAGTTTACTACCTTAAACACATGAATTTACCACCATAAACTCATGTTTTTCCATGATTCATGGGTTTTAGTTGTTGTAGGTTGAGCATACAAAGTTCTAGGTCCAATTGCAAGCCATACAAGGTGTTAAAGGCACTTTAACACCCATTGGAGGAGTTTATCATCTAAGGAGGTGTGTTTACGGTCCAAGAATGTTCTTGGGCCGTAAACTCAAGTTTGTCTCATTTATGTATGTTTTGGTGCATTTCTTGAAGGATTATAAGGTTCTATGCACTCATGGAAGTTCATGGAAGCCTTTGGAGGTGTTTAAGGGAAATTTAACACCTTAAAAAGGTATTTATGGTCCATGAATGAGGGTTTACGGTCCAAGCATGTTCTTTGGCCGTAAACTCATTTCCATACATCATTTGGTACAATTTTGTGGTCCTAAGCTCATGCATGCAAGTCCAAAGGTCTTAACTAAGCACTAGAAGTGATTTGGAGGGATTTTGGGGCTGCAAAACCCTCTTTGGAGGTGTTCACGGTTTTGGGAGGGTTCCCAAACCGTAAACACATGTTTGTGGGTGTTTTGAGTAGATTAAACACAAATTTGAATGAATAACAAGCTTAGAAACATGCTAGGATAGATTTCTTACCAAAATGAAGCTTGAAAGAGGGATTTTGCTCAATTTCAAGTTTTAGAGAGAGAGAGTAGTGAGAGAAAGTTATGAAGTGGGCAAAAGTGTTCAAAAGTTGTCCACTCAACCTTTATATAGGGGTTGGGTTTGAGACCCGGTGGAATTCTACCCAATCCTGACGTAAAACTGGGCTTTTGATCGTACCCGATTAAGTTACCGTAATTACGACTTAGATGAAACTAAATATTTTCCAAACGAAAATAGAAAATATTTTAATTTTGTTAAATGTATCCCAAAACTTTTAAAACCTAAATAGAAGTCGCAATAAATTAATTTAAAACAAAGCTAACGGAAAAATCAGGAACGTAACGGCTTTATTAACGGAAACGGGTTACTGTGACGAATCACGAGTTGTCACATTACCCCCCTGTTAGAGAAAATTTCGTCCTGAAATTTAAACATAAGATACAAATCATGGAATTTAAAAGAGATGCGAATACTTCTATTTGATCGAGCCTTCACTATCGGGATGCGACTTTGTTTCTTACGTTTGATCTCTCGATCCATGATTTCGATTGGTTCCTCCACAAAGTTGAAGTTTTAATTGATCTCGATCTCATCAAGAGGAATCACGAGGGTTTCATCGGATAGACACTTTTTAAGATTTGAGACGTAGAAGATGTGATGAATGTTGCTAAGTTCTTGAGGAAGTCGGAGTTTTCAGGCTATAGGACCGATCCTGGCTAGGATCTCAAAAGGTCCGATGTACCTCGGGTTAAGTTTTCCACGCTTTCTAAATCATATCATGCCTTTCCAAGGCGAGACCTTCAACATGACACGATCTCTAACCTGGAATTCCAGGGGTTTCCGTCGTTTGTCAGCACAACTCTTCTGTCGGTCTCGTGAATCTTTCAGTCGTTCTCAGATCTGGATGATCCTTTCGGTGGTTTCAAGGATGATTTCAGGACCAGTGAGAGCACTGTCGGGGATTCGACTTCTGGCTAGTTGCGTGTCCCCTACCTCGGCCCAACACAGAGGGGATCTGCACTTGCGACCGTAGATGGCTTCGAACGGGGCAACCTTGATACTGGTGTGGTAACTGTTGTTATACAAGAACTCAATTAAAAGCAAATGTGTGTCCCACGAATTTCCGAAATAAATGACATATGCTCTAAGCATGTATTCCAGGGTTTGGATAGTTGTCTCACTCTGTCCGTCTATCTGAGGGTGATAGGCCGTGCTCATGTCTAGTTTAGTTCCAAGAGCCTTCTGAAGAGACTGCCAAAATCAGGAGGTAAACCTGCTATCTCTATCGGAGATAATGGACACATATACACCATGCAGTCAAACTATTTCTTGGATGTAGATATGCGTAAGTCTTTCCATCTTGAACGATTCTTTAATCGGAAGGAAGTGAGCGGACTTTGTCATACGATCGACAATTACCCAAATGTTATCGTACCTACTCGGACATTTGGGTAACTTGGTGATGAGATCCATGGTAATCATGTCCCATTTCCACTCAGGTATCTCGGGCTGTTGGAGCAGACCCGAGGGCTTCTAGTACTTGACTTTTACCTTGGTGCAAGTCAGGCACTTGCCCACAAAGGTTGCTATCTCGGCTTTCATGTTCAACCACTAGTATTGTTTCTTGAGATCCAAGTAGATCTTGTCCGAACCTAGGTGAATAGAGTATCTGGTCTTGTGAGCTTCGGTCATGACGACGTCTCTGAAACCTCTAAACTTTGGGGTCCAGATTCTATCCATGAAACAGTAGACTCCGCCACCTCTAATCTCCAGTTTCTTTTCCATTCCTCTCAAGGCTTCGATCAATACATTTTCTGGCTTTAGTGCTTCCAACTGAGCTTCTTGGATCTGCGCGGATAAGTGAGAATGGATGGTCATCGTCAATGTCTTCACCTTGCGACTTGAATTCTCCTTTCGGCTTAGGGTATTTGCTCCCAAATTGGCCTTACCGGGATGGTAGTGGATTTTGCACTCATAATCACTGAGTAGTTCTACCCATCGCCGCTGCCTCATGTTTAAGTCTTTCTGATTGAAGATGTCCTGCAGGCTTTTATGGTTAGTGAAGATCGTGCACTTAGTTCCATAGAGATAATGTCTCCAAATCTTCAATGCGAAGACCACTGCTCCTAACTCCAAGTCTTGAGTCATATAGTTGACTTCGTGTGCCTTTAGCTGTCTTGACACATAAGCAATAACTTTTCCTCTCTGCATAAGCACACAGCCTAATCCCTGATTGGATGCATCACAATAAACCATGAAGTCTTTTGTCCCTTCGGGCAGGGACATGATAGGTGCGCTGCACAAGGCTTGCTTTAATGTTTGGAATGCAGTTTCTTGCTTTTCACTCCAACAAAAGGATACACCTTTCTGTGTCAGAGTGGTTAGGGGTTTAGTGCATCTGGAAAAATTCTGGATGAACCTGCGATAGTAGCCAATGAGACCCAAGAATTGACGAATTTCTGTGGGTGTCTTCAGTACTGGCCAATTCTCTATCGCCTTGATCTTGGACAGGTCCACGTGTATACCCTCCTCGCTTACCACGTGACCAAGGAAAGCTACCTTCCGAATCTAGAACTCGTACTTAGAGAGCTTCGCATACAACTTCTCCATTCTGAGTGTTTCCAACACTAACCTCAAGTGTTGCTTGTGATCTTCTTCGCTTCTGGAATAGAAAAGTATGTCGTCAATGAACACGATGATGAACTTTTCTAGAAAAGGACGACACACCCGGTTCATCAGGTCCATGAACACAGCCGGTGCATTGGTTAGACCGAAGGTCATCACTACGAACTCGTAGTGTCCATATCGAGTCCTGAATGCCGTCTTGGAAACATCATTCTCGTGAACTCGAAGCTGATGGTACCCTGATCTGAGGTCTATCTTCGAGAAGTAACTAGCTCCCTGAAGTTGATCGAAGAGGTCATCTATTCGAGGAAGATCATATCGGTTTTTGACTGTCAATTTATTCAACAACTCACGGTAGTCGATACACATCCGGAAGGATCCATCTTCCTTCTTTACAAACAATACCGGAACTCCCCATGGTGAGGAACTCGTTCTGATGAACCCTTTGTCGAGCAGCTTATTAAGCTGACTGGATAACTCCTGCACTTCTGCTGGAGCTAAGCGATACGGAGATTTGGCTACGGGGGTAGCTCCACGAATTAGGTCGATGCAAAACTCAACCTGTCGTTCGGGAGGAATTCCCGGGAGCTCTTTGGGAAAGACATCGGGAAAGTTGCAGACTTCGGGGATGCTCTCAAGGTCTTTAACTTCTTGGTTCTCGTTAATGACAAGGGCTAGGAATGCTTGGAACTCCTTCCGTAGAAGCTTTTGAGCTTTGATGCACGAAATGATACGAAGATTGGAACTAAGTTTATCGCCATAGATCATGAGAGTCTGGCCAGATGGAAGATTGAGACGGATGGATTTTTCATAACAAAGGATATTAGCGTGATTGAGACTCAACCAATCTATGCCAATAATAACATCAAAGCTCTTAATGGAAACTGGCATTAGGTCGATGGGAAAGGAATGATCGTTTAGGGTAAGGGTACAGCCCATGAATGGCTAACAAAACTACGTTCAGCACCAGAACCGAAAAGGATACTAGCATAAGAGTTTTCGAGGAGGATCGTACCCGAGACAACGGTGGGATCAACGACTTCCTCTTCTCGTCCCATAGCTAGGACTCTCCCAGTGTTACCCGATGTAGCTGCCTTAGGGTAGTTTTTCTTGAAATGTCGTACTTCCCTACATTTGTAGCAGGCCTGACCGACACCCGCTCCAGAAGATTGTTCTGTTGATTGGGTTGGTATCCTGCAGTTTCAAGCAAGGTGGCCCTTCTTGCCACAACTGTTGCAGAGTCTTTCACGATAGGGCCCGGGAGTACAATGATGATAGTTGCACTTACTGCACCATGGAAGAGTACCAGTATATCCACTTGTAGGAGTCTAAGCTGTGGATTCGACGGCAGAAACAGCATCAGGGGCAGTAGTAGCGTGGACTGATACCGTTTGCTATTTCTTAGAGGATCCTTGTGAACCTTGAGCCTTTCGTTTGTTCCAGAATTTCTTTTTACTACTACCACTCCTTTTAACCGGCTCGGAAGTGGTGACCTTCTCATCAGGATTGTCTTCATGATCAATCAGGGTTTGCGCCAGACATTTAGCGCTGTCAAACGTGTCTGGCTTTGAAGCAAAAACATTCCCTTTGGTTGGCTGGGTCAGTTCCCAAAATAAACCTCTCGATCTTTTTACTTTCCGGGGTAACCATTCTCGGACAGAGAAGCACCAGGTCTTCGAATTTGGAGGTGTAAGCGGTGATGTCGGAACCCTTCATCTTGATATTCCAAAGTTCATGCTCCAATTTCTGCAACTCACCCCACGGGTAGTATTCGGCAAGCAGAGGATCCTTCATGGCTTCCCAACCCATAGCATTGGCTACAGGTAGGGTTAGGGATTTGACTCGGCCATTCCACCAAGTCAAGGCTTTATCAGTGAAGTTGCAGGCGGCAAACTTCACCTTATCTGATTTAGAGCAGGCACAGATCTCGAAAATAGATTCGATTTTTGGGAACCATTGGGTTAAGGAAATGACACCTCCAGTTCCATCAAAAGATGTGGGCTTCACGTTCATGAAGTCCTTATAAGAACACTCCTTCCGGTGTCCCTGGCTACCTTCTTGATTTTGAGGTTGGGTACCACCTTTTGGACCACCGGAGCCGCCGGGGTTCATTTGAGACATGGCGGCTGCTACTGCGGTAGTAACAGCTGCCTGGAACATCACAGGATCAAATTGAGGAGGAGGTGGTGGTGGAGGAGGATGGTTGTTCTTTGAGGTGGGTCTCTTTCCTGGAGGCATCTTGATCTATAATAGCCAGGAAATAGAGGATCATAAGTCCTCTGAATTGAATCTAGAGATATGGAACAAGAAATATCTCTTTACAACAGATATAAAGTTCTAGTAAGCGATAAAACATGAAAGAGTTATCAAAGCAGATAAATTATCGCTAAAGGAGGAAGGAGTAGCATCACTCTGAATGATTTTCTACAAAGTACTCGGTTCTGACTAAGATACTCGCATAGTATCGTATGTTTCGCTGAATCGATGAATCATTGTTTAGATTTTAGGTAAGTTTTAGGCATGCTGCACACCATAGTTACTCCCAAGCACATGTTGGTCGTATCTCGAATGAATATAGTTGATCAGGCTATATTGACCCTAGACACGACTACATAACTGCCCATGTTTAACCACAACACACAACACACATTTACTTATGTTTTGTTCTACACGTAGTTACGGATTTCGGCGGTTATGTATACTTGTATACTTTTGAAAATACTTATGTTTTTAAGTATAATTTTAATTCAGAGCACTTAGGCCCCTTAGTGTTTATAGTATTATACCATGTAAGGTTTGGTATACTAGTTCACTATAAACAAGGGATCCAATACCAATCTATCACACCCCGAAACCGATGGCGGAAACGTTCCGGGGCGGAGGGCGTCATGTAAGTATCACAACCAATGTACATAGTAAGCATATTAAACACGAAACATTACATTACATATGAATAATGACATTTGTTTCAAAGTAAAGTAATACATGTTATCTCTACAAAAGTTTGAAGAAAAGTAAGACGTGTCTTCTAAAACGCTCCGTCTTCTCCAAAAATTGCGGGTAACTATCTATTGCAGACCTGAGAATACAAGCAGTTTGAAAATCAACATAAAGTTGGTGAGTTCATAATTGTTTTGTTTTCTAAAAATGAACATGTTTCCTTTAGTTTTCTAAAGAAGTTGTTATCCAAGAAAATCGCATATTTTCTTATTAAGATTGTTTAATACGTATAACTCTAGATTGAAAATCATGGGAATACCATCCCGTATCACAGTAGGTAGTTTTAATACATAAAACTATAGATTGAAAACCATGGGAATACCATCCCGTACTAGATAGTTTTAATACATAAAACTATAGATTGAAAACCATGGGAATACGATCCCGTACTAGATAGTTTTAATACATAAAACTATTAAAAACCATGGGAATACCATCCCATAATAGATCAAAGACAGATATAACAATCCGTGAATAAACTTATATTTTGATATTAATTCGTATTGTGAGTTGGGTAACTATGCTAATATGACCAGGAAACTTCCTTGACGTTCTTCAGGCATCGGACGATATCCAGAATTTGTCACCCCAGGCGTGCCCGCCTAACTGTAGCTAGCAATTTAGGTGTGGGATTGTCAGTCCCGAATAGATCTATTCACAAATTACATGCTCTCCCTCCAGGAGACTCTAGTTACACTTCCGGGGAGGATATACTGATAACCCAAAGGGTTTAATGAAGATACATCTCACAAGCTAGTATTAAATTATTCACGGTATACTCGGTAGTTATCATACATCATACAGTAAAACAGTTTAACACAATGAAATTATCTGGCATGATATTCTAGTTTATAGTTTGCTTGTGTTAAACTGTTTTACTGTATGATGTATGATAACTACCGAGTAAAACTGTTTTACCGTATGATGTATCATAACCCAAAGGGTTTAATGAAGATACACTGAATTAGACATAGTTTATCTATTAACTTTGCATGAAATTTGTGTCCGTAAAACAAGAACTGAAGATCCCAAATTATTCCCATAATAATTTGATTAGTTTGATTGTTTCCTTTACCGTAGTTGAAATCCATGTCATTTGATTTGATAAAACATCCCTTATGCTTCGCATAATACATAAGGGGTAAAGATTTCTAAAAGTTTGCTAGATATTTATAGAATTTCATTAGTTTTAGGTGTCAAAAACATTTATAGTTTGCTTGTATTCCCCCCCCCCCTGAAAACATTGAAAACACAGAAAAGGTGTAGGGGTATGAACTCACCAGTCGAGAAACGAGTCGGTTTAGATGCTAAGCGTCAGATCCAGGCTTGATAACGCGCGAGGTTCCTATGTAATATGAAATGATACATATTTGTATCTAATTAGACTTTGAATCATGAATTAGATAGGAGTAAACACCTCTAGACGCGAAAACACTTCAATTCAAGTGTTTGGAGTGACCCGGGTAACATCTATGGATGTGTATGGCTTGGATATGGAGTTTACTCTTCAAGAGTAAACACCTTTACGAGTACGGTCCAAATGACCAACTCCCCATGAGTTTACGGCCGTAAACTCATGGTAGGGGTGTTCTTGGTTGCTAAATGGCCTTATAACACTTGAGGGTTGATGCTAGACTTGGTTTCAAGGTTTTTGAATGTGATTTGAACACCTTAAGGACCATTTGAGGAGTTTACGGCAGTAAACTATGAGTTTACGGCAATAAAATCTTATGTGCCATGTTTTAATGTGATTTGGTGGCCCTAGGTCAATTACAATGCACATGGGAAGGTTCTAGGGTTGATTCCATGGCTTAGGAAGTGATTGGGAGTTGAATTGACCTTAGAAAAGTAGTTTACAGTCTATGAAGATGTTATTGGGAGTTTACTACCTTAAACACATGATTTTACAACCATAAACTCATGTGTTTCCATGATTCATGGGTTTTAGTGGTTGTAGGTTAAGCATACAAAGTTCGAGGTCCAATTCCAAGCCACACAAGGTGTTAAAGGCACTTTAACACCCAATGGAGGAGTTATTGGTCTAAGGAGGTTTGTTTACAGTCCAAGAATGTTCTTGGGCCATAAACTCAAGTTTTTCTAATTTATGTATGTTTTGGTGCATTTCTTGAAGGATTATAAGGTTCTATGCACTCATGGAAGTTCATGGAAGCCTATGGAGGTGTTTAAGGGAAATTTAACACCTTAAAAAGGTATTTATGGTCCATGAATGAGGGTTTACGGTCCAAGCATGTTCTTTGGCCATAAACTCATTTCCATACATCATTTGGTACGATTTTGTGGTCCTAAGCTCATGCATGCAAGTCCAAAGGTCTTAACTGAGCACTAGAAGTGATTTGGAGGGATTTTGGGGCTTCAAAACCCTCTTTAGAGGTGTTCACGGTTTTGGGAGGGTTCCCAAACCGTAAACACATGTTTGTGGGTGTTTTGAGTAGATTAAACACAAATTTGAATGAATAACAAGCTTAGAAACATGCTAGGATAGATTTCTTACCAAAATGAAGCTTGAAAGAGGGATTTTTGGCTCAATTTCGAGTTTTAGAGAGAGAGAGTAGTGAGAGAAAGTTATGAAGTGGGCAAAAGTGTTCAAAAGTTGTCCACTCAACCTTTATATAGGGGTTGGGTTTGAGACACGGTGGAATTCTACCAGATACTGACGTAAAATGGGGCTTTTGGTCGTACCCGATTAAGTTGAGGGCACTCAACCCTCGGGAGCTAGGGGGTTTTCCTAGGGTTTAGGGGGGGTTTGGGGGTTAATGAGAGAAAGTAGAGAGAGAAAATTATGGTGGAAGGTTTGAAAAATCCGAGAGGCTTCACCTCCCTTTTATACGTCATAGCCTCGGAGTACGCTGGGCGTACCGAGGACGTTACGTGGGGCGTAACTTCGGATAAGATGACCAGGTGGCAAAGGCTCTGTGGTGCGATGTGGCTTCTTCTGGACCGAGCATGGATAAGAGAACGTGGCGCATACGAGACTGGCCGTTGGGCGTAGCGAGGGGGGACACGTCAATCATCCGAGGCGGGTACTGACTCAGCGATGGAGGGTCCAGATTGTGACATGTCATCGGATTTGCAACCAACTTCGCAATTTCGAGTCTAACCTTTAAAAATTCGTATCTTTCGCATATGATCTCCGTTTTTGACGTTCATTATATCCACGCGAAGGTGGGAACGTACTCTACAATTTTCGTTTAGACTCCGTCGGCTAATTTTGACTCCCTTTTATCCGAAACATCAAAAAATCAAAACTTCTTCATACAAAGTCAGATTTGCGCGTTCTTTTTATCGATGTTCTTAGTTTTAACATATTATACCACTTTTGTTTAGACCGCTAAGGCTAACTCTCGCTCTATCGTAAATTCACTATTTACGCTTCCCGGTATCGTGCCGTATCCGTCGCGAAACTTCAAAGGGTCATAACTTCTTCGTTATAACTCGGATTTCGGTGTTCTTTATATGTACGGAAACCTTGTAACATATTCTACAACTTGGTTAAGATTATTTTTTCTAAATAATATTTTGTCAAAAAGTCGTTTTCGACCCCTATTGCCTCTAAATTGACTAGCCCGGATCTACGGGCGTTACAGTTATCTCCCCCTTAGGATGATTACGTCCCGGAATCAATAACGAAACAGGGTTCACATGATGACTCCATTCGTTATCTATTCATCATAAGTCATAACTTCAATGTTTCTTCGAATGTGTATCTAACTCTTGGACTCCTTGACGACAGGCGGTGCTCGATCCTGTATCCGCCCTCTATCTCACATTAGACTCCAAATTATGACGTTCAAGTCACAATAGTCAATCCTCAGTTGATACGAATTGAATGGAATGATGCGTCATATGACTTATCATTGTGTGATTCATTGCATGGACTTAGGTCGTTTAGAGTCAAATTCCGGAACAGACTATACCTTCCTTCATGTTCTATTCACATCTTAAAAGGTAGAATTTATAGCAACCGTCGCGATACTTCTACTGATCGCTTTGATCAATTCTTCTAGCCTAAGTCGGTGCTACATCGAACTTGGTTCTCTGAACCACGTAACATACTTATCGTAGTCGGACTCAATTTGATATGACCACCTGGGTCGGAATATCAACAATCTTCTTGGTCATTACCAAAACGATGGTAATGACACACTTGAATAAATCGAAATCAATTACTAGTTTCTTGGTAACCTTGTGACTTTCCCTGATCCAAGCGTGAGTCTTGTGCTTCCGGTAGTATATGCATCTACTACCTTTCACACCTACTCATACTCGTCCCAAGTATTGTCTCGCAGTTTTCCCAAGTCACCATACAACAAAATCACATAACTGTTTAACACATCAGATAACAAAATGAAGGTTTTATTATTTCTTGAAACTATTACATAGGTGTTCAAGTTCACCCTAGACTATGCCTCTAATAGGCTACATCATACGATGCTATGGCTACTGCATAACTTGATCTTCGGATATGAAGTCCTCATCCTTGATTCCTCGCACGGTTTTCTGCTTCGTCGAGGATCATGTGGAATGCCCATGGTCTCGGTGGCGTTTCTGGTCTTACTGCTTTATTTTTTCCCGAGAAGTCCCTAGAAATATGCCCTTCCTTGTTACATCCATAACACACCTTCTTGTTGGATGCACACTTACTGGCGTAATGCCCTGTCTTTCCACATTTGTAGCAAGTCACCTCCTCACTACATTTCCCGAAGTGCTTCTTTTTACACTTCTCACACAACTTGGTTTCACCTCCTCCTCCTTCTTCAATCTTTGAGAATTTCCTTTCTTTGTTGGATTTAGAAGATCCTTCATTCTTCCTTTTCTTGCCAACTTCAACTCTCTCTAGACCTTTTTCCCTAATCTGGGTCTCAACATTCCTGGCTGCCCAGATGGTTCCTTTCAAAGTGGTTGCTTGCTTGACCATTGGTCCAAAGTCTGCTGGTAATCCATGGGCAAACTTATTGACCTTGGAGAGCTCAGTTGGAAGATAAGGAACAAGCTTCATTTTCTCTGTAAGACTTGCAGCATACTCGATGACACTCATCTTTCCCTTCTTTAGATTCTGAAACTCATTGTTGATCTCCAGAAGATCCTGCTCAGAGCAGTATTGCATTTTTAAGTGCACCAGAAAATCCTCCCATGACATCTTGCTCGCTTCTCCTTTGGGCATCGAATCGGCTAGTAGCTTCCACCAGCTTAGTACTCCAGATTTCAATAAAGGAACTGCGAGAGTGGTCTTCTGTCTGTTGCTACACTCGCAACTCTCAAACATCGTCTCCATCTCGGAGATCCAGTTCATGACTTCCACCGGTGTCGGGCTTCCAGATAGACTCGGTGGTTTGGATGCCATGAAATCCTTGTATTTGCATCCACGTCCATCATTTCCTCCGTCCTGGTGGTTTTGCCTAACTATCGGTGGGTTGGCTTGACCAACAGTCCCACTGTAGTTTCCCTCCTCAGTCTATCCTTCGTTCAACTCGGGCTGTTCAATTTGTATGGTCGCTTCCTCTCGATTTTGCTGGAGCAAACATCTGGTTTCCTCCATTTGACGATCCAACATCGCCTGGATCATCGGTTGCACTCCGACCATTGTTATTGGCTTAGCAGCGGCTACCACAACCGGTATTTGCTCAATCACTGGGGGGGTTGGTTTTGGTTCCCATTTGCATTCATATTTCCGCTACGGGTTCTTGCCATCTTGATCTATACACCGAAAAAGGTGAATCTAGACCTTTGCTTAGGATTGACGTTTAAATCATCCTTATCACTACGAAACGTTTATATGCTAGTTCTAATATCGTATTCATACGTTTAGAATCCTAAACACATAAGGTTTCCAGATCTGGTTGGCAACAGACCATAGATCCGATCAAACTATAGCATCATTTAGCACGAAAAAGCAATTTAAGCATCATTGCTAAAATAAGCTAGTGCTTGTGTCTATTCAGGTGTATTACCTAAATCTATTTGACACACTCCTCACAATCATCACTTAGCATTCTAAGTTTAAGTCTAGAAATAAAACCATATTCCTAGTTCGCTTAAACTAATGCTCTGATACCAACTGTGACATCCCCAAAATCACAGCCAGAAAAGACCGGTTTGTTTATGATTTGTTTAAAAATCATAGTAACATTTTAAATAAAAGTGTTGCGGAATTTGTTCCCAGAAAAACATGATAAATACGTTATTAAAACATTTTCGAAGAAACATATTTTATTCATTTCAAAACGTTTGGGATGTCATCGTTAATACAGAAACATAAGCATAAACAGAACTTACATTTACTTACACTAGTGATCTACATCTCTTTAAATCTCAGTGTAAAGTGACTTCGTAACAACACCTGTGATATAAATAAACTGAGTGGATCGGGTTGGGAAACCTGGTGAGTACATAGGGTTTTCAACCCACAATAATATAATTATTATGTTTAAACAATCAAGCAATTAAACCCAATTACCGATCCCTATTATCTTCTTTACTCTTAAGGATCTACCCTAAGAATCAGCTATTCCTCGTTCATTCATTCCTAAGGATTATCCTAAGGAATCGGCAAAAAGTCCTTCATAGCCACGGTTTACACAACGAGCACTAAGTCTGCATAGTCGCCAGGGTTTAGGCATCAAGTCTGCATGATCACCAAGGTTTAGGCATCAAGTCTGCATGATCACCGGGGTTTAGGCATCAAGTCTGCATGATCACCCAGGTTTAGAGTCCACCGGGTGAACACGTCATTCACAACACCTACGGGTTGCGAGCCTGCTAGTGTTCCACTGGACTGTCTAGAATAGTCCGTGGTTGTCATCCATACTCTGCTGAATGACGGGGCCATCATTTGGGAGAAAGGCTTCTCACATCGTCCACCTGTCATCCTCACCTCACGGTCTATTTCACCTCTCAACTCGTCATCCAACTCATACTCCATCTATTAAATCTACCCATGTTTACCCCAACATTATCGTAGATATAAAATACATATAGAGTTTAAATCATTTAAAACATGTATAAAATTGTTCATTTAGCATAGACAACAAGTACTCAGATAATATGCACACATAGCACGTAATTTATATAAAACACTTCATATCTATGTGTAAGATGAAAGGGAACTATGCACTCACCTGAAAGGTGGTGACTCAGCACTCGGACAGCGCTTCGATACTCTCAAAACAATTTCCTTCGATAAAACCTAGTACCAATACCACTAGGGTTTAGTCTAACGATAACTGCGACAAATTAATTAGTCTGACTATTAGTATTATTATATAAGCGTTAATAACACTCAATATAACTCATAATAATAGCCCAAATAATTATTTTAAGGACCTAATAACATTCCTATAATTATTCGAAAGCTATATTAAAAATTACGTAAGCGTAGCTCACTTACAACGAATTTTATCGAAAACTGGAACTTTATTCGGAGCAGCGTTTCGAAACTGAAAACCCTTTTTCTCGGGATTCCGGAAGCCTCGGGGCTTCCCTCGGGAGCTAGGGGGGTTTTCCTAGGGTTTAGGGGGGGTTTGGGGGTTAGTGAGAGAAAGTAGAGAGAGAAACTTGTGGTTGAAGGCGTGAAAAATCTGAGAGGCTTCACCTCCCTTTTATAGGCCGCAGCCTCGGAGTACGCTGGGCGTACCGAGGACGTTAAGTGGGGCGTAACTTCGGATAAGATGACCAGGTGGCGAAGGCTCGGTGGTGCGACGTGGCTTCTTCTGGACCGAGCATGGCTAAGCGAATGCGGCGCGTACGAGACCGAACGTTGGGCGTAGCGAGGGGTGACGCGTCAATCATCCGAGGCGGGTACTGAGTCAGCGATGGAGGGTCCAGATTGCGCCACGTCATCGGATTTGCAACAGACTTCGCAATTTCGAGTCTAACCTTTAAAAATTCGTATCGTTCGCATACAATCTCCGTTTTTGACTTTCTATATATCCACGCGAAGGTGGGAACGTACTCTACAACTTTCGTTTAGACTACGTCGGCTAATTTTGACTCTATTTTAAATTTTATATTATTAATAGGCCGGGATAGGATTGGTCCGTTAAATCCTCATAACTTCTTTATCCGATGTCCGTTTTCACCCATCTTTTTCTCTTTACGCTACTCTTATTGAGATCTTCGATTCTCATTTAGGTCATGTTGGCTAAAAATCACTCGATCTAATATTTGAATTTCGGGTTGTACACTACTAATCCGAAACTTCGAAAAATCATAACTTCTTCATACGAAGTCAGATTTGGGCGTTCTTTATATCGATGTTCTTAGTTTAACATATTCTACCACTTCTTTTAGATCGCTAAGCCTAAATCTCGCTCTATCATAAATTCACTATTTACGCTTCCCGGTATCGTGCCGGTTCCGTCACGAAACTTCAACAGTCATAACTTCTTCGTTATAACTCGGATTTCGGTGTTCTTTATATGTACGGAAACCTTGTAACATATTCTACAACTTGGTTAGGATTATTTATTCTAAATAATATTTTTTCGAAAAGTCATTTTCGACCCCTATTGCCTCTAAATTGACTAGCCTGGATCTACGGGCGTTACAGGTTCCACTCCTGCTGCTTTGCGTGCTATTGATAGTCAGAAGGTGAAGGCCAAGGATATGAGGGCTTGTAGGAGAGCTTTCTAGCTGACAACCGAGGAGGTCCAAGCAGCACCAGATGTCGTGGCTGGTACGTATTTCCTTATTTATTTATTTTGAGATTTGTTGTGCTCATTATGTGCTATAATTAGGTACATTTCTTATGAGTTATGTACCTGCTTTGGTGTTATTTGACTTGGGTGAGAGTCGATCATTTGTGTCTTTAGCTTTTAGTCGTCTAATCAGTATTCGACATGAGGCATTGAGTCGACCTCTGAGGGTTTCCATAGCCGACGAGCAAGAAATGTTTGCTACTGATGTATTCCGAGGATGTGTGATGGAGATTTTCCGTGTCGAGATCCTGATAGATCTGGTGCCAATAGCGATGGGTGATGTATGTGTCATCGTGGGCATAGATTGGTTGAGCCGCTTTGGATCAGTGATCGATTGCGAGCGTCAGTTGGTGACCATACGGGACCCTAGTGGGGGAGTGCTTACAGTGTATGGTGAGGGTACTAGATCTTTGTGCTTTTTGCTCTGCTACCAGGGTGAGCCAGAGTCTATAGTAGGGTTGTGTGGGCTTTTTAGCATATGTGATGAATATGAGGGTTTCTACTGAGAGACCGAGCTCTATCGTTGAGGTTCCGATAGTGAGTGAGTTTCCGATTATTTTTCTCGAGGAGTTACTGGGTGTGCCTCCCGGGAGGCAAGTGGAGCTCCAGATTGAATTGGTTACAGGAGTGGCGCCTATCCCCAAGGCACCTTATCGCCTTGCGCCACCAGAGATGTAGGAGTTATCCTCACAGCTCTAGGAGCTGTTGGGAAAGGGATTTATCATGCTGAGTAGCTCGCAGTGGGGAACGCCCATCCTTTTTGTCAAGAAAAAGGATGGTTCACACCAGATGTGTATTGATTACCAGGAGTTAAACAAGCTGACGGTCATGAACCCTTATCCACTTCCAAGGATTGACGATTTGTTCGATCAGCTATAAGGGGCATCCATGTTTTCCAAGATCGATTTAAGGTTTGGATATCATCAGATGAGAGTCGACGAGGAGGATATCCAGAAGACGACCTTTAGGACTCGTTATGTGCACTACGAGTTTGTGGTGATGCTTTTCGGGCTCACCAACGCAACGGCAACGTTCATGGATCTCATGAATCGGGTGTTCAGGTGTAACAATGAGATTTTCAAATTTTTTTTTTCATTTTTCAACCACCAAATTTATATAAAAATATTCTCAAAAAGTATTCCACAATAGTTATCAAATCAAAACATATCCCAATATCACAAAATCACATCTCATCTCTGTGTGTACGGGTCACGTTGGCGCTTTTCCACGGTCCTCGCTAGTACCTGAAACACATAACACAACAACTGTAAGAGCATAGATGCTTAGTGAGTTCCCCAAAATATCACATACAACACATACGCCACTCAAGGCTACTGTACGACCCTCCAGCCGATGTGTCTCAGGGGGGACCCTCCGGTCCCGTAGCTCGTTGGACCCTCTGGTCTGGTCATAGCTCCTTGGGCCCTCTGGCCCAGTCTGCCTCGTTGGACCCTCCGGTACGGTCTGAATCATTGGACCCTCCGATTCGGTCTATACAATTATATATCATACTTACATCACATAGCACATAATATCATACATGACACGCAATATCGTACATAGCACATAAGACCTTCCGGTCAACTCATAATACCACTCTAGGTAACGTATAGTGAGAATACTCGCCTTGTGTAACTCGGTAACTTGGAAATCTAGGACTCCGTGAAAATAGGATCTAGCCTCCGCTTAATCATACAAAATAATCACTCGGCATCAACACATTCCCAAGGCTAGACCATTCCCTCTGTTAGCACTCTTAAGTGGGTAAAAGACCATTTTACCCCTCCCATGGCACAAATACCCTAAAGTTCACCAAACCCTAAAAGTGAAAAAAAATCAACCACCGGGTTACGCTGCGTGTACCAAACATGTATGTTGGGCGTACCCGCTGACTTCAAAGAAACAGGATGCGCCACCCCTACGCTGCGCATACTGGGATTACGCCAGGCGTAAATCCCGGTTCAGCCATATTGAGTATTGTGGTATTAAGCGGTTAAGACTTGCATCCAAAATCCAGATCTGACTTCTCTAACATGACTTAATCCATAAAGTTGGTGACTTTAAGCCTTTGCATGGCTGTGGAAGTCAAAACACCCAAGACACTTTATTTCCAACCTTAAAAGGTCCATATCTCATGCATGAACAACCTTTAACAACCAAGACTGGATTTTTTTCACATAACAACACTAAATGAGCTAGTATGGGACAAATCTCGGCTTCTAAGAGCTCAACCACTCAAAAGCTATGAACTTGGGGACCAAAAACCCTAAAACTTCTCTCTACAAAGTATGAACAGAAAAGATGCAATGCTTGAAGCTTTTTACCTCAAAAGGGATCTCCAACCACTTTAGAACTCGGATCTAATCTTGCTCTTCCACTTCTAGCTCCAACAATGGCTTCCTCTTGTCCTTCTTCTCCTCGAAAAGGTACCTTCAAGCTCAAGAACACACACTCAAACTTAAACACAAATTTATGCACTCTAAGGGCTCACTCAAGGGGGTATGGTGGCTGGGGAAAAGGACTAGACGTTCCTTTTATAGTGCACAAGCCACAATTTATGATTTGCATTTGGGCACACTACGCCCGGCATAACCCTGGGTACGCCCAGCGTACCCGGGCGAGTCTGCGTCCAAAATAAGAGCGTGAGTAGGCACAGCGTACTCACAAATCCAACATATAACTTTAAGGGACTCATGTTTCCAACTCTCAAAGTAGAAGGGACATAAGGCTTACCTGAATCTCGGGCTGTTACAATTCTCCCCCACTAGAACTAGACTTTGCCATCGAAGTCTCATGCTGCGAACAACTCCGGATGTTGTTCCCGCATCTCCAACTCCGGCTCCCGGGTAAGCTCGGAGCCCTTCCGATGTTGCCACTAGACCTCCACCAAGGGCACTTCCTTGCTCCTCAGAACGTTGATCTTCCGATCAAAGATTGCGATCGGATTCTCAGCATAATTCAGTCTCGCATCCACCTGGATATCCTCTAATGGTACCACTACCGACTCGTCGGCTATACACTTCCTCTGCTGCGACACGTGGAAGGTATCATGAATCCGGTCCAACTCCGCAAGTAACTCCAAGCGATATGCTACTCTGCCCACCCTCGCGATCACCCTAAACAAACCAATATACCGGGGACCCAGCTTGCCCCTCTTCCTGAAACGGATCAATCCTTTCCAAGGAGACACCTTCAGGAGCACAAGATGCCTAACCTGAAACTCGAGCTCCGATCGACGCCTATCTGCGTAACTCTTCTGGCGACTCTAAGCGGTTAATAACCTCTGTCTGACCTGCTGTATCTACTTTGTCGTCTGAAGCACTATCTCTGTACTACCCATCACACGTTGCCCTACCTCACCCCAACAAATGAAGGTGCGACACGTCCTTCCATACAACAGCTTAAAGGGTGGCATACCAATGCTCGAATGATGGCTGTTGTTATAGGAAAACTCAGCCAAGGGAAAATACGTGTCCCAACTCCCGCCGAAATCCAGTACACATGCCTGAAGCATGTCCTCGAGCGTCTGAATCGTCCGCTCGCTTTGTCCATCAGTCTGTGGGTGGTATGCGGTACTAAAATGCAGCCTCGTACCCAATTCCTCATGAAATTTCTTCCAGAATCTGGAAGTGAAATGCACATTTCGATCTGAGACGATCGAGATCCGTACTCCATGCCGCGATATCACCTCCCTAACGTACAACTCTACTAGCCTCTCTGCGGAAGAGCTCTCACTGATGGCAAGGAAGTGAGTGCTCTTCGTCAACCTGTCCACAATCACCCAAATTGCATCGACACCCCTAGCAGTCCTCGGCAATTTGGTGATAAAATCCATGGTGATCTTCTCCTACTTCCACTCGGGAATCTCTAACGGCTGCAACTTACCATGCGGACGCTGGTGCTCGACCTTAACCTTGCGACATGTCAAGCACCTCTCTACGAACCATGCAACATCCCTCTTCATACATGGCCACCAATACTCCTTCTTCAGGTCCAAATACATCTTAGTGGCCCCTGGGTGGATCGAGAACTTCGATCTATGTGCCTCCTCCATCAAGATGGTACGCGTTCCGCCCACAAACGGTTCCCAAAACCGACCCTGAAAGGTCATAAGTCCTTGACTATCGGTAACAAACTCCGATACCTACCTGATCACTCGCTCCCTTTTGTGGTTCTCCGGTCTCACGACCTCCGCCTGGGCCCCCCGAATGGTGTCCCACACCGGAGTGATCACTGTCAATCTCTTGCAAACATCTCGCATCGGGGCGCCCTCCGCTCTACGGCTCAGGGCATCGGCCACAACATTAGCCTTACCCGGGTGGTACAGGATCTTGTAGTTGTAATCCTTTACCACATCCAACCATCTCCTCTGGTGCATATTCAGGTTGGGATGATCCATCAGATACTTCAAGCTTTTGTGGTCCGTGTGTATGGTACACCAAACCCCATACAGATAATGATGCCAGATCCTGAGGGTAAACACCACTGCCCCCAACTCCAGATCGTGGGTGGGATACCTCGACTCATGAGGTTTCAGCTGCCTCGATGCATATGCTATCACATGCCCCTCTGCATAAGCACCGCTCCCAACCCTGATATCGATGAATCACAGTACACTACAAAAACCTCTATCCCTTCCGGGAGTGAGACCACCGGAGCTTCGCACAATCTCTGGCGAAGTGTCTCAAATGAGGTCTGCTACTCCGGACCCCATGAAAAAGCAACATCCTTCCGGGTCAACTTGGTGAGTGGCACGATGATCTTAGAGAAATCCCTGATAAATCTCCGATAATAACCAGCCAACCCAAAGGAAACTCCTGATCTCGGTAGGTGACCTCGGCACCTCCCAACTCATCACCGCCTCGATCTTTGCCGAATTGACCAATATCCCCTTCTGGTTAACAAGGTGCCCTACGAACTGGACCTCCCGTAACCAAAAATCACACTTGGAGAATTTGGAGAAAAGCCTCTTCGATCTCAGAACTCTGAGGATCTCCCTCAAATGCTCCTCATACTGCTGTCTGGATCTCGAATACACTAAGATATAATCGATGAAAACAATCACCGAACGATCCAACATTGGCCTGCACACCCGGTTCATGAGATCCGTAAACGTTGTTGGTGCTTTGGTGAGCCCGAATGGCATCACCACAAACTCGTAATGCCCGTAACGAGTCTTAAACAATGTCTTCTGGATATCTTCATCCCGAACCATCATCTGGTGATATCCCGACCTCAAGTCTATCTTGGAGAACCAAGACGCACCCTGTAATTGATCGAACAGATTGTTGATCCTCGGTAACGGATAACGGTTCCTGACCGTCAAGTTGTTCAACTCCTGGTAATCAATAGACATCCGGTGTGAACCATCCTTCTTCTTGACAAAAAGGATCGGTGCTCCCCAAGGTGAGCTACTCGGTCTGATAAAACCCTTCCCCCAACAAGTCCTGAAGCTGCAAGGATAACTCCTGCATCTCGGGTGGCACAAGGCGATAGGGTGCCTTGGCAATAGGTGCCGCCCCTGGTACCAAGTCGATACGAAGCTCCACCTGCCTCTCGGGAGGCACACCTGAAAACTCCTCGGGGAAAACATTATGGAACTCCTACACAATCGGGACCTCATCAATCGAACTTGGCCTCCCAGCAGCCACTCGCGTGTCCATCACATAGGCCACGAATCCCCTACATCCCTACTTTAAACTCTGCCTCGCCCTAGCAGCCGAACAAAATGCTGACTCAGGACGGGTACCCTCACCGTACACCGTAAGTACTCCCCCACTAGGGTCTTGAATCGTCACCAACTGACCCTCGCAGTCTATAATAGCTCCAAATTGGCTCAACCAATCCATGCCCACTACGACACATACGTCCCCCATCGCAAACAGGAATATATCGATCGGGACCCCACACCGAAGATCTGAACTCTACATCCTTGAATCACCTCCGTGGCATACACTGCTCGCTCGTTAGCTATAGAAACTCGTAGAGGTCGACTCAAAGCCTCTCGAAAAATACTGATATGACGACTAAAAGCTAACGACACAAAAGATCGACTCGCTCCCGAGTCAAATAGTACTAAGGCAAGTACAAAATTCACAAGAAAGGTACCTACGCATAACATAATATAAGCATAATATCTCAGACTCAAATAAATAGAGAGATGAATACATATCGGCCACAACGTTGGGTGCTGCACGGACCTCTTCCACTGTCAACTAGAAGGCTCTCTTGCGAGCCTTCGGCACCTCGACCTTTGCTGGCCGAACCTCGGTAGCCCTAGCAGCAGGCGCATATCCATACGCTGATCCCTGATTTAGCTGAGAGCACTCGGCCTTCCGATAGCCGGTCTGGTTGCAATGGAAGCAAACAGAAAATCCCTTAGGGCAATCCCTCGCAATATGCCCCTCCTTCCCGTAATTGTAGCATACTCCCGCTCTGGCCTGCTTGGCTGCCGGCTGAGACTGTGCCGGCCGCCGATCCTTTCCCTGAGACTCCGCCTCCTCCCTGGCCTGAGTCTCCAGCTCTATCTCCCTTTTCCGGGCATTTTCGTGGAGCTCGGCAAATGTCTGGTAAGTCGAGTTCACCACAAACTCCCGAATATCTCTCCTCAGAACACTCAGATACCGCCTCATGCGAGCCTGCTCGGTAGACACCTACTCAGGGAAAAACATCGCCCTCTCATGAAACTTCCGTGTAATCACAGTAACTGAATCAGTACCCTGTTTGAGGGTCAAAACTCGTGAGCCATTCGTTCCCTTACCACAGGGGGAACGTACTCTTCATGAAACTTGTTGGTGAACTTTTCCCACGTCACCTCAGAAATCTCTGTCAGAGTGAAGCTCGTCGTCACAAACTTCCACCAATCCTTCGCTCCCAAGCGGTGCTAGTTCAGAGCGAACCATACCCTCAATTGCTTTGGACAAGAACACGTCTAGATACATCCCTCGATATTAGAGATCCACCTCACCGCAGCAATCGGGTCCTGCATCCCATCGAACTCTGGTGGCTTCGTGTTGCTGAACTCCCGAAACAACAACGAGTCACCTCCCTGAGGTCTAGCAGCAGCAACAGCAGCAATAGCTACAGCAGCCGCAGCCTCAGTCACTGCTGCATATCGCTCATCAAAGGTCTCAATCAATGTGGTCTTGATGTCCCCGAACATCTCTGGAATCTCGGCCCGGATGGCAGCAACCACCTCCTTGTGAATCAATCGACGGATCTCCTCGTTGCTGACACCACTGCTCCCAGGTGTGTGTCGTGTCCCAACCATGATGTCTCTGAAATACAACATAAAAATATCAGAGACTCGATTGAGCATACTCACACCCAATAACGCAACCCTACCCGTCCTCCGATATCCTAAGGGTTCTTACTTGGACTGCTCACTGATCCCGTGTCTTCAGTATTACGAGCCCTATACTACCGACCACACCGCATCAACATTCACCCCAAGTCCTCCTCCGTGGATCCCGGATCGCAAGTACTCTACTCTCGCTATGCATTGGCTACCATCCGATAGACTTCTCATGAGCTCCTAACTGCTACCTACTCACTCTAAACGCATCTCATAGCAGCAATAATCTCCTAGGCTAAGGCATCACCAATCAGGCCACTCTAGTCCTAATATGAATACCTAGCCTACTCTAGTATGCATAACATAACATATCATATCTCATAACACATAATGTAAGGGTATTTTGGGGGTTCACCGTTCGGGTGCTGGCTGACCGTACACACTGCTCCGCTCTGGTTGTTTCAAAACCTATTGCTCTTTTTAGGAAATCAGTCTTTTATTTGTTGAAAATTTCTCAAATCCTCAGTTTGAGTTCAGATACGCCCGAAGGTGCATCCGAGTCCCTCAAACCAAGGCTGTGATACCAACTTGTAACGATGAGATTTTCAAAACAAAATTTTCATTTTTCAACAACCAAATTTATATATAAATATTCTAAAAAAGTATTCCACAATAGTTATCAAATCAAAACATACCCCAAGATCACAAAATCGCATCTCCTCTCTGTGTGTACGGGTCACGCCGGTGCCTGTCCACGGTCCTCGCTAGTACCTGAAACACATAATACAACAACTGTAAGCATAAATGCTTAGTGAGTTCCCCAAAATATCACATACAACACAAATGCCACTCGAGGCTACTCTATGACCCTCCGACTGATGTGTATTAGCAGGACCCTCCGGTCCCGTAGCTCGTTGGACCCTCTGGTCCGGTCATAGCTCCTTGGGCCCTCTAGCCCGGTCTGCCTCGTTGGACCCTCCGGTACGGTCTGAATCATTGGACCCTCTGGTCCGGTCTATACAATTATATATCATACTTACATCACATAGCACATAATCTCATACATGGCACACAATCTCATACATAGCACATAAGACCTTCCGGTCAACTCATAGTACCACTTTAGGTAACGTATAGTGAAAAGACTCACCTCGTGTAACTCGGTAAGTCGGAAATCTCGGACTCCGTAAAAATAGGATCTAGCCTCCGGCTAATCATACAAAATAAACACTCGACATCAGAACATTCCCAAGGCTAGACCATTCCCTCTCTTAGCACTCTTAGGAGGGTAAAAGACCATTTTACCCCTCTCATTGCGCAAATACCCTAATGTTCACCAAACCCTAAAAGTCAACAAAATTCAACCGCCGGGTTACGCTGCGCGTACCAAATATGTACGTTGGGCGTACCCGGTGCCTTCATTGAAACAGGGTGCGCCACCCCTACGCTGCGCGTACTGGGATTACGCCCGACGTAAATACCGATTCAGCCATATTGAGTATTGTGGTTTTAAGCGGTTAAGACGTGTGTCCAAAATCTATATCTGACTTCTCTAACACGACTTAATCCATAAAGTTGGTGACTTTAAGCCTTTGCATGGCTGTGGAAGTCACATACTGGAAAAAGAGTGTTTTTCCAAGAATTCATCTATGTTCGTCGGATGATGAGATGCTCCTAGTTAAATTGAAGAGAAAACAATTTCCTCTTCGCCTTAGTTTCTTGATGACGATCAATAAAGCTCAAGGACAAACAATTCCAAATGTAGGAGTTTATCTTGCAGAATCTGTATTCTCACATGGTCAGCTTTATGAGGCCTTATCCAAAGGCATATCATGTGTAAATGCAAAGGTATTAGTAAATCCAGAAAAAAACTTTCGATCATGATACAATCTACACATCGAACGTAGTGTATAAAGAAGTCTTATGTGATTAATAAGGTACCATTAAGAACTCATTATTTAAAATTGTTAGAATATGTATCATATATAATCATTTGATGTTTATTGCAAAGCATGCCATTGTATTTATGCAATCACTTTTATTTAATGGTGATATAAAAGAAGTAGCACGTAAATATATTTATCAACGATTAATTGTATGAATGAAATAATTATCAATATTTTGTAACTTATTTAGTAATCAACTTTTTCTATGGTTTGATCTAATTGCTACAAGGAAATTGTCGAACAAAATGAATTAATTACAACCTGTAAACTATTTATCGCCACCGCTTTATGTAGGTACGCCACTAGTAGATGCACATGAATGTAAGTGAAGGTGATTATTGTCTTTCAATAAAACTTATGCATAAATTATGATTTTAGAAGATCTGAAGTTTTCTTTCAACAAAAATATTTAAAATGTGATATTTTTAAGTAAAATCAAGCTATTTTCTAATTTCCAAAGTTGTCTAACATAAAATTGAAATTGTTTTTTACTAAACAAAGCCTTTTTGTTTTTCACAAAGCAATGTAGTCTGTTCAGGACTGCTTTATCCCTACTTAAGCTTGTCAAAAAACTTAATCTTGTAAAAAAATCCATTTTTTCGTACAATATCAAAATAATGTAAGTAAAATTGTTTCTGCGTTTTAGTTCGGTTCGTACAAACGAATCTTGTTTTAAGATTATAGGAATAATATTCTGGTAATTTACGGAAACAAACACGAAAATAGAAAAACTGATGCATCTGTTTAACACATTGTCCTTAAGACAAATTTGCCCGCTACTGAGTGCTTGTTTCCCAGGATACAACAGTTTGAAGTGGTTCTTCTAGATCACCTAACCCTCAATAGGTCTGGATTATATCTTCAATATCGATAGAAAAAAGAAGAAGATGATGTGGGGTAGAAGGGAGTTTTCTTGCATTCTTTTTTGTGTACTCAAATGATTGTCTAGTAGTATTTATACTAGACATTCTATAACCTCCCAATTAAACACCTCTATTAATAAAAAACTAATATGTGTTAATATGTAATTAAATTATAATAATAATTACAATTTCAGTTACAAAAGAAAGAAATTTTTGCAAGAAAGCTCTGTAAACATTTCTTTTCTTTCTCCAAACTATTAAACTCTTTTATTTACTTCTTCCAATATCCTTATTTTAATGATTCATTTCTCATTCACATAAATCCATTTTGGACGTGTTCAAATTCGGGGACAACCCATTTTTATAAATTGGTTCACACCAATTTTCCAACAATTACCAATCAAGTCTGAGGGCCAAACATCTCATACTCTTCCACGGAAATAGAAGGTACCATGTTCATCAGTACCTTGAATAACAACTTGAGGCGGGGCTTCAAAGACATGAAAATTCACACAAGCATTGGGGGGTCTAAAAGGACATCTTTACCATTAGCTTGAGTTCTCAATTCATACATCTTCTCTGTATACCACTTAGGCGGAAGTTGTGGGTCAATCTAACAAAAAAACCCATAATCATATCTTCTTCATTGTAGTTTGTGGAACCAAGGAACCTCCAACCATTATTCTTTAGCATCCATGCCTTCTGTGTTCCAATTGGATCTCCAAATCCACACAGCCTCACGTTACTTCTTGAAGATGATCACATTGATTTTCCCTAATTTGTTTTCTCCGACTTATAGGCTTGCGAATATGGGAGTTAGAAAGCGAAATTAATGTAAATAAATTCCATAATATGTCATTATAATGAAAACTAATTTACAATAAAAATTAATTACAAACAAAATTCATAAAAAAGTTGAAACATATATTGTCTCCATAGTCGAGCTTCTACGAGTATTATTGTCGTTGCAAATTTACATAGTGTCACACCCCAAACCGGAACGGTGGAAACATTCGGGGGTGGAGGACGTCATGTTTAGTATCACAACACATGCATCATAGTAATCAAAGTAAGAAACAACCATTGCATTTATATTAAAGTGTTTACACATTACGATTCACAAAATATTGACTCCAAAAGTAAATAACAAAACAAGACAAGAAACACTATACTCCATCTTTTGAATCCCAGCGCACGTACCTATCTACTAGTTTCCTGAGAATACAAGTTATTCTGAAAGCGTAGATCAACATTTAAACTGGTGAGTTCATAAGTATTTAAGTGATGGAAAGTAAGTTGTAAGTTCTTTTTAGAAATGTTCATTTGTTACTCGAGAAAATCCTTCATTTTCTAATATGAAGAATGAAAGTAAAAATGATTCTACATTTCCTTTTATGAGTACCAAATAGATACAAGTTATATACAATCCAGAGTAAACAGACAATCGATTGTGCGAATCTGCCCTCAGCCCACCACCAAATAAGGAACATGAAGTAAGGCGGAAAGCACACATCCCATTGTTCGTTAAATCTTCATTTTATATAACCGTGGTGTATTCATTTGGTACTTATGGAGTTAGCTGGAATAGTTCTTTATATTAGATGAAAACATTCTTTAAGAAAATCATATATTTCCTTTAGCAAAAATGGAAACCACAATAGTTCTTTCTGTAATCACTTATGTTATAGTAATTATACATAATTTAATATCGAATGGATAGTTAAATGGGTGCATCTGCCCTCAGCCCACAACCAAACAATGAACATGAAGTAAGGCGGAAAGCACATATCCAGCTGCCTATTAGATATTAATTAAATATAACCATGATGTGTAAACTAAGGTATTAAAGAATTAACCGCTAAAGCTCCTTTAATTTACATTGGTTCAATAAAAATGAATTAAACATTTTTCTGAGAAGTTTCTAGTTTAGCTTACTAAATGTTCTATCTGAAAACAATGTTTTTGTACTAGAAAACGGTATAATAAGTTTGTATGCTAATGACCTGACGCATACCTGAGACTCCTTATGATTTCTTGGTGCATACAGGATATATATATATATATATATATATATATATATATATATATATATATATATATATATATATATATATATATATATATATATATATATGTAGCTGTGGTCGAATAGATAGTAGACGAGGTGAATCTACTCTAAGCCCACAACCAAACAAGGAACAGGAAGTGAAGCGGAAGCACACATTCTAATGGCTGTCAGACGCGATATATATATATATATATATATATATATATATATATATATATATATATATATATATCCCAGATGTATCTACCGAGGAATCATAAAGTTAGCATTATAGGCCCCCTTCTAACTGAATGCACTAAGACTCGACTGTTCCTTTTGTCTTTTGTATTAATGTAAGTTTTCCCAAGTTAAAGACTATCTTTACTAAAAATACTTTGCATTACCTTTTATGTGAGAACATCACTATAAGAATGTAATGGGAAAATGAAAGTGTGTAGTAATATTGTATAAAATACTTACTGAAGCACTAACTACCTTAAAACCAATTAGTTAAAGTAAAGTAAAATGTGATAAGGTTGTAACCATGCTGATTGACTGTTGTAAACACGAAGACCGTCTGGCATCGAAACGATGTGACATTTGTCAACCATTGGCCTTGCGGACTAGGACTGTAGCTAACAGTCAGGGTGTGGGATTGGCTTTCCCATATAGATCTATACACACAATGCCCACTCTCCCTCCAAGAGACTCTGGTTACAAAACATGACATAACAAGTGTATTGTTGTGCCATGAAGTAGTATCTCACATTATTGTTATTTGTTCTTGTTATCGTATGTTGTTCTTGTTAAAGTATGAACTGAAACCCTAAACTATAACTATTATAGTTTACTACTATGCTTTTTTGAATTGTCCCTGATTTGTTGAAAAGACTCGATTATCTACTGAGTTATGCTGTAACGACCCATTTTTCACGCCCAAAAATTTCATTTTTAAATCAATATTTAGTAAAATCATTTGCAAATTACATTGTCTGATCAAACCATTTCATAAACAATACTATGTCTGAAAACCAAAACATGTAATCAATAAAATGTCAAACTATAAATCCCAGAACAATCCCATAAATGTGGAAAACAGTGTGTGTGTGTGTGTGTATGATGTGCCGCTACCGAACTAGCTCCTTCCCATTCGATGAAGAGGTACCTGAAACTAAAACTGTAAACTGTAAGCATGAAGCTTAGTGAGTTCCCCCATCGTACCATATACCATACAATCATAACACATACGTACTGCCAGGGATTTCTGGGGTGCCTAACCTACCAGGTACGGCCATTCTGGGGTGCTGACCTACCTATGTGGCTATTCTGGGGTGTCGTCCTTCCCGTGTCAAGCCATTCTGGGGTGCTGACTACCCTTCGGTCCTAACAACCGAACCTCGTGGACTATTTCACCCCCTAATACTACTATCACATATAACATAACACAAACATAATATTAAACATATATGGGGTGCCTGAACTACCCTTCGGTCCTAACAATCGAACTCTATTACTATCACATACAAGATATCATGCTAGCATATAACATATCAAATAGTAGCAAACCTAGATGATATCACATAGAGAATTATCTATCATAAGTCTCCTACTGGTGGGCCGGCATTGTGGCCTTAGACCCACCACTACTGGAAGGTAACTCACCTCGTAGTAGCTGCTGAACTGTGCGGGAATCCTTTGACTGCTGCCGTTGCCGCTGCTCCAGAAATCCTTTGGCTATAATTCCCACAAAACGATCAGTCAAACACTGCTAGCTGTACTCACGGTAAAATGACAATTTTACCCTTGACCAGGTAAAAGTCCAAGTCAAAGCCAACTTCTAGTTGACCCAACTCGCCGAGGTGGCTTGCCAACTCATCGAGTCCTTACCCATTCGATTGTCCTTAATCTCGTCTCTATTCATCGAGTTAGGCATTGACTTCAACGAGTTCTCCTTCTAACTTGATGCCCAAAAGTCCTTCATCCTACTCGCCGAGTTGCATGAACAACTCGTCGAGTTCATCTTCATCTGATGAACACTCTAAGCTGCAACTCGGTGAGTTTTATGAACAATTCACCGAGTCTTTTCTTGAGGTAAGAAGATTTCCATGGACTCGTCGAGTCCCTCCATGGATGAGTCTGGATTCCAACTCACTGAGTCCACCCATGACTCACAACTCCACTCAGCGAACACGAAAAAGAAGAAACTCTAGGACTCGCGACTCGACTCGTCGAGTCCGATGAACGACTCGCCGAGTCGATCTCATGCAGTTACTATATACTCGATTCTGCTTGAATCATGTTCATACCATACATATATCTGGGCTCCTAGGTTAGGCTTTACACGTAAAGTTTCCAACTTTACGTGTATACATGCATAGGATGGGGATTTAAGGCTTAATAAAGGCTAAAATGGTAGATCTAGGACATTCAAGCGATTTACTCCCATAAAGGCCATGGATCTGAGCTTCTGGAGCTCAAACAAGTCTAGATCTAGAGGTTAATCAACTCATTACCATCCCTAATCCATAATCAAGCTTGGAAAAATGGCTCAAGAAGGACTTTTATGGTGTTCTAAGAGACTTTAAGCATAAAAACAGAAGGAAACTGAGTTATACTTCAATGAATCTCTGAAATAACACCAAGATATTTGGCCTCCTTCTTCTCCTCTTGATCTACTCTCCTTCTTCTCTCAAAATCTTCAAGAAATCACACCAAAACACTTCAATCTCACA
Source organism: Lactuca saligna (assembly GCF_052625555.1). Lineage (NCBI taxonomy): Eukaryota > Viridiplantae > Streptophyta > Magnoliopsida > Asterales > Asteraceae > Lactuca > Lactuca saligna. Next base: position 132,176,881 of record NC_136424.1, on the reverse strand, counting down.
AGAAAAGGGGGTTAGGTCGATATAAGAAGCTCTGAGGGTGAAGGAGTCCGGCTTGGGGTGCATAAGGTTGATTTAAATAGGGCGCAAACCATTGAAATTAGGGTTTCATCTAGACAAGGGGGACTCACTGAGTCGCCAACTTAAAAGTGCTCAAAATCCTGACTCTACTCGGCGAGTCGGGCCTACAACTCGTCGAGTCCAATGCTAAAAATGTAAATTACTTAGATAGGTCATATGTACTAGGAACCAGGTGCTACAAATCTCCCCCACTTATTTTAGACTTCATCCTCGAAGTCTGCTGCTCGATCCTGAAACAACTCGGGGTAATGTTCTAACATTTCTTCCACTGGCTCCCATGTCCACTCCGAACCCTTCCGGTGCTGCCATTGCACCTTCACTAATTCCATCCTCTTGTTCCTCAGATCCTTCGACTTCTGGTCGAGGATTGAGACTGGGCGCTCAACGTAGTTCAACCTGTCATCAACCTGAATATCTTCTAACGACACCACCGTTGAGTCATGCACTAGGCACTTCCGCAACTGGGAGACATGGAAGGTGCTGTGGATCTGACTGAGTTCATCTGGCAGATCCAGCCTATATGCCACCTTGCCCACCCGGTCTATAACCCTGAATGGTCCAATGTACCTCAGGCCTAACTTGCCCTGCTTCCTGAATCAAATGACGCCCTTCCAAGCCGACACTTTCAGGAGAACCATATCCCCGACCTGGAACTCCAGGTTTGATCAATGCTTGTCGGTGTAACTTTTCTGCCGACTCTGCGTAGTCTGAAGTCTGCTCAGAATCTGTTGAATCCTCTCGGCCGTCTTGAGCACCACCTCTGTCCTCCCCATGACCCTTTGGCCAACTTCACCCCAACATATCGGGGTCCTGCACCTCCGTCCGTACAATATCTGAATTGAGGACGGTAAATACTCATGTGGTAGCTATTGTTGTACGAGAACTTAGCCAAGGGAAGATAAGTATCCCATCTACCACCAAAGTCTAGCACGCACGCCTGCAACATATCCTCCAGAGTCTGGATGGTCCACTCGCTCTAACCATCTGTCTATGGGTGAAAGGCGGTGCTAAAATGCAGATGAGTGCCCAACTCATCATGAAACTTCTTCCAAAACCTGGAAGTGAAACGCACATCTCTGTCTGATATCACTAACACCGGAACCCCGTGTCACACCACTATCTCCCTGATAGAGACACCGGTCAACTTTTCTGCCGAGATACTCTCCTGGATCAGAATAAAATGGGCGCTCTTGGTTAATCGATCCACGATGATCCATATCAAATATACTCCTCGTGCAGTCCTGGGATGTGTTGTGATAAAATCCATCTTAATATCTTCCCATTTCCACAACGGGATATCTAACGGCTGCATCTTGCCGTGCGGTCTCTAATTCTCAGCCTTGACCTTCCTGCAGGTCAAGCATCGCTCGACGTACCAAGTCACATCCTGCTTCATTCAGGGCCACCAATAGTCTAGACGAAGATCCCTATACATCTTCGTGACTCCTGGATGAATGGAGAATCGGGATTTGTGCGCCTTCTCCATCAAGATCTGGCACACGCCTCTATGGTACAGAACCCACACCCTACGGTGTAGTGTCAATAATCCTAGGCTATCATAATCGAAGGAGGTGACTGGACCCACTATCCGCTCGCTCTTCCAATGCTCCTCCTTCATAGCCTCCTACTGACCTTCCCGAATCTGCTCTAACAGTGGAGTCACCACCGTCATCCTCATACACACAACTTTGATCGGTGCTGCCTTATGGCTAAGCGCGTCTGCCACCACATTGGCCTTCCCCATGTGATAAAGGATCTCGCAATCGTAATCCTTCACCACGTCCAACCACCGACGTTGTCTCATGTTCAGATTCAGCTGATCCATGAGGTACCTCAAACTCTTGTGGTCCATGTAAATGGTACACCGAACTCCATAGAGGTAATGTCACCAAATCTTGAGGGCGAAGACCAACGACCCCAACTCTAAATCATGCGTCGGGTAGTTCGCCTCGTGAGGCTTCAGCTGCCTCGAAGCGTAGGCAATAACATGCCCTCTCTACATCAGTACCGCGCCCAACCCCGAAATGGACGCGTTACAGTATACCACAAAGTCCTCTACGCCCTCGGTCAGGGCTAAGATTTGCGCCTTGCACAATCTCTATCTCAGGATCTCGAAAGCTGCCTGCTGCTCAGGCCCCCATCGAAAGACCACGACTTTCGTAGTAAACCATGTCAGGGGTACGGTTATCTTGGCGAAGTCCTGAATAAACCTCCGATAGTAGCCTGCTAATGCTAGGAAACTTCGAATCTCGGATAGAGACTTCAGAACCTCCCATCTCATCACGGCCTCTATCTTGGCAATAACGCATCCAAAATCATAATGGCAATAACGCATCCGAAATCATAACGGCAATAACGCATCCGAAACACGGTCATCTGCACATCCTCCTCTCTGACCCTCATCTGCTGATAACCTGAACGCAAATCGATCTTGGAGAACCAAGATGCTCCCTGTAACTGATCAAAGAGGTCGTCAATCCTTGGGAGTGGGTCACGGTTCTTCACCGTTACCTTGTTCAGCTCCCGATAATATATACACATCCGATGCGACCCATCCTTCTTCTTTACAAAGAGGATCGGGTCTCCCCAGGGTGAACTGCTCGGTCTAATGAATCCCCTGTCTAACAGCACCTGTATCTATGTAGACAACTACTGCATCTCTGGAGGAGCCAACCGATACGGTGCCTTGGCTATCGGAGCTGCACCAGGGACTAGGTCGATCCTAAACTCTACCTGTCGCTCCGGAGGTATCCCAGGAAGCTCCTCTAGGAACACATCTTCCTAGTCTCACACCATTGGGACCTTGCTCACCGTCGCCTTACCCGCCTCCCGGGTATCCATAACATACGCGACATATCCCGCGCAACCCTGCTGAAGGTAGCTCCTAGCCCTTGCTGCTGAACATACTGTGGGTCCATGCTATGGCCTCTCACCGTGGATCACCAGCTCTCCCCCACCTGGGTCCTGATCCGCACTAGCTGCTGTGCTCAATCTATCACCGCCCCATTAGGACTCAACGAATCCATTCCTATAATCACCTTGTTCCCACGCAATGGAATGGGAACCAAATCCACCAAGTAGCGCTCCTCGAATAACCTCAAGACACAATCTCTGAACACCGCTGATGCCCGCACCGATCGATCATTGGCAATCCGTACCTATAAATGGCAATCCAACATGCCTGAAGACTCAGTAACCTTCTTGCTAAGCGCAAGATAAAAAAACGATCGGGTGGCACCCGAGTCAAACAACACCTGAACAGGGATACCGTTCACATGGAACGATCCTAACGCATATACACAGAGCACATATCAATAACGTAACATCATATAAATAAAATAGAGGGAAAGAATCATACTCGTCACCACATTGGGTGCGGCGCGTGCCTCCTTGATAGTCAGCTGAAATGCCCGACACCTCACCACTGGAGCCTCTGCCTTGCCCTGCCGGTCATCAGTGATCTGCAGGGTCGCTGGAGCTGGCGCCTTCACTAGCGCTGTTGCTATCAACTGGGGGAAATTGGCCTTCTTGTGGCCCCTTTGGTTACAGTGGAAACACAGTAACTCGGACGTCTGTATCGCAGGTGCAGGGGTGGTACAATCCCTGCTGAAATGCCCCATCTTGCCGCACTTATAGCAGCTCGACGATCCCAGTCTACATGCCCCCTCATGAGGCCTGCCGCATTTCCTGCAGCGGCTCGTTCCTGACTGGCCTTTTGGCCTACCATCTGATCCCTTGGGCTTCTTCCCCGAAGCCCCTCCTGCCTGTCCCTCCTCGGTCTTCCTCTTCCGAATGTGCTCCAGATCTATCTCCCTCTCCCTCGCCTTGGCAATCATAGAGTCCAAGGTGGGCCAAGCTGAAAAACTGACATGCTCCCGAATATCAGCTCGGAGCATGTCATGGTAGCGGGTCCTCCTCATATCCTCATCACCCGCTTACTAGGGCACCAATAATGCCCTCTCCCGGAACTTGGCAGTGATCTCCACCACAGATTCTATTGTTTGCCTCATATCTAAGAACTCTCTAGCCACTTGCTGAAGCTCGACAGCCGACGCAAAATCCGCCCTGAACCTGGTCATGAAGTCTGACCAGGTTATAGCCTCGACAACCGAGGCTCCCCACGAGTCATCAACGGACTCCCACCAATCCCTAGCTCAATCTCGTAAACACCCTACTGCAAACCTCACCTTCGACCCCTCAGGGCAGAAGCTAGTCAACTGTACAGACTCAATGTCTGCAATCCATCGCCTGGCAGCTATGGGGTCCTTCGCCCCATGAAAATCCAGCGCACCACTTCCCCTGAAGTCCTTAAAGGATAGTGTGCGAGATCCTGACTAGCCAGATGTCATGTCGCTCCTGAACGCCCTGAGGCGATCCTCCATCAACTCAACTATCCTCTCCTTGATCGACCCGAAGATGATGGGGGTCGACTCAAGTATGCCTCTGGTGATCTCTAACAAGATGAAATCGCATAGCCTCTCATCTACTGGCTCGGAACCTGATCCTGAACCCGATCCCTCTCCTGAACTGCCAAATGTCGGCCTCGATCGTAGTACCACCATTCTGCAATACATAAATAACACCCGTTAGTGATACTAATACCCCTTGAGGGATCACACCCACAATAAGTTCTCCAGTCTTGTCTCGGCCTTCCTTAGTTTGGGTATGGATCCTCTACTTTCAGTAGTACGGGTCCATACTACCTTCCACATCTATTCGTACCTTCTTCAAGGGATGCCTCGACTCCACCAGTTCCCTTTCAATACTGTTGATCACTACTATACTCATCCTAGGATTGCCATAGAGAAATCTCTGACTCCGCCCTAACCGGTCCTCAGCTGCTGAAGGCCTCCTTGTAATGCCAATTGGCCATTACCTGAATACCATCACATATGATGAGGCTCAGATAATCCTTCGAGTAACGAACTCGCTCTTATAGCGGTTAGACTCAAACAAGAGATGCGCAATAGGGTCAAATCCATCACTCTAAGATTATTTAACCCTGTTCACATGTAACGTGACATATTCACCTAATGGCTAAGTCCTATTAATCAGAGTCCCACAAAGCACAAAGCAAGCAGCATTCAGATAAAAGGGACCAATCTCAATCAAATCCATTCTCATAGGGAGAAACTGCACTAGCATACAATGCTAAACTCGTACTATCAGGCATAACCTAAACAGACTATCCTACTGCAGTCTACTCAATACTAGCATGCAATTCATATAAGCTGAAACACATAAAGCAGGCACATAAGGCATCACTCCTAGATCCTTAGTCCCATTCTAGCATGCTGTTCTATTGAAACTGATAAACATAACATAAACTTGTACGGGTACTTTGGGGAATACTTACTTGAGCTCGGCCGGTCGCGCACATCACACACTTTGTGCTTTCTCAAAAATCTTTACTTAACTTTGGGAAAACATTTTCTTTTTCAAAATATTTTAATCCCTCGATTTGAGTTCAGAGACCCTCGAAGGTGTGTCCGAATCCCTCAAACCAGGGCTCTGATAGCAACTTGTAACGATCCATCTTTCACGCCAAAAAATTTCATTTTTAAATCAATATTTAGTGAAATCATTTGCAAATAACATAGTCTGATCAAACCATTTCATAAACATTTACTATGTCTGAAAACCAAAACATGTAACTAATCAAATGTTAGAGTATAAATCCCAGAACAATCCCATAAATGCGGAAAACAGTGTGTGTGTATGATGTGCCGCTACCGCACTAGCTCCTTCCCCTTCGACGAAGAGGTGCCTGAAACTAAAACTGTAAACTGTAAGCATGAAGCTTAGTGAGTTCCCCCATCGTACCACCTACCATACAATCATAACACATACATACTGCCAGGCATTTCTGGGGTGCCTAACCTACCCGGTACGGCCATTCTGGGGTGCTGACCTACCCATGTGGCTATTCTGGGGTGTCGTCCTTCCCGTGTCAAGCCATTCTGGGGTGCTGACTACCCTTCGGTCCTAACAACTGAACCTCGTGGACTATTTTACCCCCTAATACTACTATCACATATAACATAACACAAACATAATATTAAACATATCTGGGGTGCCTGAACTACCCTTCGGTCCTAACAATCAAACTCTATTATTATCACATACAAGATATCATGCTAGCATATAACATATCAAATAGTAGCAAACCTAGATGATATCACAAAGACAATCATCTATCATAAGTCTCCTACTGGTGCCTCGACATTCTGGCCTTAGACCCACCACTACTGGAAGGTAACTCACCTCGTAGTAGTTGCTGAACTGTGCGGGAATCCTTTGTCTGTTGCCGCTACTGCTACTCCGGAAATCCTCCGACTATAATTCCCACAAAATGATCAGTAAAACACTCTTAGCTGTACTTAGGGTAAAATGACCATTTGACCCTTGACCAGGTCAAAGTTGAAATCAAGGTCAACTTCCAGTTGACCCGACTCGCCGAGTTGGCTTGCCAAGTCGTCGAGTCCCTACCCATTCGATTGTCCTTAATCCCGTCTCTACTAGTCAAGTTAGGAATTGACTTCGAGGAGTTCTCCTTCTAAACTGATGCCCAAAAGTCCTTCATCCTACTCGTCGAGTTGCATGAACATCTCGTCGAGTTCATCTTCATCTGATGAACACCCTAAGCTGCGACTCGCTGAGTTGTATGAACAACTCGTTGAGTATGTTCTTGAGGTAAGAAGATTGCCTTGGACTCGTCGAGTCAGGGAATTGACTCGCCGAGTCCCTCCATGGATGAGTCTGGATTCCAACTCACTGAGTCCACCCATGACTCACAACTCCACTCAGAAAACACGAAAAAAGGGAAAACTCGGGGACTCGCAACTCAACTCGCTGAGTCCGATGAACGACTCACCGAGTCGTTCTCATGCAATTACTATATACTCGATTCTGCTTGAATCTAGTTCATACCATACATAGATCTAGGCTCCTAGGGTAAGTTTAACACGTAAAGTTTCCAACTTTATGTGTATACATGCATATGATGGGAATTTAAGGCTTAATAAAGGCTAAAATGGTAGATCTAGGACATTCATGCGATTTACTCCCATAAAGGCCATGGATCTAAGCTTCTGGAGCACCAAACAAGTCTAGATCTAGAGGTTAATCAACTCATTACAATCCCTAATCCATAATCAAGCTTGGAAAAATGGCTCAAGAAGGACTTTTATGGTGTTCTAAGGGACTTTAAGCATAAAAACAAAAGGAAACTGAGTTATACCTCAATGAATCTCTGAAATAACACCAAGATATCTGGCCTCCTTCTTCTCCTCTTGATCTACTTGCCTTCTTCTCTCAAAATCTTCAAGAAATCACACCAAAACACTTCAATCTCACAAGAAAAGGGGGTTAGGTCGATATAAGAAGCTCTGAGGGTGAAGGAGTCGGGATTGGGGCGCATAAGGTTGATTTAAATAGGGTGAAAACCCTTGAAATTAGGGTTTCATCCAGACATGGGGGACTCGCCGGGTCGCCAACTTAAATGTGCTCAAAATCCCGACTCTAGTCGGCGAGTCGGGCCTACAATTCACCGAGTCCAAGGCGAAAAATGTAAATTACTTAGATAGGTCATACATACCAGGAACCAGGTGCTACATATGCATGTACTTTAAAAAAACAGAGTTTTTATAAACAATAAACTAACATCTATATAAAAGAGTTGTTGAATTGATTTGATCACTTACAAAAGAATAAGAAATCTCTTTAATGTGATTGTTATCACATGCAAATATTAACACAATATCATTGTGTTCAACTTGTATCCCCCCCCCCCCCCCCCCCCCGCGCCTAAAAGCATTTAAAAACATTTAAAAGATTAATTATAGGGGGATGAACTCACCTTATGTGGGTGATTTAATTGATGATTCGAGTAAGGATGAGAAGTTCCACGAATGAAGTATTAAGGCACAAACGAGTCCTAAATGACATATATTGATACATATATGTATATAATTAGTGTTTAAAACAACTAATCATGAAGAGAAACAACCTTAGGAACTATGAAAGACTCTCAATGGAGTGTTAGAATCACATGTGATTGATTACAAGGAGTTCACGGCCAAAATCTATGAGTTCACAGCCATGGGAGGGTTTACGACCGAAGATGCTTTGAAGGGTTTACGACCATAAACCCTTCAAGATCTTGAAGATGGTGATGAAAGGTGATGAACCAAGATTAGAAGAAAGGGGTTGTTAAGGATGAACAAGTAAAGGATGAGATGCCTCCGTTTTGGGAGTGAAATAAGAGCTTTCACTTGAAGATACTTGAGAGAGAAAAGGGTAGTTTACGGCCAAGAAGAGAGGATGTGAAGGAAAAATGGCAAAAACTCATATATATATATATATATATATATATATATATATATATATATATATATATATATATATATATATATATATATATATATATATGCTAAGGTTTCAAGGCTAGAAGAGTGTTCATGTCACACCCCCAAACTAGAACGGCGGAAACGTTCGGGGGCGGAGGACGTCATATTCAGTATCATAACAGTTCATAGAAAGGAAAGTACACACCACCATATATATATATATATATATATATATATATATATATATATATATATATATATATATATATATATTAAAGTTTCCAAGATGTTTACATAATTATATTCATTACACGTTCAAAAGATAAATACATAAACATCATTCAAAAGAAGTAATTAACGCCAGCGCGTTAATCCCAAAAGTTGATTCCCAAATGAAGTAATTAAGTTGGTGAGTTCGTAACTAGTTTAGAAAAATTGGATGCCATTCCAAAATGGGTGTATGCTTTCCAGAAAACTCAGTGTTTCAAGTGTGAAGAGTTATGACTTGTTGTGTTGAAAATGAATGTATTAGATCCAGAAAATCCCATATTTTCCCTAATGGTTGAGATATGATTTGTTGTGTCTTCCAAGAAAAACCGTTATTTTCTTATAAAAGTATGAAATGCATACGAATGTTCGTGTCATAAGTTGTAAATAATTGCACCAGGAAAATCCCTTATCTTCCTATTAGTTGTTTGGTTTGTATACAGGAAAAACCCTTATTTTCCTAACATAACTGGCAGTCTCTAAGACCGAAAGTTGCAAGAAAATGACATTCTTAAAAGTTGTATCATAGTTTTATATAATAAAGCTATACGAAGATCTCATTTGTTAGATGAAGAATAGTTTTAACAGTTACTCGTTCATAAAAGCATAATACCACAAAAGTTGTATATCCGATGAGTTTTATAACCATACTAAACATAATATGCCTGTAACGACGTTCTTCAGGCGTCGCAGCGTTATGACAACTGTCACCCCAAAGGACGGACTGTAGCTAACAGTCAGGGCGCGGGATCATGACTTCCCGTATAGATCTATACACATTTGACACGTTCTCCGAACGGGAGACTCTGGTTATAGACAGGACTTGCAGCATAACTTTCTAATAAAGAAAAGTAATGTTTGAAGTTATACACGTCTCATGGATTCTCAACTAAGCCTGTATTAAAGTGATAGTTTTTGTATGCGAAGTTTATCCTTTTTCACAATGTTTGACAAAGCATAAATCATAAGTTTTTAGAATGTATAAAACGACTTAACAATGAAAGGTACTTTGAAATCATTATATACCTTGCATAAGTCTAATGCACACAAAGTATGACAAGAGTTTTCCATAATAGTAATGAGTTCCAAGTGATTTATTCGGTAAAACAAGCGAAGTGAAACTTTATAAAATACACGATAATAACCGTGTGTTTACTTGTATTCTCCCCCCCCCCCCCTAAAGAGTATAAAAGCATTTAAAATGCATTTAAAGTGTGTTTGAAAGGGGTATGAACTCACTTGAAAGTTTGAAGATAGCAAGATGGAAAACCGGGCAGAGTTTCGTCTCGGGAAATGGATTTTCCTCGGGATTCTCGGGATTTCTCGGGAGTAAAATCGACCTTCGGGACTTGCACAAAATGACCAGGGCTTCGGGGTAGTGCAAGCACGGAAAACGAGGCAAAACGCATGAAAAAGGAGAGTGAATGAGTAATTTTTCCGGAATCCCTCGTATCCCATTTATAGGGGGCTGGAAGGCCCACGTACGCGGGGCGTACTCCCGTACGCGGCGTGTACGGGACGTCACTGCTGACCGCATCCTCGGCTGCACCGCTTCGGACGGGACCGGGGGGGGGGGGGGGGTAGGCTCGCATAGGGGCGACGTGGACGATCCAAGGCCGTGGCCTCGAGTACGCGGGGCGTACGAGGGTACGCGGCGCGTTCTTCGGCCCTAGGTGCTGACTCCTTCGGATAATACCAAGTTTTTAATAAAAATTATGTATAAATTATTTATCAAACTTCAAAAATTCATATCTCCTTCATACGTACTCCGTTTTCGACGTTCTTTATATCCACGCGAAGGTAAGACTAAGATCTACAACATTCGTTTAGATTCCGTTGGCAAATTCTGAAATTATTTTTATTATTTATTTATTAAAATGACGTGATTAAGGAATTTCTTTAAAAATTCATAACTTTTTCATACGATGTCCGATTTGAGCGTTCTTTTTATGTATGTTTGTAGTTTAACGATATCTATGACTTTCATTTAGACACCTAAGGTCAGAAAGTGTTTTATTGAAACTTTGCATTTTTACGTAACTTCGTATTGCCGGTTTTTGTCGGAAAACTTAGAATGGTCATAACTTCTTCGTTATAACTCGGATTTTTGTGTTATTTATATGTTTGGAAACCTTAAGACGATACCTACCACATAGCATACTCCAAATAGAGTTTTTGAATACTTCATTTTTCGATGATATTCTAATTCCTTTCTCAAAGAGGTTACATGACTCGATTTTTACTGACTTGAAATGACGGGCTGTTACATCATCCCCCCGTTAGAGGAAATTTCGTCCCGAAATTTTAATACAAAAGAAGAGTCTTAGGGGCTGAGGAAGAGGTGTGGATACTTCTGTTGCATTTGATCTTCTCGTTCCCACGTGAACTCAGGTCCCCTCTTAGCATTCCATCGGACCTTTACTATTGGAATGCGACTCTGTTTAGTTCGTTTAACTTCCCTATCCATGATCTCGATGGGTTCTTCCACAAAGTTAAGATTTTCATTTAGTTCGATCTCATCAAGTGGAATTACAAGTGTTTCGTCGGACAAACACTTCTTCAGGTTTGATACGTGGAATACTGGATGTACTTTTTTAAGCTCGATTGGAAGTCGGAGTTTGTAGGCCACTGGACCAACTATTGAAATGATTTCGAAGGGTCCAATGTACCTAGGATTTAGCTTCCCACGTTTTCCAAAACATATCATGCCCTTCCAGGGTGAGACCTTCAGTAGTACACGATCGCCAATCTGAAATTCCAAGGGTTTACGTCTTTTGTCGGCATAGCTCTTTTGCCTATCCCTCGAGGATTTCAGTCGTTCTTGTATTTGCACGATCTTTTCAGTAGTTTCTCTGATGATCTCCGGACCTGTGAGGGTGCTATCGGGGACTAGACCTTTTGCTAATTGGGTGTCGCCCACTTCCGTCCAACATAGAGGTGATCTGCACTTACGGCCGTAAAAGGGCTTCAAATGGAGCAATATTGATACTAGTATGATAACTATTGTTATAAGAGAACTCGACCAAAGGTAAGTGAACATTCCATGCTTTACCAAAGTCGATTACACATGCTCGCAACATGTCTTCCAAGGTTTGGATCATCCTTTCACTCTATCCGTCAGTTTGGGGGTGATAGACTGTACTCATGTCCAATCTTGTTCTCATGGACTTTTGCAATGATTGCCAGAATCTAGACGTGAATCTGCCGTCTCTGTCCGAGATGATAGACATTGGCACTCCATGGAGTCGTACGATCTCTCGAATGTAGATTCTCGATAGCTTTTCCATTTTATCAGTTTCCTTGATTGGTAGGAAATGAGCGGACTTGGTTAATCTATCGACGATTACCCAAATAGTATCTTGGCCACCTTGAGTTTTGGGCAGTTTTGTTATGAAGTCCATGGAAATCTGCTCCCATTTCCACTCAGGAATTTCGGGTTGTTGGAGTAGCCCTGAGGGTTTCTAGTGTTCTGTTTTTATCTTGGCGCAAGTCAAACACTTGCTCACATATGTAGCGATCTCTGCTTTCATGTTTGGCCACCAGTAGAGTTGCTTGAGATCTTGATACATCTTGTCTGACCCGGGGTGTACGGAGTATGGAGTCTTGTGTGCCTCGCTCATACCTACCTCTCTAAGTCCACCAAACTTGGGTGTCCATATTCTGTTCATGAGGTAGCGTGCTCCGTCACTCTTGATTTCTAAATTCTTTTCCATTCCCCTAAGGGTCTCACCTGTCACGTTTTCGGGTTTCAAGGCCTCTATTTGAGCTTCCTTGACTTGTGTTGACAGGTGTGAATGGATCGACATGGCTAATGACTTCACTCTCCGGCCAGAGTACTCCTTACGACTAAGGGCATCTGCCACGACGTTTGCCTTTCCTGGATGATAGCGAATCTCACATTTGTAGTAATTGAGCAATTCGACCCAACGTCGCTGTCTCATGTTCAACTCCTTCTGGTCGAAGATGTGTTGTAGGCTCTTGTGGTTTGTAAAGATAGTGCATTTGGTACCATATAGGTAGTGTCTCCAGATTTTAAGAGCAAAGACCACCGCCCCAAGTTCTAAATCATGAGTGGTGTGGTTGACCTCATGCGTTTTCAGTTGTCGTGAGGCATATGCAATAACCTTTCCCCTCTGCATTACTACACAGCCCAGCCCTTGCTTCGAAGCGTAACAATACACCACAAAATCTTCGGTCCCTTCTGGAAGAGAAAGGATGGGCGCACTGCAAAGGGCCTGTTCCAAGGTCTGAAATGCAACATCTTGCTTTTCTCCCCAATTGTAGGTCACACCTTTCTGGGTTAGGGCGGTAAGAGGCTTTGCGATGCTGGAGAAATTCTGAATGAACCTTCGATAATAACCAGCAAGACCTAGAAATTGGCGAATTTCTGTTAGTGTAGTTGGTGCAGACCAGTTTTTGATAGCCTTGATTTTTGATGGATCCACCTGGATTCCTTCCTTGCTGACCACATGACCGAGGAAGTCCACCTTTCTAATCCAAAACTCACATTTTGAGAATTTTGCATACAGTCTCTCAGTCCGTAACGTCTCTAAAACTTCCCTCAGATGTTGACTATGCTCTTCTTTATTCTTTGAATAAATGAGTATGTCGTCTATGAATACTATCACGAATTTATCCAAGAATGGACGACATACCCGATTCATTAGATCCATGAATACGGCCGGGGCATTGGTTAGTCCTAACGGCATCACTACGAACTCGTAATGTCCGTATCGCGTTCGGAAGGCCGTCTTGGGAACATCACTCTCCAGGACTCGCAGCTGGTGATATCCCGACCTCAGATCGATCTTGGAGAAGTAGTTGGCTCCTTGGAGTTGGTCGAATAAGTCATCGATTCGGGGTAGGGGGTATCGGTTCTTGATGGTAAGTTTGTTGAGTTCTCGGTAGTCGATGCACATTTTGAATGATCCATCCTTCTTTTCACGAACAGCACGGGTGCTCCCCATGGCGAGAAGCTCGGCCTGATGAATCCTTTTCCAAGTAATTCGTTCAGTTGGCTGGATAGCTCTTGCATCTCTGTCGGGGCTAATCGATAGGGTGCTTTGGCTACTAGGGTAGCTCCGGGAACCAGATCGATTCTGAACTCAACTTGTCTCGCGGGCGGTATTCCCGGAAGGTCCTCGAGAAAAACATCGGGAAAATCGCATACGTCGGGCACATTCTTGATGTCCTGGACTCGCGTTTCACATCTACAACATGTGCCAAAAACGCGTGTGACTCCTTGCGTAGGCATTTCCGAGCTTGAATATTTGAGATGATACGAAGAGTGGTACTGGGTTTGTCGCCCAAGACAATGAAAGTTTCGCCGGTTGGCAGATTAAGGCGAACGGCCTTATCGTAACATAGAATGTCCGCATGATGAGAACTCAGCCAATCCATGCCAATAATGACATCGAAACTCTTAATCAAGACTGGCATGAGGTTGATTGAAAAGGGATTATCGTTTAAAGTTAGGGTGCAGTTTAAGTATATCTCCTTAGTGCCTTCGGTTTTCCCGTTGGCCATTTCTACTATGAATGGTTCACCTAATGATTGTGGTATTGATTTTAGCAGGCCTTTAAAGTCGTGACTCACAAAACTCCTTTCCGCTCCACTATCAAACAAAATGCATGCATCGAGTTATCGAGAAGAAACGTACCCGTAACAACAGTAGGGTCCGCAATGGCTTCATCTTGTCCCATTGCGAAAACTCGGCCCCTTCCGCCGGTATTCCGGTTGTTTGCCTTTGGGCAGTCTCTGCGGTAGTGCCCCGTGTTTCCGCACTCAAAGCAGGCGCGGCTTACCCCGATATTAGTAGTGGGGACGGATGGTTGGGTTGGCTCTTTGAAATAGCGGGCTGTATGTCCCTTCTTATTACACTTGGTGCATTGAAGATCATGACAAGGACCATGGTGGTGGAAGTTGCATCCGTTGCACTTAGGAAGTTTCCCATTATATGAGCTTGTGGGGGCAGGGTTGGCACGTACAGTCATAGTGTGGGTCGCTATTACTTGTTGTTTCTTGGGGTTTTCCTGGAGGGTTTGTCCCCTCCTTTTGTTCCAAGGCCTACTCTGGCCCTGGCCTCCCTAGATGGATTTGCAGTTGTTGAAATGGTACTGTGTTTTACTCCATGGTCGATGAGTCGTTGAGCCAGGCGTTTAGCGCTGTTGTAGGTAACAGGGCTGGAAGCTAGGACATGCCCTTGAATCAGGGGTGACAACCCCCAAATGTACCTTTCAACCTTCTTTGATTCTGGGTTGACCATGGTAGGGCACAGTGTAGCGAGGTCGTTGAACCTAGCTGTGTAGGCGACTAGGTCAGACCCAGTCATTTTCAGATTCCAGAGCTCCTGCTCAAGCTTTTGCACTTCACCCCTTGGGCAGTATTCTTCCAGTAGTAGAACCTTCAGATCGTCCCAACTCATGGCGTTGGCGACAGTGAGCATCACCGAATTCACATGGCTTTTCCACCAAGCGAGGGCTCGATCTATGAAATTGCAAGCAGCGAACTCGACTTTGCTTGCTTCTAGGCATGAGCAGATCTCGAAGACCGTTTCTGTCTTCTCGAACCATTGCATTAGTGAAATGAATCCTCCAATTCCATTAAAAGTTTTTGGCTTAGCATTAGAGAACTCCTTGTAAGTACCTTCTCTTACTTGGCCATGACCAATGCCATGATTTGGATGATTCGTGTTGCTTCCCACCCCTCCATTTTCGTGGGAGTTTATTTGCGAGTGGGTTGCAGTTACTGCTGCTGTGATAGCAGCCTAGACCATGGCTGGATCATAAGTTGGTGGTGGAGGTGGTGGTGGTGCCGTGCCCGGCCTGGGCCTTAGGTTTGGACGAGGAGGCATCGTGCTGCCAAAAGAAAATGAAAGATTTATAAGTTTTGGTAGTTCAGAGTTGAATGATGTTAAGTTAACTTCTAATAGTTCTAAGAAATTCGGTTTGACCGACACAAGGTTTTGAGCTTGAAAATAAGTTTGAATAGATGTACCAATGAATTGAACGAATTGCGCACGATTAACAACAAGAAAAGGGGTATACCCTTATATATATTAAACATATAGTTGTGTTACAGCGGGGTCTAGACAAAAGTTCTTGACCTTTCTAAACGCCTTCGATTACAGAACAATTTAAAGAAAATAATACTTTTATCCGGGGTCCTAATTTATAACAAAATTTGAGAGTCGGGCAAGTACTACTTGCGGTGCGCTTTGCGTTTGGAGCTCGACTCCATATCGGACAACTTCGACTCCATGAGGCGCCTATCAAACGCAACTTGTTGTTCCCTTAATTCTGCGAAGGCCGCATTTGTTTGTGCTTGAAATGCTTCGACGCGAATGTGGATGTCGTTCTGCAACATCTCTAGGCGGTTGATATCGGCCGTGTGGATTTTGTGACAACCCTATTTTTCCCAAAAGCATTGTAAACACTCGAAAGCTAAAAACAACGAAATTAACCTCGAAAATAAAGTGTTCAAGTATCTAAGTTGGGATGCATCAAATATGAGATATCATGCCAAGGTTTCCAAAAACATAAAGAACGCTCAAAACCGGGTTATATTGAAGAAATTATAACCACTCGTATATTTACGACCCGCCGTTAAAACATTATTGGACGTAGAAAGTAAAATATCAATAAAATGCATTTTAGCCTTATGTATCTAAACAAAAGTCGTAGATCTCGTTGAAAGGTGAACGTGCATAAAAAGATCGCCCAAATTGGACCTCGTATGAAGAAGTTACAAATTTTCAAAGTTTCGTAACGGTAGTAGAGAGCTAAAAAAAAACTCGAATTGAAGATCGAGTGTTAATTAGCTAACACTACCTAAATGAGAGTTGAAGATCTCCACAATAGTAATAAAACAATAAAAAGACAAACAAAAACCGACGTCGAATAAAGAACCTATGAATTTTTAACGAACTTTAGGAGGCCCGGCCTATTAAAAATATATCATTAAAAATAAAGTCAAAACTAGCCGACGGAGTCTAAATGAAAGTTGTAGAGCATAATCTCACCTACGCGTGGATATAAAGAACGTGAAAAACGGAGCTCGTACGCGAAAGTTACGGAATTTAGAAGTCGGAAGCAGGGATTACGCCCCGCGTACTAGACCTAGAGTCGAGTCCCATCGGCCCGCCCAAGCTACGCTTAGCTAGACTCGAGTCGTAAGCCATGACGCATTTTTACACCCAGCGTAACGACGTACGCGCTGCGTACGTGAGTACGCCCCGCGTACTCCAAAATTACGCCCCGCGTACGAGGCAATTCCAGCCTATAAATAGAAAGGTTCAGCTGCGAATTTAAGCACACATTCTCAAACCTCTAGATACTCTCACCCCTTTCCAAGCACCAGAGACCATTCCCTCACCTCGGTTTCCGCACTTGAGCCCCCGACGAAAGATTTACGCTGCAGAGATCCCCGAAGAGCCGACGACGCAACCATCCGCGGTCGAAGTTCTGCTCAACCCTAGCCCCTCTCTTCAAACTTAACGAGTGAGTTCACACCCCTATAATCTACAGTTTTTATCAATATTGTTTTAATATACACTTTTGAGGGGGGGAATACAAGTAAACACACGATTATTATCGTGTGTAACTCAAAGTCTCACTAAATACTCATTTTTATCAAGTAAATCATATGTGATTCATAACCGTTAGATGAAATCTTTCATACAGAAAACATAACACAATATCATCTGATATATATTGAAATTAAATATGTTGATATACGTATACGAATCAAACAGTTTATTTATACTATGAGTACATGTGTTCATTTATGTCACCACAAAAAGTTACACATTTCATAACAAGTGAGCATTACACTAGGGTTACTATCCGAACGAAACGAACTTTTGGAAAAACAATAATAGTTTACGACAAACATTGTTACATGTTAAAAACTTTTTTATCAAACTGTCTTACATACTTTATGTTTCCTTTCAAACACCATTAGAATCGTATTTCAAACAAAGGTCTTCCGATACTAAAAATTTGTTCTTGTCAAAACATACTATTTTCAATCTGTTTTATAAACATAATTATAATATTTTTCTTATAGGGTTTTGATACAAAAATAACTTTATGTTAAAGGGCTATTATATCACCAAGTTGTTATTACCAAATGGGAACATACTTTTGAGAAACTATAATGAGTGTAGGGTTCAAGTGATTCATACATTTTACATATACATCTCGACAAATGAAATGCTTTCAAAAGGGGTAAAGTCTTTATTATCGTAAATATGCTTATACCAAGTAATGTGAGACAATTGAACTTCAACATACTCGTATGTATGCAATTCAAGTCCTGTATTATATATCTTAATCTCTTGGAGAGAGAGCGTGATACTTGTGTATAGATCTATACGGGATTGACAATCCCACACCTAAGCTGTTAGCTACAGCTAGGCCGGCAGGCCTGGGGTGGCAAATGTCATAACAGTTCCAACGCCTGAAGAACGTTGTTACAGGCCATCAGGGTCATTAGCATGGTTATAAAACTCACAGAAAAGTATAAAAACAAGATTGATTTACGGAGTTTTCATATACCTTAGCAATTATAACTTTACACAAATCTACTATTTTAGACATGAAAAACATTACGGTAGTTTCATTTTGGGACTTTTAATGTACCATCTACATACGAACACATATTGGATTTTTGAAACAAACATTTAAAACAGTCGAGCCTTGGTAGAAGGCTACACTTTATACTAGTAGAAAATATGGGATTTTCTAGAAGTTTCAAACGTTTACAATTACTTACAAACATATTTGTTGATACAAACTTTCTTTCAAACAATTACATGTCTTTCTTTACAGCTTTACAAATCAAGTCACATAAACACTTATGAACTCACCAGCATTATTGCTGATACTCGCTTTCAAAATAACTTGTATTCCCAGGATACGAATAGACAGGTACGACTACCAGGTTTTGTGAAGACGGAGCGATCAAGACTCGTCTTTTATTTCTGAATATTCATTTTTGTAGAATTATACTATGAAAGAACTCAAATGTAATTACAATTATACTATTAATGCAATGGATGATGTTGTTGCTTGTTTACTACTTAGCATTGTTATGATACATTACATGACGTCCTCCGCCCCAGAACGTTTCCGCCGTTCTCGGTTTTGGGGTGTGACAGATTGGTATCAGAGCATTGTTTATAGTGAATAAAGTATATCAACCCATAAAAGATATACGAACTATAAATACAATAGGGATTAAAATACTCTGATAAAGAGATTATACTTTTAAATAATAAAATATTTAAGTAAACGTGCCTGCATACATACTAAAATCAGTGTCACTAGGACGAAACAAAAGTATTACGATTGTTGGGCAACACAAGTAGACTTAGAGACATATAGTCAAAACTGGGATGATATAGCCTGATCAACTATATTTTCCAAGGGTTGACTAGCATGTGCCTAAGTGTGGTTGTGAGTTGCAACAAGTCTAAAAACTTACCCACAACACCACAATGGGAACAATAGAACGTAAACCTAAAATACTATAGGAGTATTTTGTGTATTCTATAAACTACTTATGTGTTAGATTCTTATACCCCAAATTACCGTATAGATAACATAGCTGGACCCCATCCCCACGACAACTCATACTTCCCGAACAAAGGCAGTGTTGGATGGTTCAAAGAAGAGCCAGAGAATGATCATCCAATCCCTTTTGAATGATCACCATACTGAAGACCTTTCGGATGATGATAACCCTGATCTCGAGAAGGAGAACCTACCCTCGGTAACTTCCAATTCAAACCCTAACCCTCGTCTAAATCTTCATTACCCGACACTTCTTTGGGTAGTATGCCTAGAAACATGGAGCGCGGAGCAAGATCAACCTATGTCGTCAAAAGGAGACCGAAGCTACTACCACTTAAGCGAAGGGAGCTCAGCAGACAAAGTTCTAACAATACTGATCCGCAGAGTTGATCAAAACGAAATTCAAGGAAGGACGACGCTCCATTATATCAAAGAAGTTAAATACCAATGCAAGAATGCACACCATCTACATCAATCATCTTGAAAACACTCGTGAGAGATCTAAGAGAGACCATGAGACCCTGCTGCAAGCATTAGCTGAAACACAAGCCGAAGTCATAGAACTCCGAAGGGTATACAAAGGACACCTACTTGATATGGAATGTCAACTGACTGGGATGAGAATCCACCAGAGGGATGACCGTCACCAAAAATAGATGCCTTACTTTAATTTCCCTTGTTAAAAGAATTATTTTTCTATCTGTGCTCGATGCAGCATTTTCTAAGAAACTATCTTGTACTATATGTACTGTTAGTTGGGCCTTTATGCGGCCAAAACCTTTCTAATCTGGATAAGATGTAAGACCTTCTTCAAGGACAAATTTTCCTAAAACTTATTACATCGTAAAGCATCGATGATTTTGACAGTCGACTAACTCCCGTGTCACCTTTTGTTCAAAAACCCTCATCATACCTTCGTTAATATGCTTTAGTCAAGTCATTGGACTATAGTAATTTAACTCCGGAGGCATTTCCATGTCTCTTCTAGTGGTTGGATCATGTTATCCACCAACCAACAATACCTCAGCTTGAACAACAAACATACTTCTACTCTGTACTAGGACTGCATCATAGGGATGTAGGTCAAAACTTTCGAGAACATACTCTTACTCTTTACTTAAGCGATCAAAATACACCTAGGTTCAACCTTAATATCTCACGAACTCCTTTTCCTTTCGTGTTACAGAATCATGTCGCCGAAGAAAAGTAATCAACCCATCAGCCAAACACCAACTCGTCAGATTGATGCAGCTACCTTTCAAGCTGCAGTCTCAGCTGCCGTGACAACTGTTCTGAATAACCTTAACGCCAACTACGCAAATGTTAGCGGGATGGTTTTCAATAATTCCAATCCAAGTAACAACCAAGTACACCCACGAGTAACAAACTACCACGACGCTCCGAACCTCAAACGAATGAGCAACAAACGAAAATTTTGGGATAAAGTTAAAGACAAATCACCACGAGGGACTAACAAGAAACCATCACCGGTGGCAGCCTTCGCAGCCACGACATCTTTAACTCCTACCACCAACACTACAAGTATCCCAATTATCCCTAACCCGGCCAGACAGTATGCTGGAAACCTACCGAACTGCAATAAGTGCAACTTCCATCACTTAGGCAGTTGTCGTCTGTTACACTGCAAGACCTGCAACAAGAACGGACACACTACCCACTTCTGCATGACTCGGGTCAAACACATTACTTCAACCACCAATGTCGAAACTTCTCGGATATGCTATCTATGTGGTTTAATGGGACACTTCAAGAGGGATTGCCCAACAGAGAAGAACGACTGTAGAACAAGAGGAGTTTGACCTCAGAATAGAAAAAGGCAAGGAAGGAACCGACTATAATAGGGGCTCACTTCCAATCGTCAGCATTAAGTATGTCGTTAAACTCGCATAAAACTAGTGCAACTCGAGTCTTACCTTTTGAGAGATCCTGTCAGTATAAGGGGACCCTCATGTTGCATATACTTGCCTTTTGTAGTATACGTTGTTCGCAACAATAGTCTTGTAGTAGAACCAAAGTACTGTAACTCTGTTAAAACTTGCACTGTTGTGTTTTGTCTGTAACACCCTTATAATCAAACCTAATACTGTATTTCCAAGTAAGTCCGATATCATCATACAATTTGACTCAATTCGATCCTCACAATATCTGTTTCGTGCGTACTTCTCCTTCTCCGAAAACGTCTTTCTAGCGAAGCCGTCATTCCAGAACTCCGAAGTACTCAGGCATAGAGTACCTCCTGCTTCTCATCCTTTCCAAGGAAACCGCAGCAAACCTCCCTGAAGTATCACTCGTACAGTACGTCAAGTTCAATCTAAAGACCCATATGGTCGATCGGTCTCCGAAGAATGTATACATAAGGGTGGTATATAATCAAGATTCTACAGGTTTAGAATTGATGATTCCACTTTAACTTCTTTTCCTCGTTGGGATGTGAGCTTAAAAAGGAATCATTTATTCGACTACCTTTTCAATCTTAATTATATACGACTCGTATACCCGAGTCTGTGATGGATGGACCAGGTATGAGTTCTACTATGAACTTCAGGACGGAGACTACCCAAGACTACGAGTGATCGTGCATCAGAAATACCTACCCTTTTTCCTAATTCATGAGTAGTTATACGTTCTTTTAGATCTTTACGACAGCTAATCCACCCCAAAGTTTCAACATCATGATCAGTTAGAGTGGGTTAAGTCTACATTGAACCGACATCAGGCGCTTTGGTAAAAACAGTGCGTCCTAAAACAACGAAGCTCTAGTTATTTACCACGACAAACCAAGTATGAACCCACTCATCATTTCGTGTATGCATACTCATAAATGCTTATGAAAGGAATATCATGTATTCTTTGCACACATCGCCGAGACATGCCTAGAAGTGGAGGACATTCAGAACATCCAAGAAGTACGCGACTTTTCCCAACACCTTTCCGAAAGGACAACCGAGACTACCAACACGGCGTCAAGTCAAATTCAGAGTCGACTTAGTTCCAGTAGCCAAATCACCTTATTCTCTAGCTCCAACCAAGGTGCAAGAACTTCCTAACGAACTTAACAAACTCCTCAGAAGGGGATTCTTTAGGACAAGTTTTTCACTTGGAAGAGCACCGGATTCGTCTGTAAACAAGAAAGAGCGTTCCAAACGCTAAAGTAAGTCTGATGCACCGCACCAATATTATCCCTCCCAAAAAGGGGATAGAATATTGCATGGTGTAATGCGATACATATAACCAAGGGCTTGGTTGAATTATTATGCAAGAGGAAAGATCCCTACCTATACCTCAAGACAGTTTAAGACCCAAGAATTTGACTGTTCAACACATGACCTTAATTCAGGAGCAGCGAGGATTGCTCCGAAGATCTAGAGACACTATTTGTAGAGTACAAGGTATACTATGTTCACAAACCACAAAAACATTCAACATACATTCAACCAAGGAGAGTTATCATCCCAGAAATGTCAAATGACAGAAGCAAAGTCGTATCCCGATAGTAAAAGGTTCGCTGGAATGCCAAACGGGGACCAGAGTTCACCTGAGAACACAAGAAGCAAACTCATGTCGGTAGTATGATTGTTAATACTACTTAAAACTCGAATTTCGGGACGAAATTCCCTTAACAGGGGGATGATGTGACAACCCTATTTTTCCCAAAAGCATTGTAAACACTCGAAAGCTAAAAACAACGAAATTAACCTCGAAAATAAAGTGTTCAAGTATCTAAGTTGGGATGAATCAAATATTAGATATCATGCCAAGGTTTCCAAAAACATAAAGAACGCTCAAAACCGGGTTATATTGAAGAAATTATAACCACTCGTATATTTACGACCCGCCGTTAAAACATTATTGGATGTAGAAAGTAAAATATCAATAAAATGCATTTTAGCCTTAAGTATCTAAACAAAAGTCGTAGATCTCGTTGAAAGGTGAACGTCCATAAAAAGATCGCCCAAATTGGACCTCGTATGAAGAAGTTACAAATTTTCAAAGTTTCGTAACGGTAGTAGAGAGCTAAAAAAACAAACTCGAATTGAAGATCGAGTGTTAATTAGCTAACAATACCTAAATGAGAGTTGAAGATCTCCACAATAGTAATAAAACAATAAAAAGACAAACGAAAACCGACATCGAATAAAGAACCTATGAATTTTTAACGAACTTTAGGAGGCCCGGCCTATTAAAAATATATCATTAAAAATAAATTCAAAACTAGCCGACGGAGTCTAAATGAAAGTTGTAGAGCATAATCTCACCTACGCGTGGATATAAAGAACGCGAAAAACGGAGCTCGTACGCGAAAGTTACGGAATTTAGAAGTCGGAAGCAGGGATTACGCCCCGCGTAATCTGGGAGTACGCCCCGCGTACTAGACCCAGAGTCGAGTCCCATCGGCCCGCCCAAGCTACGCTTAGCTAGACTCGAGTCATAAGCCATGACGCATTTTTACGCCCAGCGTAACGACGTACGCGCTGCGTACGTGAGTACGCCCCGCGTACTCCAAAATTACGCCCCGCGTACGAGGCAATTCCAGCCTATAAATAGAAAGGTTCAGCTGCGAATTTAAGCACACATTCTCAAACCTCTAGATACTCTCACCCCTTTCCAAGCACCAGAGACCATTCCCTCACCTCGGTTTCCGCACTCGAGCCCCCGACGAAAGATTTACGCTGCAGAGATCCCCGAAGAGCCGACGACGCAACCATCCGCGGTCGAAGTTCTGCTCAACTCTAGCCCCTCTCTTCAAACTTAACGAGTGAGTTCATACCCCTATAATCTACATTTTTTATCAATATTGTTTTAATATACACTTTTGAGGGGGGGAATACAAGTAAACACACGATTATTATCGTGTGTAACTCAAAGTCTCACTAAATACTCATTTTTATCAAGTAAATCATATGTGATTCATAACCGTTATATGAAATCTTTCGTACAGAAAACATAACACAATATCATCTGATATATATTGAAATTAAATATGTTGATATACGTATACGAATCAAACAGTTTATTTATACTATGAGTACATGTGTTCATTTATGTCACCACAAAAAGTTACACATTTCATAACAAGTGAGCATTACACTAGGGTTACTATCCGAACGAAACGAACTTTTGGAAAAACTATAATAGTTTACGACAAACATTGTTACATGTTAAAAACTTTTTTATCAAACTGTCTTACATACTTTATGTTTCCTTTCAAACACCATCAGAATCGTATTTCAAACAAAGGTCTTCCGATACTAAAAATTTGTTCTTGTCAAAACAAACTATTTTCAATCTGTTTTATAAACATAATTATAATATTTTTCTTATAGGGTTTTGATACAAAAATAACTTTATGTTAAAGGGCTATTATATCACCAAGTTGTTATTACCAAATGGGAACATACTTTTGAGAAACTATAATGAGTGTAGGGTTTAAGTGATTCATACATTTTACATATACATCTCGACAAATGAAATGCTTTCAAAAGGGGTAAAGTCTTTATTATCGTAAATCTGCTTATACCAAGTAATGTGAGACAATTGAACTTCAACATACTCGTATGTATGCAATTCAAGTCCTGTATTATATATCTTAATCTCTTGGAGAGAGAGCGTGATACTTGTGTATAGATCTATACGGGATTGACAATCCCACACCTAAGCTGTTAGCTACAGCTAGGCCGGCAGGCCGGGGTGGCAAATGTCATAACAGTTCCAACGCCTGAAGAACGTTGTTACAGGTCATCAGGGTCATTAGCATGGTTATAAAACTCACAGAAAAGTATAAAAACAAGATTGATTTACGGAGTTTTCATATACCTTAGCAATTATAACTTTACACAAATCTACTATTTTAGACATGAAAAACATTACGGTAGTTTCATTTTGGGACTTTTAATGTACCATCTACATACGAACACATATTGGATTTTTGAAACAAACATTTAAAACAGTCGAGCCTTGGTAGAAGGCTACATTTTATACTAGTAGAAAATATGGGATTTTCTAGAAGTTTCAAACGTTTACAATTACTTACAAACATATTCGTTGATACAAACTTTCTTTCAAACAATTACATGTCTTTCTTTACAGCTTTACAAATCAAGTCACATAAATACTTATGAACTCACCAACATTATTGCTGATACTCACTTTCAAAATAACTTGTATTCCCAGGATACGAATAGACAGGTACGACTACCAGGTTTTGTGAAGACGGAGCGATCAAGACTCGTCTTTTATTTCTGAATATTCATTTTTGTAGAATTATACTATGAAAGAACTCAAATGTAATTACAATTATACTATTAATGCAATGGATGATGTTGTTGCTTGTTTACTACTTAGCATTGTTATGATACATTACATGACGTCCTCCGCCCCAGAACGTTTCCGCCGTTCTCGGTTTTGGGGTGTGACAGATTTGTACTTCCACATTGACCTCTTGGATTCGGTTGGCTTGCACTCCAGATTGATAGCACTGGTTGGCGAGTTTGCCAACCATGACCGGAAGTGCTCGGTCGGCTGATCCCCCGCCTCTGACATCATAAAAGTCTCGGCACATGCCGTAGGGAGGGCGTAAGCTTTGTTGTTAGCTCCAATGATGGAGGTGACTTCCCCACACAGGAGTGGGTCCTTGGAAGTTCCTCACGTGGACGGGAGGTTGTGGGATTGGTGGATTGATAATTTGTGGCTCCGAATCCGTGCCAGAGTCATCCCCTCCCTCCAACTCTATAGGCTCTTCGTCTTCTTCAGGATGTTCTTCGATCCATCCTCCATTACCGTGGTTGGGGTAGTAGGGGTCATTGGGGTGATGGAATCCCGCCATTTAGACTGTACGAGAATAAGGTTAAAATTTTACTATAAGCTAGAGCACATGAAACTTACCCTTAAGTTTAATGGTTGACGGCAACACAACAACTCCCTTAGTGTTATGTAATGATGTGCTTTTGGTATGTTTTAAAATCGTTGTCCACTGCAGACGCTCCTTGGCATACGTTAGTCGGCTCTTGGACAAATATAGTTGATCAGGCTATATTCTTCCCAGTTCCGATTACATGTCCCAAGGCGTACCTGTACTGCACAACTTATTTATAATACTTCTAAAGTTATTTACTATGAAACTGTTATTAGTATAAAATGAGTGCATGCTTACCTTAAAACTAAATAAATTTAAATTCAAAAGAACGACTTTTCTCAGAGTGTTTTTGCCCAGTTGAGTTTATAGTTGTATACCAAAAAGAAATGGTTTTGATATACTTAATTCCCTATAAACAAAGCTCTGATACCAATCTATCACACCCCCAAACCAGAACGGCGGAAACGTTCGGGGGCGGAGGACATCATATTCAGTATCATAACAGTTCATAGAAAGGAAAGTACACACCACCATATATATATATTAAATTTCCAAGATGTTTACATAATTGTATTCATTACACGTTCAAAAGATAAAAACATAAACATCATTCAAAAGAAGTAATTAACGCCATCACGTTTATCCCAAAAGTTGATTCCCAAACCTGCTTAGCGGTTCCCTGAGAATACAAGTTAATTCAAAGAAAAAGTGTCAACAATTAAGTTGGTGAGTTCGTAAGTAGTTTAGAAAAATTGGATGCCATTCCAAAATGGGTGTATGTTTTCCAGAAAACACAGTGTTTCAAGTGTGAAGAGTTATGACTTGTTGTGTTGAAAATTAATGTATTAGATCCAGAAAATCCCATATTTTCCCTAATGGTTGAGATATGATTTGTTGTGTCTTCCAAGAAAAACCCTTATTTTCTTATAAAAGTATGAAATGCATATGAATGTTCGTGTCATAAGTTGTAAATAATTGCACCAGGAAAATCCCTTATCTTCCTATTAGTTGTTTGGTTTGTATACAGGAAAAACCCTTATTTTCCTAACATGACTGGCAGTCTCTAAGACCGAAAGTTGCAAAAAAACGACATTCTTAAAAGATGTATCATAGTTTTATATAATAAAGCTATACGAAGATCGCATTGTTAGATGAAGAATAGTTTTAACAGTTACTCGTTCATAAAAGCATAATACCACAATAGTTGTATATCCGATGAGTTTTATAACCAAACTAAACATAATATGCTTGTAACGACGTTCTTCAGGCGTCGCAGCGTTATGACAACTGTCACCCCAAAGGACGGACTGTAGCTAACAGTCAGGGCGCGGGATCATGACTTCCCGTATAGATCTATACACATTTGACACATTCTCCGAACGGGAGACTCTGGTTATAGACAGGACTTGCAGCATTACTTTCTAATAAAGAAAAGTAACGTTTGAAGATATACACGTCTCATGGATTCTCAACTAAGCCTGTATTAAAGTGATAGTTTTTGTATGCGAAGTTTATCCTTTTTCACAATGTTTGACAAAGCATAAATCATAAGTTTTTAGAATGTATAAAACGACTTAACAATGAAAGGTACTTTGAAATCATTATATACTTTGCATAAGTCTAATGCACACAAAGTATGACAAGAGTTTTCCATAATAGTAATGAGTTCCAAGTGATTTATTCGGTAAAATAAGCGAAGTGAAACTTTATAAAATACACGATAATAACCGTATGCTTACTTGTATTCCCCCCCCCCCTAAAAGAGTATAAAAGCATTTAAAATGTATTTAACGTGTGTTGAAAGGGGTATGAAATCACTTGAAAGTTTGAAGATAGCAAGATGGAAAACCGGGAAGAGTTTCGTCTCGGGAAATGGATTTTCCTCGGGATTCTCGGGATTTCTCGGGAGTAAAATCGACCTTCGGGACTTGCACAAAATGACCAAGGTTTCGGGGTAGTGCGAGCACGGCCCTAGGTGCTGACTCCTTCGGATAATACCAAGTTTTTAATAAAAATCATATATAAATTATTTATCAAACTTCAAAAATTCATATCTCCTTCATACGAACTCCGTTTTCGACGTTCTTTATATCCATGCGAAGGTGAGACTAAGATCTACAACTTTCTTTTAGATTCCATCGGCAAATTCCGATATTATTTTTATTATTTATTTATTAAAATGACGTGATTAAGGAATTTCTTTAAAAATTCATAACTTTTTCATACGATGTCCGATTTGTGCGTTCTTTTTATGCATGTTTGTAGTTTAACGATATCTATGACTTTCATTTAGAAACCTAAGGTCAGAAAGTGTTTTATTGAAACTTTGCGTTTTTACGTAACTTCGTATTGCCGGTTTTTGTCGGAAAACTTAGAATGGTCATAACTTCTTCGTTATAACTCGGATTTTTGTGTTATTTATATGTTTGGAAACCTTAAGACGATACCTACCACATAGCGTACTCCAAATAGAGTTTTTGAATACTTCATTTTTCGATGATATTCTAATTCCTTTCTCAAAGAGGTTACAGGACTCGATTTTTACTGACTTGAATTGACGGGCTGTTACAGTTCACGGCTGTGAACCTCATGTGATGGGTTTTCTGGTTCGGTTGCAGCCTTCTGATCTTGAGCTAATACTTAAAAACACTCAATCCTTAAGTGTACTGGGGTTAGAACTCTTTAGAATGACCCTTAATAAGGCTAATAGGCAATAGAATTAAGTCTGACTTTTGGTTTATTGGATTGACTTTACACGATTGAAATTTATGGGTTGTCACATCATTCCCCCATTAGATGAAATTTCATCCCGAAATTAGCTTTCTTAGCAGTACTCTGGGGGTTATGCTTCTCTAAATGGAAGAATACCCACTTATAGACCTGGGCAACTTTGCCGTGACGCTCATGATAAGATTCGTACTTGGTCCATCTATCATCACCTTGTGTATACAAGTCATATATAATTAAGATTAGTAAGAAGGTCGGATGTGCCAGTATGCCCTAGGTCCATAACCAAACAAGGAAAGGGAGATAGGGTGGAAACACACATAATAAATCTTCATAATCATAATTATATACCACTCTCGCGTATACACTTAATAGTGATAGGTGGGTTGTATTTGTCTTTAGCCTCTGTGCTTGAACTTGATCTGTTGGAGGAGTGGTAGTGCAGGAAGGTCTTATGAGTATACGGTGGCAAGGTTTTGGAGGACGAGGTACTCCTCGCATGAGTACTTCAGGGTTCATGTTCGGGGTTTAGAAGACAAGAGACAATATTGAGGTCTAGGTCGGGTTGTCGTTATGAATGACGAGGGTTTTGTGAATTTTTCGATTAACACGATGGGTTTTCGAAACACATGAACTTGGTATGGTGAGAACTATGTCAATCCATAACGAGATTTGACAACGAAGTCTTTACGAAAACAAATGTTAGGCCGATTTGAAAGAAACGTTTGTTATACGATGGTGTATCCCGAGTGTGCTCGACAATGTACTCTTTGTAGACTTTCTAGTGCTTTCATTTTTCTCCTTGATAAATCCACTATCACAAATCTTACCACGATGAGCGAGTACTAATAGTGAAAGTGCTTTGATAACTAATGTCGATGCTTTATATTATGATCCTCCTTGGTACCTATATGATTGTTTGGTACATACGAGCTATGTATAATTAAGATGAATAAGATGGTCGAGTGAGTGACTCTACCCTAAATCCACAACCATACAAGGAATAGGAAATAACGCAGAATCACTCACTCTAAGTCCACAAAATCTTAGCTTATGCACAACCCTGATGTATATACTAAGTCATCATAGCTCACATGTATGGATCTTTAGTTCTCTTATGAATGATGTCACATGTGTGGACGAGTGAGTTATTATAATTAATTTGAAGTTTTCCCCATGTTTTAATCTTATATTAAATATAAATTAAATTTTAAAGTAATTTTTATTTCGAAGACATACTGTTGTTTGCTGGTGGCTCTAGGGTAGATTCTCCCGCGGTGATCATCAGAATTCGTCCATCCGCTCCTGAGTCCTTTATTACCGGGTAGTCCGTCTTGTAGTGCCCTGTCTCACTACAGCCATAACAGGCCTGGTTTACTTCTACTCCGGTGACTTGGGAGATCGGTTGTGCCAGTGCCCTATAGAAATGGGCAGTGTGCCCCTTCCTGTAGCAATTCAGGCACTGCATTTCCCGAAATACTTCAGTGTGGTGGTAGTTACACCTTCCACACTTCGGGAGAGTCCCAACATACCGAAAGATAGTTGCTGGAGTGGCAGGTGTTGTGGCAGCGTATACATTAACCATTTTTTGCTCCTGTGGGGGCTCCTATGTAGTTCTCTCCTTCCTCTTTGTCCTTGACATTCATATATAGTCCCCTCCCGTTCATGGGTTAGGAACAGGGACCACCACGCCATGGCGGACTCCATGGTCAATGAGTCTCTAGGCCAAGCGTTCGGTGCTATTGAATGTAGTTGGGTTAGAAGATAGTACATCCCCTTGGATTGGGGTAGATAATCCCCAAATGTACTTTTCTATCTTCTTTCTCTCCGGGGTAACCATTCTGGGGCATAGTGCTGCCAAGTCACTAAACCTGTCAGTGTAGGCCACTATGTGTGAGCCGACCATGGTATGCTCCCATATCTCTTGTTCTAGCTTTTAAACTTCACCCCTTGGGCAGTATTCATCCAACGTCATCTCTTTTAAGTTCTCCCAACCTATAGATTTATCCACTGGTAGGGTCAGTGACTTAACATGGCTATTCTATCATATTAGGGCTTTGTCGAAGAAGGTGCATGCAGCAAACTTAACTTTGCTCCCTTCTGGGCACATACAGATTTCGAAGACCAAAGCTATTTTATTGAATCATCTCATCAGAGCAATGACCCCTCATTTACATTAAAGGATTTAGGTTTGCAGTTCATGAAGTCCTTGTACAAACACTCCCATGGGTGTTCGCGGGTAACTCCGGGGT
Source organism: Lactuca saligna (assembly GCF_052625555.1). Taxonomy (NCBI): domain Eukaryota; kingdom Viridiplantae; phylum Streptophyta; class Magnoliopsida; order Asterales; family Asteraceae; genus Lactuca; species Lactuca saligna. The sequence continues at coordinate 132,145,761 of NC_136424.1, read as the reverse complement.
TGGTTAAGTGGGTACCGCTACCAATTCCACTGGTACCGCTTTTGCGGATGTGAGTTAGAGCAGCTATTACTGCAACTGTTATCGCTGCTTGGAGTGCAACATGATCAAATTGTGGTGGTGGATTCTCTATTATGCTATTGACTGCATGCCTTACTAGTCTACTGTGAGGCATCTTTGCTAAAAATGATACAAAGATGAGATGGAAATAAGTCTATACCAGTGATTATAAGTCGAAAGTTGGATGACTAAGTTATCTAAGTTCTGAGTGTATCTTGTTTTGACTTTCATAAGGTTCTATAAACAATTCATAAGGGAGTCTATATCAAATATACTTTATGAATCAAAAGTGTGTATCCTCGAATGTATCTCTGTGAATTGAATAACTATTACTGGCTGCATGAAAAAAAGAATTAATCCTAACACATAGTGTGAGTAGTGTATTCAGTAGCTCACTAAGTCACTTAAGGTTATTATTTATTAGTTTGACACATAGGACGTTTGGTTTCTTTGGCTTATCCCTCCATGGAAAACTCCTCTTGAATCTCTTTTTGTTTCCCTTTGACTCCCCTGCTGACTACTATGATGGTGTGACAACCCAAATTTATTTCCGTTACATAATCCCGTTTTCACTAACGCAATTCGTCGTTATATATAAATTTCCGTAATATTTGGAGTCGTCAATAAATAAATATCTAATTATTTATATTTCTTGACATTATCATTTTAGTATAAGTAAATATAACTTGCAAGTGTTAACCCCGTTTAACAAAATAAAGTTATATTACTTTTCAACCACTTCACCCGGGTAACAAGTTTTAACCCCGTTAAACTTGAGCATCGGGTAGTTGGATACCGGGTGCAATACCCGAGGCATATTTAAGGAAATTGGATTCCACTCTACACCCTTTTATGACCCCAAACATACACTCTCTCACTACTTTCTCTCTCTGGACCCGATTTCGACTCCAAAACCGCAAATTTCTGCTTCCAAACGTAAGAGTTTCTTCCCTAGCTTGTTCTAAACATACTCCATTGTATTTAGAACACAAAAATCATATGAATTAGGAGAAAACAAGGAGTTTACGGCCTAAGAAGCTCCTTAGGCTGTAAGCATCCCAAATCATGGCCAAAGTCCCATTTTTCCTTCCTTTAAGCTTGTATACTAATAAGGAAACTACTTAGATGAGTTTGGACATCAAAACATAAGTTTTTAGAGCCTAAAAGAGGGTTTACAGCCCAAGCTTGTGCTTAGGCCGTAAACACCCAATTTCCGTGTTAAATTGTCCCAAAAACTCATCTAAGGCATACTAGAATTTAGTTATGAGTTTAGGAAGTGCTTAGGACCATTTAGCAATTCATTTTGAGGTACAAAATGGAGTTTACGGCCCAAGCATAAGCTAGGACAGTAAACTCCCCAAAACATAACCAAATGAAGGTTTTAAACCCCCAAATTGGCCCTAGACATTCACTAGAATTATGGAGGATTCATTTAAGGCTTTAACATCCATTTTGGGAGGAGAACAAGAGTTCACGGCCAAGCCTATGGGCTTATGGCTGTAAACTCCCAAGGAGTGGCCTTTGGGCCGTAAACTCCAAGGGTGTAAACTCTTGGACTCCCCCGTAAACCCTTCTTGGCCTTGTATAATTCTCGAGAACCACTTCTAAGCCCTAAGACCCTGAATCAATGCTAGAATGTCTAAATGTTTTCATAAAAGGCATAAAATGATTAATTCTTTGTAAAACACATATTCCACATGTTATTAGGGTCTTAAAAGGTGTACAAGTCCTTATTTGGCACCAAACGCTCAACCGACACTTTCACCCGATTTACTCGATTTCAGGTGAGTTCATACCCCTTTAATGAACCTTTCAAATGTTTTTATATGTTTTAAGGGGGGGGGATACAAGTCAATTATACATGTTTATGGAAATTAATCACATGTGATTCACTATCCGTAGTTCAAATCACATGTGATTTACCACTATGCCTTATAAAAAGATTTTACGTTTTCAAAACTATTTTGGGATAAATAAACAACTTTCTAAATGTCCCTTTGGACAAGATTTTTATTAAATAAATTTTCTTATAAAATGTAACCACACTAATATATTTATATAAGTAAGACTTGAATGACTTAGGACCGATAACTCGCCTTATTTCCTATTCTTGTTTGATTGTGGGCTTAGGGTAGTTGTTATCCATCTGACTGTCGTAGATTTCTTAGTTATATATCATGTATATTAGTGTTGGATACGAGCATTTTCATTTCATCCAATGCTTAAACCACTAAATTGGTAAGAACTATACACACTAAGTTAACTATAATAGGTATAGTTAAGGCCATTACTACTCGCTATAACTACTACTCTACACACTATAATGCACACTATTACGAGACGATACACTAATAAGAGAACACACTACGTGCTATACAAAAGACTACTACACTATATTACAAGAGAAGGCACTAAATAGGAGATAACACACTAACTCACTACGAGATACTCTATTCGCTACATACTATGCCCAAAGTTTTTCCGACTGGAAGACGACGCTACATGTATAGATCTATACGGGGAAGACACTATTACATCCCGACTGTTAACTTCAGTCTGAGCCATGCAGGCTCAGGGAGCCACTACTTCACTACACTGTGTATGACCGGGAAGGTCATGGAGTCCTCTATTTCTCACACTATCGGTAGGATACAAGAAATACACTATATCCACACTAAAATACTAAACTAAAGTCTAATTTAACATCCTGAAGTAAACAAATATCTAACTCTAAAGGGTGTTTGCACCTCTATTACTGACTACAGGCATATCCTATCTTATTACATTACTTATTGGAGATTCAATAATATACTTTTACAATAAACGGTTTTCAAAGATGAAGATTTCTTGTTTCTTAAAGGTTTTCACTTACAATGTATTTAGAGTTAGGGTCACTTATTCGACGGACTATCCTGCCCCGGTCACATGTAATTAGTATGCATTATGCAAGTATTGGTCTAACTCGTGACAATCATCTTATAAGTATTTTAGGTTAGTGCGTCTATTAATCTTCCTTTCCCCTTTTCTCGCATAGATATCATGGCTGGCTTCCACCTTCCAGGCGACCCGTACTACCTAAACCAGGGCAATGGAGGATGGATCGACGAAGAGTCGGACGATGATCACCCAATCCCTCTGGATGACCACCGAGCAGAAGGCTTTTCGGATAACTCCGACTCTGAGCCAGAAGTTAATAACCTACCTCCCGGAGCTCCGAACCGCAACCCCGTCGAGCATTTTAGGGTCCCACTCCTATGTGGGCCATATCCTTGCACCGATGGAGCGAGGAGCAGGGCCAGCCCTTACCTTACAATGGAGACTGAATCTTCTACAACATAAACAAAGGAGGATCAGCGGACCGAGTTCTACCCATCATGGTCCGAAGGATCGCCAGGAATGTTGAGCAGTGTCAAGCAACCATTGGTCGAGTTGTAGAAGTGGATGCCAACTCGAATCTCAACACTATTCGCATCCGCCAACTTGAAGAAGCCGTGGACAGGACAAGGAGGACCAACAAGGCTCTCCAGCATCCGCTAACTGCATCTCGAGCTGAAGTTAGGGAACTTTGAGCACGTCAAAGGACGCATGATTGACACCTTCAGGAAGTTATGCGTCAACTAGCGGATCTGAGGGTTCGCCCAACAAGTAACTGTCACCAGTAGAAGACGTCTATTTATCTCACTCTTTTGTTTAAAGAACTAGCCTTCCCTCTCTATGTTTCATAGATCACTTTTCTTTAAACATTTCCTATCTTTAAAAGTACTCTAACTAGACCTCTAAACCGCCAACATTTTCCTTATGGTTTGATGAAAGACCTACTGTTAGGACAATTTTCATGAACTTGTATTACATCATCTATACTAGTATATTGGTAGTTGACTATTCTATTGCCATGACTCTCATTCTGATCTTGAATTATGTGATTTAATCCATGAAACACTCTATTCATATTCGCAATAGACTCTTACTATTTCTATCATTTCTATGGTCTTCCAGTGAAAGATGCCTCCACGAAAGCGTCCAAGCAGAGGAAGACCAGCAACTCAAACCCCTCCTCCACCACCTCCTCCTCCTCCGCAATTTGATCCAGTGCTATTTCAAACAACTGTGACTGCAGCTGTGACAACAGCCATGGCTCAAGTGAACTCCGGTGATGCGAGCGGTGGCAACTCTAGATTTGGCGAAGTCCATCAAAGAGTGCAGGGATGCACTTATAAGGACTTCATGAATTGTAAACCTACCTTCTTCGATGGTACCAGAAGAATTCTGGCATTATCCCAATAGTTCGAAAGAACCGAAGCTGTTTTTGAAATGTGCTCTTGCCCCGAAGAGAGCAAAATCAAGTTCACAACTGCCACCCTCACTAACAGGGCATTGACATGGTGGAACGGCCATGTCAGTGTACTCTCCTTGGTTACAACCAATGCCATGGGCTGGGACACTCTAAAAGATCTCATGAGAAGGGAGTATTGCCCGAGGGGAGAAATCCAAAAACTTGAGGAAGAACTTTGGAACCTCAAGATGAAAGGGACCGGCATAATAGCCTACACGGCTAGGTTCTGCGGCTTGGCGGCTATGTGTCCCAATATGATCCCATATGAAAGCAAGAAGATTGAACGTTACATCTAGGGTCTAATGCCCCCGTATCGAGGAAATGTTCTAGCCTCACACCCTACCACTTTCGACAGCGCCAAGGAATTGGCCCAGAGTCTAATCAATCACGAAGTTTCTTCCAGTCCAGCAACAGCAACCACAACTCCCACTGCACCACCCGAGTCATCTGACAGAAAGAGGAAGCGATGGGATAAGAAGAAGGCAAGAAGACTCAAACCTCCTCCAGGGACCACCAAATTGTGGCGGTCCATGCTGCCACTACTCCAGCCGCTCCTGCACCGCCAAAGCCTTATAGTGGGAATCTGCCGAAATGTCCAAAGTGTCCTTACCACCACAACGGCCCCTACCGTGAATTTTTGTGTTCCAACTACGGTCGGAAGGGCCATATGGTGCGATTCTGCAAAGCCCCTCCTAAACCTATTTCGCATGTTCCCGGTTCGGGAGTGACCCCGACGTGTTACGGCTGCGGTGAACCTGGTCACTTCAAGAAAAAACTGTCCGAAGGTTGCAAATGCTGGGGGAACCGGAAGACTACTCGCTATTGGTCACAATGAAGCGGTGGTGGATCCTACAGTAGTCACAGGTACGTTTCTTCTCAATAACTCTTATGCATGTGTCTTATTCGATAGTGGTGCAGAAAGAAGCTTCGTAAACGAAAACTTTAAACACTTACTCAAACAATCCCCTCAACCACTAAAAGAAACATTCGTCGTAGAAATGGCTAACGGGAAGACCGAAAGCTCTAACGAAATCTACGTAGGTTGTACCCTCGCGTGAGACGATCACTCATTTCCAATCGATCCTATACCAGTCTCAATCAAGAGTTTCGATGTCATTGTTGGTATGGACTAGTTGAGTCCATATCGTGCCGATCTCTTATGCTATGACAAAGCCATTCGCCTAAATCTTCCGAATTGCGAAACTCTATTGATCTATGGAGATAAAACCGGTACAAGCCTTCGTATCATCTCCAGTATTCAGGCTCAAAAATATCTACGTAAGGAATATCACTCCTTTCTTGCTCACGTTGTCGACACAAGTTTGAAAGCGAAAAACCCAAAAGACATCCCCATCGTATGTGATTTCCCTGGTGTCTTCCCAGAGGACCTTCCAGGTTTACCTCCCAAATGTTAGGTTGAGTTCAGAATCGACGTAGTTCCAGGAGCTACTCCCGTAGCTAAGTCTCCCTATCGTTTAGCACCTGCCGAGATGCTAGCACCTGCCGAGATGCAGGAACTATCCTGTAAACTTAGCAAACTACTCATCAAGGGATTTATAAGACCAAGCTTCTCACCTTGGGGAGCTCCGGTCTTGTTCGTGAAGAAGAAGGACGGATCGTTCCTTATGTGCATCGATTATAGGGAACTCAACAAACTCACGGTTAAAAATCGCTACCCTCTCCCTTGTATCAACGATCTATTCGACCAACTACAAGGAGCGAACTACTTCTACAAGATTGATCTTAGGTCTGGGTATCACCAATTATGGGTACTTGAGGAAGATGTTCCGAAGACAGCCTTCCGAACCCGTTACGGGCACTACGAGTTCGTGGTGATGCCCTTTGGACTGACCAACGCACCTGCATTATTCATGGACTTGATGAATAGGGTGTGTCGTCCATACTTAGATCAGTTTGTCATCGTCTTTATTGATGATATACTCGTCTATTCTCGAAGCGAGCAAGAACATAGGGATCATTTGCGACGAGTCCTGGAAACCCTTCGATCAGAGAAGTTATATGCAAAGTTCTCTAAGTGCGAATTTTGGATCCGAATAGTTGAATTCTTAGGACACGTGGTTAGTAAAGAAGGGATCCACGTGGATCCCTCCAAAATTAAAGCCATTGAGAACTGGTCAGCACCGAAGACGACTACAGAAATTCGTCAATTTCTAGGCCTCGCTGGCTACTACCGCAGATTCATCCAAAACTTCTCTCGGATTGCGAAACCTCTCACCATGTTGACACAGAAGGGCGTATCATTCAATTGGGAGGAGAAACAAGAGAAGGCATTCCAGACCCTGAAACAAGCCTTATGCACCGCACCAGTATTATCCCTGCCCGAAGGAGTTGAAGATTTTGTTATATACTGTGATGCATCGAATCAGGGGCTTGGTTGTGTCTTGATGCAACGAGGTAAGGTCATCGCATATGCCTCAAGACAGCTAAAGACGCATGAGGTGAACTACACTACTCACGACCTCGAACTAGGAGCAGTCGTCTTCGCGCTAAAAATCTGGAGACACTACTTGTATGTAACGAAGAGCATAATGTACACTGATCATAAAAGCCTCCAACACATACTAAACTAGAAGGAGCTCAACACGAGACAACTCCGATGGGTCGAACTACTTAACAATTACGATTGCGAAATTCAATATCACCCGGGGAAAGCCAACGTGGTAGTAGACGCCCTGAGTAGGAAAGAGTATTCTGGTCGAAGAACCAAGTCGTTGACAATGACTATCCATTTGCATCTGTCCTCACAGATCAAGGAGGCTCAGTTGGAGGCCTTAAAGCCTGAAAATGTGACGGGAGAATCCCTGCGCGGAATGGATAAAAGTTTAGAGGTCAAGGATGACAGAGCCTACTACTTCATGGACCGCATCTGGACTCCGTGCCATGGAGGTTTCAGAGACTTGGTCATGAGGGAAGCACACAACACTCGCTACTTCGTCCACCCATGTTCAGATAAGATGTATCTGGATCTCAAAAAGCTATAATGGTGGCCTAACATGCAGGCGAAGATCGCTACCTTTGTGAGTAAGTGCCTTACTTGCGCAAAGGTCGAGGTCGAATATAAAAAGCCATCAGGGCTCCTCCAACAACCAGAGATACCGGAATGGATGTGGGAGCGGATTACAATTGACTTTATAACCAAGCTACCCAAGACAACGGGTGGGTTGGATACCATTTGGGTCATCGTCGACAGATTGACCAAGTTTGCACACTTCCTACCCATCAAGGAAATGGACAAGATGGAGAAGCTCACAAGAACATACCTTAAAGAAATAGTACGATTGCATGGCGTCCCTATATCTATTATCTCAGACAGAGATAGTAGATTTACCTAGAGATTTTGGCAATGACTACAAAAGGCGTTAGGGACGAGACTGGACATGAGTACAGCCTACCATCCGCAGACTGGCGGACAAAGTGAGAGAACGATCCAAAAGTCTAGAAGATATGTTGCGAGCTTGTGTGATCGACTTCGGTAAATCGTGGGATACACACTTACCTCTTGTGGAGTTTTCCTACAACAATAATTATCATACGGGCATCAAGGCAGCTCCATTCGAAGCCCTCTATGGCCGAAAGTGTAGATCCCCTCTGTGCTGGGCTGAGGTGGGTGACACTCAGTTAGCTAAAGGACGAGTTCCTGACAGCGCTCTCAATGGTCCGGAGATCATTCGAGAAACGACTGAGAAGATTATACAGATTCATGAACGACTAAAAGCCGCTAGGGATCGATAGAAAAGCTACGCCGACAAACAAAGAAAACCCTTGGAATTCCAGGTGGGAGACCGAGTCCTTTTGAAGGTCTCGCCCTGGAAGGGCACGATACGCTTCAGAAAGCGTGGAAAGCTGAACCCAAGGTACATAGGTCCATTTGAGATTCTCGCTAGAATCGGCCATGTAGCTTACAAACTCAACCTACCCCACGAACTAAGGAACATACATCCTACCTTCCATGTCTCAAACTTGAAGAAATGCCTGTCCGATGAGACTCTCGTGACTCCACTCGACGAGATCGATGTCAATGAGAGCCTCAACTTCGTGGAAGAGCCTGCGGAGATTATGGATCGGGAAGTAAAACGAACGAAACAATGCCGCATCCCAATTGTGAAAGTTCGGTGGAACACTAAGCGGGGACTGGAATTTACTTGGAAGCGCGAAGATCAAATGAAACTCAAATATCCCCATATCTTCGCTTAGTAATATTGTAATACTTATCTGTATGAATTCTAAATTTTGGGACAAAATTACACTAATGGGGGGATGATGTGACAACCCAAATTTATTTCCGTTACATAATCCCGTTTTCACTAACGGAATTCGTCGTTATATATAAATTTCCGTAATATTTGGAGTCATCAATAAATAAATATCTAATTATTTATATTTCTTGACATTATCATTTTAGTATAAGTAAATATAACTTGTAAGTGTAAACCCCGTTTAACAAAATAAAGTTATATTACTTTTCAACCACTTCACCCGGGTAAAAAGTTTTAACCCCGTTAAACTTGAGCATCGGGTAGTCGGATACTGGGTGCAATACCCGAGGAATATTTAAGGAAATTGGATGCCACTCTACACCCTTTTACCACCCCAAACATACACTCTCTCACTACTTTCTCTCTCTAGACCCGATTCCGACTCCAAAACCGCGAATTCCGGCTTCCAAACGTAAGAGTTTCTTCCCTAGCTTATTCTAAACATATTCCATTGTATTTAGAACACAAAACTCATATGAATTAGGAGAAAACAAGGAGTTTACGGCCTAAGAAGCTCCTTAGGCCGTAAGCACCCCAAATCATGGCCAAAGTCCCATTTTTCCTTCCTTTAATCTTGTATACTAATTAAGGAAACTACCTAGCTGAGTTTGGACATCAAAACATAAGTTTTTAGAGCCTAAAAGAGGGTTTACGGCCCAAGCTTGTGCTTAGGCTGTAAACACCCAATCTCCATGTTAAATTGTCCCAAAAACTCATCTAAGGCATACTAGAATTTAGTTATGAGTTTAGGAAGTGCTTAGGACCATTTAACAACTCATTTTGAGGGACAAAATGGAGTTTACGGCCCAAGCATAAGCTAGGACAGTAAACTCCCCAAAACATAACCAAATGAAGGCTTTAAACCCCCAAATTGGCCCTAGACATTCACTAGAATTATAGAGGATTAATTTAAGGCCTTAACATCCATTTTGGGAGGAGAACAAGAGTTCACGGCCAAGCCTAGGGGCTTACGGCCGTAAACTCCCAAGGAGTGGCCTTTGGGCCGTAAACTCCAAGGGAGTAAACTCTTGGACTCCCCCGTAAACCCTTCTTGGCCTTGTACAATTCCCGAGAACCACTTCTAAGCCCTAAGACCCGAATCAATGCTAGAATGTCTAAATGTTTTCATAAAAGGCATAAAATGATTAATTCTTTGTAAAACACATATTCCACATGTTATTAGGGTCTTTTAAGGTGTACAAGTCCTTATTTGGCACCAAACGCTCAACCGACACTTTCACCCGATTTACCCGATTTACTCGGTTTCAGGTGAGTTCATACCCCTTTAATGAACCTTTCAAATGATTTTATATGTTTTAGGGGGATACAAGTCAATTATACATGTTTATGGAAATTAATCACATGTGATTCAGTATCCGTAGTTCAAATCACATGTGATTTACCACTATGCCTTATAAAAAGATTTTACGTTTTCAAAACTATTTTGGGATAAATAAACAACTTTCTAAATGTCCCTTTGGACAAGATTTTTATTAAATAAATTTTCTTATAAAATGTAACCACACTAGTATATTCATATAAGTAAGACTTGAAGGACTTAGGACCGATAACTCGCCTTATTTCCTGTTCTTGTTTGATGTGGGCTTAGGGTAGTTGTGATCCGTCCGACTGTCGTTGATTTCTAAGTTATATATCATGTATATTAGTGTTGGATACGAGCATTTTCATTTCATCCGATGCTTAAACAACTAATTTGGTAAGAACTATACACACTAAGTTAACTATAATAGGTATAGTTAAGGCCATTACTACTCACTATAACTACTACTCTACACACTACAATACACACTATTACGAGATGATACACTTTTAAGAGAACACACTACGAGCGATACAAAAGACTACTACACTATAATACAAGAGAAGGCATTAAACAGGAGATAACACACTAACTCACTACGAGATACTCTATTCGCTACATACTATGCCCAGAGTTTTTCCGACCGGAATACGACGCTACATGTATAGATCTATACGGGGCAGACACTATTACATCCCGACTGTTATCTTCAGTCCGAGCCGTTGAGGCCCGGGGATACCACTACTTCACTACATTGTGTATGACCGGGAAGGTCATGGGGTCCTCTATTGCTCACACTATCGGTAGCATACAAGGAATACACTATATCCACACTAAAATACTAAACTAAAGTCTAATTTAACATCCCGAAGTAAACAAATATCTAATACTAAAGGGAGTTTGCACCTCTATTACTAACTACAAGCATATCCTATCTTATCACATTACTTATGGGAGATTCAATAATATACTTTTACAATAAACGGTTTTCAAAGATGAAGATTTCTTGTTTCTTAAAGGTTTTCACTTACAATGTATTTTTTGGAAAATATAGGATTTTCTAGGGTTTTCTACTACTTACGAATGTAAATTGCAGCTTTTCATACTATCGGTTCTAATGCATGTTATACAAAAACTCACACTAAACTCTTATGAACTCACCAACTTTATGCTGATACTCGTTTTCAAAATAACTTGTATCCTCAGGTCAAAGATAGACAGGTACAGGTGCAACATTTTGGAGAAGGTGGAGCATACAAGATCCATCTCTTATTTTTGTATTACTTTTGGTGTTTGTTGAACATTACAAAACACACTTGTAATTAAACTCACTATGTAAATGAAATGGTTGTATGTTTCTTGTTTTTACTATTATGCAATTGTGATGATACTGTACATGACGTCCTCCACCCCGAAACGTATTCCGCCGTTATCGGTTTTGGGGTGTGACAGATGGAATGGTTACACCTTTGCGAGAATGGAAGTGTCTAAAGAATCTATGAGATTAAGTAAACATTATGGGGTTATCCTTACCAGGTCCTCCTATAATTGTGCAATATATACAACTTGTATGTAATTTAAGATTAAATAGACCTTCAAATAAGTGATCATACTCCAAAACTACAACCAAACAAGGAACAGGAAGTGAAGCATAGATCACAAATTCTAAGTGTATAAAATCTCAATTATATAAAACCTTGGAAGCATACACTCTGGAATCATAGACCTACTAAAAGGGTCTTTTAAAATTTCACATATGTTATTTATAGTGACTAAAATACTCGTATACTATTTTAATGTAATGGACTTGGTATGTTTTAAACTTCTTGTAGTCTTAGTATCATAAAATACTCCTATAGCATTTTAACTTTATGTTCTGATCTAGAAATCCCTTGAATAGAGTTAGGTAAGTTTTAAGACTATTGCAAGACCACATCATTCCCAAACACATGTCGGTAAAATCTCAAATGAATATAGTTGATCAGGCTATATTGATCCCAGATATGATTACATAACTATCCAGGTTTGACCGCAGTGTCTAACCTTTAAATACTTTTGTTCTGTTCTTCATGTGATACTTGTTCTAGTAGGCATATATGTATAAGCAATGTATGTATACTTTTATAAAATATTGTTGTATTTTGAAAATATACTTTTAGTCAGAGAAATTCGGCCCATTGTATTTATAATTGTATATCTTTTATAGGTTGATATACTTAGTTCAGTATAAACAATTCTATGATACAAATCTGTCACACCCCCCAAAAAAACATTTGGGGGCGGAGGACATCATGTTTAGTATCACAACACATGCATCATAGTAATAAAAGTAACAAACACCCATTGCATTAATATTAAAGTGTTTACAAAGTATGATTCAGAAAAGATTGACTGCAAAAGTAAATAACAAAACAAGACATGAAGCACTATACTACATCTTCTGAATCCCATCACGCATACCTGTCTACTAGTTTATTGAGTATACAATTTATTTTTAAAGAGTAGATCTACACTTAAGCTGGTGAGTTCATAAGTATTTAAGTGATCAAAAGTAAGTTGTAAGTTCTGTTTACAAAAGTTCGAATGTTCCTCCAGAAAGTCCTATATTTTCTAATATGGCGAATGAAAGTAAAAATGACTCGAAAATTCCTTCTATGAGTACTAAATGGATACAAGTTATATAGAATCCAGAGTAAACAGACAATCGATTTTGCGAATCTGCCCTAAGCCCACCACCAAACAAGGAACACGAAGTAAGGCCGAAAGCACACATCTCATTGTTTGTTAGATCTTCATTTTATATAACCCTAGTGTATTCATTTGGTATTTGCGGAGTTAACTGTAATAGTTCTTTATATTAGATGAAAACATTCTTTAAGAAAATCATATAGATCCTTTAGTAAAAATGGTAACCACAATAGTTCCTTCTATAATCACTTAGTTTATAGTAGCTATACATAATCTAATATCGAATAGACAGTTAAATGGGTGGATCTACCCTAAACCCACAACCAAACAAGGAACATGAAGTAAGACAGAAAGCACACATCCAACTTCCTATTAGATATTAATTATATATAACCCTGATGTGTAAACTAAGGAATTCTAGAATTATCAACTAAGGGTCCTTTAAGTTATAATGGTTTAATAAAATGAATTAAACCTTTTACTAATAAGTTTCTAGTTTACCATACTAAATGTTTTATCTAAAAAGTATGTTTTTGTACTAGAAAACAGTATAATGAATTTGTATGCTAATGACCTGACATGTACCTGATACTCCTTATGATTTCTTGGTGTATACAATATATATATATATATATATATATATATATATATATATATATATATATATATATATATATATATATATATATATATATATATATATAGCTGAGGTCAAATGGATAGCAGAGCGGGTGAATCTGCTCTAAGCCCACAACCAAACAAGGAACAAGAAGTGAAGCGGAAGCACACATTCTACAGGCCATCGGACCCGATTAATATATATATATATATATATATATATATATATATATATATATATATATGTATATATATATATATATATATATATATATATATATATATATATATATCACTGATATTTCTTCTGAGGAATCATAAAGTTAGCATTATAGGCCTCCTTCTAACTTAATGCACTAAGACTCAATGTTTTGTTTGTGAGAAAATCACTATAAGAATGTAATGGGAAAATGAAAGTGTGCAATAATATTGTATAAAATAACTACTGAAGCACTAACTCCCTTAAAACCAATTAGTTAAATTAAGGTAAAATGTGATAAGGTTGTAACCATGTTGATTGACTGTTGTAAACATGACGACCATCTGGCGTCGAAACGATGTGACATTTGTCAACCATTGGCCTTGCGGACTAGGACTATAACTAACAGTCGGGGTGTGGGGTTGTCTGTCCCATAGAGATCTATACACACAATGCCCGCTCTCCCTCCGGGAGAATCTAGTTACTAAACGTGACACAACAAGTGTATTGATGTGCCATGAAATATTATCTTACATTATTGTTATTTGTTCTTGTTATCATATGTTCTTTCCTGTTCTTGTTAAAGTATGAACTGAACCACTAAACTAAACCTATTATAGTTTACTACTATGCTTGTTTTGAATTGTCCTTGATTTGTAGAAAATACTTGATTATCTACTAAGTTATGGATGTACCTTAAAAAATAGAGTTTTTATAAACAATAAACTAACATCTTTAAAAGAGTTGTTGAATTGATTTGATTACTTACAAAAGCATAAGAAATGTCTTTAATGTGATGTTTATCACATGTAAATATTAACACACGATCATTTTGTTCAACTTGGATTCCCCCCACCCCCACCCCCTAAAAGCATTTAAAAACATTTAAATGATTGATTATAGGGGTATGAACTCACCTTATGTGGGTGATTCAATTGATGATTCGAGTAAGGATGAGAAGTTCCACGAATCAAGTCTTGGGGCACAAACGAGTCCTAAATGGAATATATTGATACATATATGTATATAATTAGTGTTTAAAACAACTAATCATGTAGGGAAACAACCTTAAGAACTATGAAACACTCTCAATGGTGTATTAGAATCACATGTGATTGATCACAAGGAGTTCATGACCAAAATCTATGAGTTCACAGATTTGGAGGGTTTACGGCGCAAGATACTTTGAAGGGTTTATGGCCGTAAACCCTTTAAGATCTTGAAGATCTTGAAGATGGTGATGAAAAGTGATGGATCAAGGCTAGAAGAAAGGGGTTGTTAAGGATGACTAAGTAAAGGATGAGATGCTTACGATTTGGGAGTGAAATGAGAGCTTTCACTTGATGATACTTGAGGGAGAAAGGGTAGTTTGTGGCCAAGAGGAGAAGAAGTGAAGGAAAAATGAAAAAAAACTCATATATATGCTAAGGGTTTATGGCTAGGGTTTACGGCCGTGAACCTCATGTGATGGGTTTTCTGGTTCGGTTGCAGCCTTCTGATCTTGAGCTAATACTTCAAAAACACTCAATCCTTAAGTGTACTAAGCTTAGAACTCATTAGAATGACCCTTAACAAGGCTAAAAGGCAATAGAATTAAATCTGACTTTTGGTTGATTGGATTGACTTTACACGATAGAAAATTACGGGTTGTCACACATACCTAAGTACCTATGAATTTGAACTCCTTAGCAAATTTTCTATTAAATTTAACTTTGTCACAAAATTCCTAACAATGTAGCTAGGCTTTTTGTTTTCCATAGCAAAACAAGCAATGAAAAAAAATTTAGTAGCATAATTTTGTAAGTAAATAACTATGAATGTTACTTCCATACAAAAACAACTACATAATTTTATTCTCTTGAAAAATTCTGATCCAAATTAACTACGATATTAAGCTCTATAGCAGAATTCCAACGAAAAGTATTTTCCTAAAAAATTTCTTTGCAAATTTGCAACAAACGGTTTTTCCATAGAAATATCGGTAGCAATATACCAAAGGATTTTGTGTTGATAACACTTTCTGGAGCAACTCCCATAGTTTTTATGGAAATTTCATTTTGTAGAAAATTATCTATGAAATGACATTCTATAGCATGATCCGTTGAAGAATAACAATGAAAAGATGTTCCATAGCGACCTTCTATAGTTATGGATTTTTCTTGTAGTGTTCCGATGGTTGTGCAATCGTCAGAATGGCAGAAGGTTTTTAACTAATGCCTTTAATATGTCCACACTGAGAACCTAATACTTTCTCCAAACAGGCTCTCTCCTACGTGGGTGTTAAGTTTCTTTCTCCATGTAACCCTTGCGTTTTTTCTAAGAGCTCATACACTATCTTATTTTGTGTTTTCCAAAAAATGATTAACGATTAAGTATAAATAAACACTTAGTTATATGATAAAATTATAATGAAAAACATACATATTGTCGCTCAACTATAGCACTAGCAAATACACCCTTTTTATTGGAATGAAAAATACAAAACGTTTCAATTCTCTTCGGGTTGTGTCTAACATTAAGAATTAGATTATATTTTAAATAAATAATCACATATATTGTACGTTACGTTTTCATAGCAAGTATTGTTAGGCGAGTTTGACCCCTCACATTTTGCATACTTTTGCAGTTCACATAAGGCTTTTGTTTCTTTCTAAAAAACTTATGTGTTCATCTTTTTAGAAATACTCACTACTTTCCTCTAATTATCACTATTCATATCTATCGGGTGTGGCTAATTCTCTCGAGATATCCTCGTACCCTCCGACTATCAAAAAAATATTCTTTTGCATTAGCCTTACCAAATCTAAAAAGTTTTGTTAATGCCGCATCAAAATTCTCTAACAACCTAGCACTCTCTGGATCCAGGGAAAGTCGATCCAAATCAAACTTTTTTCTTCAAAAACAAAAAATGTTAGATATGTAAAAGCCATGCATAATATAAAAAATTCTTATATAAATAGTTTACCCGATATGCTGTTTTCCTATAACCCTTAATGTGGGGAAATTTTTTTCCAAGTTCTTCTATCGAAAGAGATTAATCGGCACATTATATTCCCAATCTCACGTGCAAACTTGTATTTTGGTTCTCCTATAGGATCATATGTAATATCCATATCATATTCCAAGTTTATTGGTTTTGCCTTTAATATTTCAGAACGCATTTTCAAGCTATATATTTTTGGTTTTTCCTCTTACTTCCTCGGTTGATCAGGTACAAGTATAACTAAAAAAACATTAGAATTGGTATTTTATAATAACTTAATAAAAATAGTACACAAAATTCGTAATAAGAAATAGTAACAACATAATAAATAACAACATATATAAATGTATAAATTAAACTATCAACATAACAAAAACTATCATAGTACATCGCTATTTTTTGCATTTAAAATACAAGAAATAGCAAAAGTACATTTGTAGTTCTTGCATGTAGCATCTATTTTTTTTCCAGTTTTTCATTTGAACCTTTGATTTTAGATTTGTTGCAAGAAGGGTCCCTAGTGTCAAAATCTGTCAATTTAGGTGTTACTCGAGTACGCGGGGCGTACGTCTTGGGACGCTTAGGACTGTTCATTGTTTGGATAAAACCGAATTATCCAATTGGACAATTCAGATTGGACTATTTGGTTTGGATATTTGGATATCTGGATTGTTTTGTACTAAAACCGAATTAATATTTTGGATTTTGGATTGGATTTGGTTATTAATATAGAAACCGAATTACTCGAAATATAGAATAAAAATTACATATATATTTATTTATATTACATAAATTTAGTGTAAACCCAATAAGATATTTCAAATTCTTTGGTAATGTAGGTAACCCAATAAGATATTGCAAATTCTTGTCGAAATAAACAACCCCACTTACAAGTTCAGAAATTATCGGCCACTTCCCATCCACCACCAAATTCGATTCACAACATCTTCAAAATTTTACTTCAAGATTTATCTTGTTATCCAGGTTATACCTTTTACCATTGTCAATTTTAACTTCCTATAATTTTTTACTCGTTTGAAAGATTACATTCTTGCATAATCCAGTTGCTACGTATTAATTCTGTTTTATAATTTTTAATGGTTCAAATTAACTAGAATTGACCAAAATGAAACAAGATCATCCTAAGATGCAACAGTTTATAATAACATCCCATTGAAGGATAATGGAAAAAGAAAGTGAATGAAGAAAAGATCTCCGGTTTGGGCTAATTTCGTCCAGTATATTGATAAAGACGGTTCCACACGAGCAAGATGTAAGTATTGTCCTAATAACACATTTGCTTGTGATAGTACTAACAGTGGAATCTCTAATCTTCATAAGCATTCTGAAAAATGTACCAAAAACCCCAAAAATGCTACTAAACAGACTTTATTAAAAGTCCAGTATATCACTATCAATGGACATGAGGGTGATGGTACACTTTCATGTTGAAGATACGATGAGGATGCCGTTACAAGGGGTCTAGCACACATGTTAATTGTGGACGAGCTTTCATTTAGTTTTGTTGATAAAGACAGTTTTAGACACTTCATGTCGGTTACCAACCCCAAATTTCATCTGCCTTCCTGAATTACTATCGGTAGAGCTATTTACCAATTTTACATGGATGAAAATAAGAAATTACAAAAATGGTTTGCTAGTTCTGGCCAAAGTGTTTCACTCACCACTGTTACTTGGACTTCATTGCAAAAGGTCATTACATGTGTGTTATTGCACATTTTATTGATCTTGATTGGAATCTGCACAAAAAGATTTTGAATTTGTGTCCCATATTAAGTCATAAAGGGAGTCAGGTTGGTGAGTTCATTGGAAAATGTTTATTATATTGGGGGATTGATAAATTGTTAACTATCACTATTGAGAATGCAAGCTCAAATGATACTACACTAGCTTACATGAAAAAAAGAATAGAGTAATAGGGTACTGATATTTTAAAAGGAAAACATCTTCACATGCGATGCATTGCACATATCATTAATTTGGTCGTAATAGATGGCTTGAAAGAAGGAAGTGACTCGATTGATAGGGTCAGAGCATTTGTTAAATATATCATAAATTCTCCTCCCAAGTTGACAAGGTTCAAGTCTTGCATTAAATTTGAAAAATATCAAACTAAATGTTCTTTGAGCTTGGATGTCTGAACAAGATGTAACTCAACATACTTGATGTTGAGTAGTGCTTTAAAACTTAAGAGAGCATTTGTGAGATTTGAAAGTGAAGACCCTCAATTCAAATTTGAACTATAACAGTTGGTGTTCCTAATGAAGAAGATTGGGAAACGGTTGATATGTTTTTCACTTTCTTTAAGAGTTTTTATGATCTCACCCAAAGAATTTTAGGTTCTTGGTATGTGACTTCAAACACTTTATTTCATGAGATTATTGATGTTGATAGTCTTCTAATAAAATGGATTGGAAGTACTGACAAATATTTTGCTTTAATGGCAAAGAAGATGAAGGAAAAAGATGATAAGTATTGGGGAGACATTGGGAAAATGAACATGTTGATTTATGTTTCGATTGATCTTGATCCCCGTCATAAACAACGATACATGGATTTCGTTTTTTCTGAATTGCATGGTCAAAATGATGAGATCAAGAATGTTATCAGCAAGAAAGTAAAAGATGAAACTTATGAATTATTTAATGCATATCAAAAGACTTGTACAACTAGTAAGTCAGTTGAGAAAACTCAACCAATGAGTAAAAATGATGTGCAGGAAACTGTTTTAATTAATATAAAAGAGAGGTATAAGAAGTTCAAGAGTTTATTAGGTAGTGTGGAGGAAAATTCTAAACTGGAGAAATACTTAACTGAGGAAAATGAGGCCGATGCACATGGATTTTGTATTTTGTCTTGGTGGAAAGTAAATAGGTATCGTTTCCCTATTCTTTGACAAATGGCTCGATATATATTATCTATCCCCATTTCAATTGTTGCATCAGAATCAACTTTTAGCACCGGGGGGAGAGTTCTTGATTCATATAGGACTTCGTTGAGCCCTAAAGTGGTCCAGGCACTCATATGTGCTCAAGATTGGATCCGAAAATCACATAGTTTCTTAGATGTTGAAGACGAGTTATGTGAAAATGAAGAACTTTATGAAGGTATGTATTTATACAATTTTCTTTATAAGAGTTCTTTTTGTAAGAACTAATCAATATCTTGACCGTTATTTTATTTTTATTTTCATATTTGACTAAATTGGCATGCGATCTAAGCTTTCTTGATTTGTGAAGATGGAGATTAACGAGTTGATGATGTTTTGCTGCTGGATTTTTGCATCAATATTTGCTAATGTTGATTTGTTGAAACATTATTTTCCAATGTGTAAATTTTTTGTAATCACTATTACTATTGTTCTTTTGTAACTTGTTTGGTATTTTGTAACTTATTTGTTATGTTGTAACTTGGATTATTGTTGAGTCGTATTTTGCTTGGTTATAAAAATCAATCTTTATGAAGTAGTTTTTGCATCTAAATTTATTGGAATGTCATTTGACTTATAGAAATTTGAAAACCAAATAGTAAAAAACCGATCCAACAAAATTGTAATTTAGTCGGTTTGGATCGGATTATATTTTGGTTTGGACTATTCGGATCAAAATTTTGAAAACTGAATTCAATTTGGATTCACTACATTGGATCGGATTACATCGATCCATTCCAACGAACACCCCTAGGTACATGAGCTGCTATTTCCCGTGCCAGTACGCTGCACGTACTCTGGTATGCCGGGAATATGTGGTTCAGACCAAAACCCTAATAATTAGGGTCTGTGTACTATTTAAACACCATTATGGCCCCAAGACCGTCCCCTTTAGCAGCCTCCATACAAAGATCGACCCTCTTTGCAAACCCTAGTTCATTTTGAGCATTTTGGAGTGATTGTGTGCTTCTTTGGTTATGAAGAAGGACCTTCAAGGAGTAAGGTTTGCTCTCAAGACTTTGGTCCTACATCTCCTCATCATTATGCACCTTTTTAAGGTATAAAGCTCCAAAACTGTCTTATGTTCCTTTAGATCTTAGTTAAGCCTTGTTTTCTTAGTTAAGCCTTGTTTTCTTCCTTTTTAGTTTAGGGCTTGATGAGTATGAGGTACTCCTAAGCCTTCAAGGTATCCTTTCAGACATTTTAAGAGATCTCAAATCATAAAGATGCAAGTTTGGACGTTGATATGTCCCCATCCAAGAGTTAGAGTGTAGAAATGGTTGAAATAAGTTAGGTTTTTAGTGTTGGGCTTTTTGTAGCAATGAAAAGGCATAAAGTTTGCAACTTTACGGCCTTAGGGATTTTAATGGGTTCAGATACAAGTTTTGGTCATAAGGTCTTAAGAAATTAAGACATTTGCATGGGTTTGCACGAGGATTGTGTACGTCAGGCGTAACTCACTGTACATCGTGCGTGCTGTATCCCAGTCACAATCCACCCGCTTCTGCCGAGTACACTGCACTTATAATTTCGTACGCCGTGCGTACGTTCCATTCCATCATGGAGTGATTTTTAGGCTTTAATTGTTGGGCTGGACCATGGACTTTTTTGTTGTTGGGCCACTTCTGATAATGGGCCCATATCAGACCTTTGATGATCCTTGAGTTTAGGCCTAGGATTTTGTTAGGCTTTAAAGACTAGTTCATATCTTTTTACCCTAGACATTACACAAGTGTTGTAGGATTAGTTTTGGGTTATCTCTCAATTATTAATTGAGACTTGGTTGTTTAGTTAACATGGGGATTTCTCCAATCCAGTAGTCCGAGTGTTTATCAGGTATTTTCAGTAGTTTAGGTGAGTTTCCTCACTAGTTCCATGGGTCGAAGGCACCAATGTCGTCCTATTGTTTGTTATGTAGAATTTTAGATGCTTTGTGATGATTATATGGAAGACCAGGATCTGGTCCATGACATTTGTATGAAAGACGAGGATCTGGCCCCTAATATTTGTATGAAAGACAAGGATCTAGCCCCTGGCAGTTATATATAAGACTAGGATCTGGCCCCTGACATTTGTATGCAGGACCGATATTTAGCCCTCGGCAATAGATGGAATGACCATGGTTTGCCCCACGACATTTATCTTCTTCATGAGTGGTATGTGGTACTTGGGGAACACACTAAGTGTTATGCCTATAGTTTATGTTTATGGTTTCAGGTACTTCTAGTTCCGAAGGGAAGGGCCCAACGTGATGGCACAACATCCTCCCTCGTAGTTTCCACATTTGAAAATTATTTGTACTCTAATGATTTAATACTATGATTGTATGGGTTCTAAACAATTAATGAATGTTTTGAATGACAATAATTGGAAAAAAGTTATAACAATTTAGGGCGTTTCAAGTTGGTATCAGAGCCTTGGTTTGACGGATTCGGTAACACTTACGGGTGTGTAAGAACTCAAACTAGGGAAATGGTAATTTTTTAAAGATTTTTTTTAACTTCTGGAAAGGTTTTATCAAAAAAAGGAACGGGTGTCGTATGTGCTATCAGATGAGCTCAAGTAAGTGGTTCCCAAGTTAACATTACTTATGTCTTATGATTTGTGTGCTTGATATGAGTATTGCATGCTATATTAGGGCTAACGAGACCTTCAAGAATAATATGATATAATTGCTTGATTTGTGTGATACCTTATGACCTAGTAGAACCTGATGTTATATATTACTTGGAAATTAATATCTACTAAGTTAATTGGTAATTTTATGCTTCCAAAGTTGTATATGATTAGGATTGTATAGCCCTAGAATGATCGATTTTGCCTCATTTCCTGTTCCTTGTTTGGTTGTGGACTTAGGGTTGATTTTTCATTTGGTAGTCTATGTGATCCTCTTTTATATACAACTTGCATGCATAAGGCAAACCACGGTGTTGATTAAGATTCTTGGTACTGTGAGTGGTCAGATTTAGGAGTTCCTAAGAGAATCTAGGATATGTATGCTATGTAGCAGGAGATTTGTTTGTGGTTGTATTATGGTGACATACAGGAATCAGGATTAACCATGAGGAAGGTACAAGTAGTTATGGACGGTAGTATTGGGCCCATACTACTAGAAGTACAGACATGTACCTGAAACAAGAGCAATCCTGATAACTCTAAGGAGGCCTTGTGTCGGGAATTTTTCCCTCGATTCATAACTGATTGTTAATATGTTGTATTTCAGTTTGTGGATAGTGATGATTACCCGAAGAGGTTCAGGTTGAGGTTTTCGCTCAGGATCTTGTTTAGGCATTGAACCAATTGATAAGAGGATGCGCGAGTTCATATCGGTTGAGGTTACTCATGGTATATTGGATGCTACCCCTGTACTATTTGCTACAATCAAGAAGGGGATTATAAAGTTCATGGATGAGAGGCTTAGGATAGTTCGCGTCGAGATTGTTGTGCATCAGATTGGAGCTTAAGTTCCCTCATTTCGGGAGTTCAAGGCTTGTGCATCTCCCGAGTTCTTTGGGGTTAAGGACGCCATTGATGGATCGATGACATGGAGAATGCGCAACGAATGAGCTTTTTCCCTGAGGGGGAAACGATGAGATTCACATCTTGCCTACTGAGGGACAGAGCACGGGCTGGTGGGAGGAGATTACCAGAGCTCTAAGAATGACAGTGGTGGTAGTGATGACATGGTAAGACTTTGTTCATAGGTTACAGAGGGAGTTTGAACCAACTATTGAGGTACAACAGTTGGTGAGAGAGTTCTAGGACCTTCGCTAGATTACAAAGACTATGGTGGAGATCACTGCTAAATTCAGGGAAAGGGCATTCTTAGTCCTACAGTATGCTGCAGATGAGGAGATAAGGAAGACAATATATCATGACATGTTGAGGGAAGATACCATGGAGTTTGTGAGCTTTTGGGGTGCAAGAATTAGAGTGATATGAACGAAAAGGTATGCGACCGGGATATTGAGTTGGAGCTCAGGTTGAAGCGGAAGCCGGATCAGTTTCAGACAACAGTGAACCAGCAAAAGAGGTCGAAGACCTACGTTGCTCACACTAGAGGCCAGCAGGTTCAGGGATGTTGCACCAAGTGTGGCAAGCCGAATAGTGCGGCTTGTTGATCAGCAGGTTCAGGATGTTTTAGTTGTGGCCAGTCAGGCCACGTGAGTAGGGATTGCCCCAGGAGAGCTCTGATTTGCTTTCATTGCAATCTGACCCGCCATAAAAAGGACGATTTCTTGAGATTTTCTGAGAGAGCAATGGTGGCGCCTGTACCAGCCACCTTGAGGATTATTGACAGTCACTAGGGCTAGGCGGGGGCTCTTTTGGTGAAGATTCGGGCTTTTCAACTAACCATCGATGAGGCCCATGTAGCACCGGATGTGGTCACTGGTATGTGTTTTATCTCTACCTGTTATTGCTTTAATTGTTTCTACTTATGCTTCTTTCGATCATGCATAGGGACCTTTTTGTTCAATGGTTTGTCGGCTCATGTTCTGTTTGATTCGAGGGCTACCCGATCCTTCGCATCTCTTGCGCTCAGCAAGAAGTTTTGAGATGCTCCGGGGACTTTGATTCCGCTCTAGAAGTGGAGACTGTGGATAACCGTACCGTGAGTGCTTTGAGGATTTTCTGTGGGTGTGTCCTCAACATGTTTAATGAGAGGTTCTCTATTGACATGGTGCTGATCCCGTTGAGAGAACCAATGGCTTTCATTGGAATCGATTGGTTGGGCCCTAATGGGGTCGTGATTGATTGCGAGCGACAGATGGTGAGAGTTCGAACCCCAAGTGGAGGAGAAATGACTATTTCTGGTGAGAGAGCCTTGCATGCGCCAACTATCTGTTCGTCTGCGAGGGACAATAGATATTGGCAACATGATTGTTTTATATTTGTATGTACCATCCTAAATTCCAAGTCCAAAAATTTATTTTAAAGGCAATACTAATTCAAAGCGTTATGTCATTCCAACATACAAAAAGGGTTTATATGACAAATCATAGTTTCATTTCCAAAACACTTGTTTAATTATCATGAGTAAATATCCTAGGCTAAATTGTCATGGTGTGTGCATTGCAACCCTCCCAAGATCCTCTTCTGAAAACTGAATACCTGAAACCAAAACTAAACATCGTAAGCACGAAGCTTAGTGAGTTCCCCAACCTACCACATACCATACATATCTACTGATCCAAGCATGACATACATGATACTGAGCACATAACCACCACTAGGCCTCGCCTGGCTTCGAGACCCGCTCGGCGTACAAATTTGTTTTCCTTAGGCCCCACCTATCTCCGGGCCCCACCCACTAACATATACTGGCATACAATCATATCACAACATATAACTAACATACTTTACTGGATTACTGTACTAAGTCCTCGCCTATCTTGGGCCTCGCCCCTGTCCTGCTACAGTTGAATCATGGAACCTCATCCACGCTCCTACTCTTAGTGAGATAAGGGCCCAACCCACACTCACTCTTTTCCTTACTTGGGCCTCGCTCGTGCTCTACTGCTAATAAGGTATGGAACACCGTCCACACTCTGCCATTGGTGAGATACGAGACCTCGCCCATACTCACCTCCCTACTAGGCACATACATGTATCACATAGACAACAAGTATCACTATCACACAAACCATTCTTTAGGCACCCGCCCGCTAACATTGGACCTTAGTCCTAAATGTCATACTAGCATACTATGCCTAGGGCTAACCCCCTGGGTCTTCCTACTCATAACTACATGGGTCAGCATTATGGCCGTAGACCCATTCACACAAGGGGAAACTCACCTGCACTACTGAACTTTCCTGATAACCCTCTGGCTGCTTCCCGACAAGTCTCTAAACCGCTGCTCCACTAGCTCCCCGAGCTTCTAATATCAATATAACACTTAGCTCCAAACTAGACTCTAGAAGTCAAACTAAGTTAACTCTGGTCAAAGTCCAGGTCCTGGTCAAAGTCAACCTTCTAGTTAACTCAACTCGCCGAGTCAACGCATAGACTAGCCGAGTTGTACGATCTCTGAGTCCCATCCTGTCCAACTCACTAAGTCACCACTCAACTCACTAATCTGCATCTTAACCAGAAAAGGTTGAGGTTCTGCGACCAGACTTGCCGAGTCCAAGAACAAACTCGTCGAGTCCAAGGCAATATTGAACAGACTCACCGAGTTGTTCTTCCAACTCGACGAGTTCCTGCCCATCTTCATACAACTCGTCGAGTCCACCAATGTGACTCACCGAGTCACTTCAGTTCTTAATCCATACAGTGGCTTTTCGGGCCATGCAGGGGCTCCAAACTGTAGATTTACTCTTCTAAGGCCCACCCTTCATGTAAAGTTTCAAACTTTACATGAACCAAGGAGCTATATGCTTAAAACACTCTAGGGATAGCGTTTAAGACAAACATGCTTCACCGAAACACCAAGGGCTAATACTTTAAGGTTTTTTGGACCAAGACAAGCCTAGATCTAAAGTAGCAACCTCATATCTGGACTTCTAACTTGAAATGGCTCCTTAACATCATCCAAGAAAACATCTAGAAGCAACAAAGGAAAAGTGACAGATCGATACCTTCAAACTGATGCTTACAACCCAAGAGTTGAATCCTCCAGCTCCTTAGTGGTCAAATCCTCCAAATCTTCCTCTTGCAAAATCCCTAAGCTCACTTTCCTCCTCCTCTTACTCAATTTAGGGTTTGGAATTGCTTAAAGAAGCTTCTGGCCGATAGGGGGGCTGAGGAGATGACATAAGGTCCTTTAAATAGGGTGCAAACCCAAAGACTAGGGATTTTCTCGTCTAGACCAGACTCGCCGAGTCCACTCTCCGACTCGCCGAGATAACTCGGATTTCCGCTTCGATTCGTCGAGTTCTTCCCTGGACTCGACGAGTTGACTCCTTGACTTGGAGCTTTTCCTTTCTTTTCTTGGTCTTTCTGATTCTTGGTGTTACATTGTAGCTTATGTTTTTGACATGCGGGTTGAGGGCACGATGGAGTTCATCAGGGTACCCATTATACAAGATTTCCCATTTGTTTTCCTCAAGGATTTACCAGGATTGCCTCCCAAGAGGCAGGTTAAGTTTCAGATTGATTTGGTACCCAGTGTGGCTCCTATAGCCAAGGCACCATATTGTCTGGTGCCATTTGAGATGCAGAGTCGCCTACGCAGCTACATGTGCTGCTAGATAAGGATTTTATTCTTATGAGCAGTTCTCTTTGGGGAGCACCGATCCTATTTGTGATAAAGAAAGACTGTTCATACAGAATGTGCATTGACTACCAGGAGTTGAATAAGGTAACAGTGAAGAACCATTACCCATTTATGAGGTTTAACAATTTGTTTGATCAGCTTCATGGTGCATATTGATTTTCCAAGATTGTCGTATGAGTAGGGTACCACCAGATGAGGGTCGTGGATGAGGATGTGTAGAAGACAACCTTCAAGAATCGTTATGGTCATTACAAGTTTGTGGTGATGCTATTTGGGCTCACTAGTGCACCAACAATGTTCATGGATATCATGAATCGGGTCTGTAAACCGATGTTGGATCAGTCTGTGATTGTATTCATTGATGATATTTTCGTCTAACCCAAGACAAAGGAACAACATTACCAGCATTTGCGAGAGGTGTTGAAGACGCTGAGAAAGGAGAGGCTTATGCCAAATTCTCCAAATACAAGTTCTGGTTGCGTGAGGTGCAGTTTCTAGGGCACATTGTCAACCAAAAGGGAATCTTGATTGACTCGACCAAGATTGAAGCTGTGATGTGATGGGAGGTTCTGAGGACTGCATCTGAGATCCAGAGTTTCTTAGGCCTCATGGGGTATTATCGGAGATTTATTCAAAAATTTTCTAAGATTGCTGTGGCTTTGACCTATTTGACAAAAAAGAATGTGACCTTTCAATGGATGCCTGATCTACAGTTGGCTTTTGAGACTCTGAGGCAGAGATTGTGCGAGGCCCCGATTCTCATGCTCCCAGGGGTTTGGATGGTTTTGTGTTTTACTTTGATGCTTCTATTTTGGGTTTGGTAGTTGTTCTTATGCAGAGGGGCCACATGATTTTTTATGTATCGAGGCAGCTAAAGGCTCATGAGGCGAACTACCCCACACATGATTTGGAATTGGGAGTCGTGGTTTTTTTCCCTTGCGATGTAGAGGCACTATCTGTATAGGTTACAATGTACTATCTACACTGACCATAAGAGTTTGAGGTATATGATGGATCAGTCGAATCTTAATATACGGCAGTAGAGATGACTAGATGCGGTAAAGGATTATGGTTTCAAGATCCTATACAACCCTAAGAAGGCCAATGTGGTGGCGAATTCTTTGAGTCGCAAGGCGGCGAGTTCTTCTATCAGAGATGTTTGCTTGAGGATAGTTGTTTGGGATTTGATCAAAGAAACTCAGGTTAAAAGTTTGAAAAAGTAGAATTGGAAGGCTGATCGGATCAGGGGATAGATTCCCATGTTTTTCAGGGACAACCAAGGGTTATTGACTTAGTGTGGTAGGGTTTAGGTTCCGAAATTGGGTGGGGTGAGACAGACGATTCTTAATGAGGTGCATAACTCAAAGTTTTCTATTCATACGGGGACATAGAGATGTACAAGGATCTGAGATTGAGCTGTTGGTGGCCATTTCTGAAGAGGGAGATAGCTTGGTTTGTTAAGCGATGCTTGACTTGTAGGAAATTCAAGGCCAAGCATCAGATACCCCACGACAAGATGTAGCCTTTACCCATTCCCTTGTGGAAGTGGGAGGACAACACCATGGGAAGTGGTAGTTTGGCACAAAGTGCTAGTTTTGGTGGTCTTGGAACGGGATGTTCATTTCACATTCTGCTTTTGGAGGAAATTCCATGAGGATTTGGGTACTTAGTTGCATTTTAGTATAACGTACCACCCTCCGACCAATATCCAGAGAGAGCGGACGATTCAGATTCTCGAGGATATGCTCCGGGAATGTCTGTTGGATTTTGGAGGAAGTTGGGATACTTAGCTTCTACTGGCCGAGTTTTCCTACAAAAATAGTTATCATGCCAATATTGACAAAACGCCATTTGAGATGTTGTATGAAAGATGGTTTAGGCCCCCGATTTGGTTGGGGGAGGTCAGGCACCAAGTCATTGGGAGTACAAAAGTTGTACTCAAGACTATGGGGTTCATTCGGTAGGCACACGACATATTGCCAGTCATGCAAAGGGGACAAAAGAGTTATGCCGATCGGTGGCGTTCAGACCTTGACATTCAGGTAGGAGACTTTATGCTTCTAAAGGTGTCACCTTGGAGTGGTGTTATCCGCTTTCAGAAGTAGGGCAAGTTGGGACCCAGATTTATCACACCCTTCAAGATTGTGGCCCGACTGGGCAAGGTAGCATACCAACCAAATTTTCCTAATGAACCCAGTCTAATGTATAACACCTTCCATGTTCTGTAGCTTCGGAAGTGTGTAGCTGATGAGTCTGTAGTTGTTTGTCTAGATGATATTTAGGTCGATGATCACCTGAACTATGTGGAGAGGCCGGTGGCTATCTCATATCGAAAGACAAAGGTTTTGCGTAATAAGGAGGTGTCATTGGTCAAGGTCTAGTGGCAACATCAAAATGGTTCCAAATGGACCCAGGAACCCGAGGTGGAGATGAGAGAGCACTACCCTTATTTGTTCATTGTAGCAGACTTCAAGGACGAAATATAGTTCAAGTGGGGGAGAGTTGCAACATCTAATTTTCAAGGTTTTCTTTTGAACCCTTGAGTTTTGTTTCAGTTGCAAGAAGGGACCCTGATGTCAAAATTCGTGACTTTTGGTGTTGCTCGAGTACGCGGGGCCTACGCCTTGGTACACTGAGCGTACTATGACTTGTGCCAGTAAGTTGCACGTACTCTGGTACGCCGGACGTACTAGGTTTAGACCAAAAACCCTATTAATTAGGGTTTATGCACTATTTAAACACCATTACGGCCCCAAGTAACCTCCCCTTTATCAGCCTCCATCCCAAGATCGGCCCTCTTTGCAAACCCTAGTTCATTTTGAGCAATTTGAGCTTTTTGGAGTGATTGTGAAGAAGGACCTTCAAGGAGTATGTTTTGGTCTTAAGACTTTGGATTCTGCATCTCCTCTTCATTGTGCACCATTTGGAGGTATAAATCTCCAATATTGGCATATGTTCCTTTAGATCTTAAGTAAGAGTTCTTTTCTTCCTTTTTTTTTCCCTAAAGTTTAGGGTTTGATGAGTATGTGTGACAACCTAAAATGTTCTATCCTGTACAGTCAAACACTTAATTGAAAGTCAAACTCATTCCTGCTATCATTTAGCACAATTTGGATTCTGTTTGAGCGTTCCGAGCCTTGTACACTTAATGGATAAGTGTCGGGGTTTATCTACTGAAGTTATAGCACAAAGAAAAAGCCTGAAACACTTTGACAAGGAGTTCACGGCCACCACAATGGAGTTTACGGCCGTAAACCCCATGTGGGCCATAAACTCCACCTTATATGATGAAATGTTAGCCATTTGTTCATTCCTTTCTTTCCCTTGGCTGATTTCCTCCCAAATCCTCTCAACTATCATCCCGATCTTCATTCCCAATCTTCAAAACTAGTAAGTTTCTTGTCCTAACTAGTTGATATATTACTTGATCTAGTGGTATTACATGATTTCATCCGTTAAATGATTCCAGTTGTGTAGATCTTCAAGTTTCACTAAGAACACACACTAGTGTTCTTGGCCAAAACCGACCATTCAAGCCCCTAGATCGTAAGTACTCTTGTTCTAACTTGTTGTTCACTATGTTTAACATGTTTAGGATTTAGAAACATCAAGAATCAAAGGATGAATGAGAGCTTATGGACAAGGATCTCCCAAGGTCGTAAACTCCCTTTAAAGGTGCAATGATGCCCTCTCTTCCTTCCTTATGCCCAGAACTTAGCCTAGAATCATACAACAATGAACTAGGGACATTAAAAATTCGATTTAGTACTTCATACCATGAGTTTACAGCCGTAAACTCATGGGGAAGTGGTCCCTAGGCCGTAAACTCAAGTTGAGGTCAATTCTTGGACTTCAAACTCACCTAGCCTCTTGTTTAGCCTTGGAACACTTAACCACTTAAGATATCATACCTTTAAGCCTCAAATGGAGACCCTTTAGAGAGTTTACAGCCAGGAGTAAACTCCCTTGGGCGGTAAACTCCATTAAGTATGGTCCATGGGCCATAAACTCAATTACAATGCCTTATACTCCTTTGTTGCAACCCAACGGCCTCCTAAAACTTTGACCAAAGTGTTTTCCACACATTAGGGTGTTTATACTTGTCTAATTAGTGTTATAATCACTAATTGTATATATACATATGTCTTTATATGTTATTAGGATCATTGTGTGTGTTCAAGTCTTCACTTAACACCAAGCACTTGTCCGACACTTCCATATGATCCACTCACTACAAGTCAGTTCATACCCCTTAATTAACCTTTTAAATATTTTCAAATGTTTATAAATGCTTTTATGGGGGGAATACAAGTTGAATCATGCTAGTTATTATATCAATCACATGTGATTAATAACTAGCATACAAATAGATTTACTACACTTTTAGCTATTTTACCAAACATATTACTTCAAATGACTTTGTCAAACATTTTTACATGTTAAAACTCTTTATCAAACCATCTTACATACTGTATGTTTCCTTTCAAACTCTGTTACAATTGTGTTTGAAACAAAGGTTTTTCTTATACTTAAAACTGTCTTATCAAACAAACTACTTTCAAATCGTTTTATAAACTAACATCAAGTCATCAATTTTTATTTATTAAACTTTTCAAAGGTTTTACAGAACTTCTTTTATACTTTTATATTGTCACATGCATGCCTATATATGTATAGTTATATAAGTAATGTTTAAAGGAATTAGGACTGCTAGCTCGCTTTAATTCCCTTTCCTTGTTTGGATGTGGCCTTAGGGTATCGGTTGTTTGTCCGAATGTTGTCTAAATATTAGTTATATATTATGTATATATATCTAGACATAAAAGTTCCATCAGTTAATTCAGTACCTTTGGGTAGCAAAGGCATACTTTGGTTATACACGTACATTACTAGTAACTATAATAGGGATAGTTAGGAGATACTACTTACTATTCCAAGTACAAGGAATCACACAAGAGTTAGTTCCTTCATGATTCTATACTAATAAAATACATACTATATGAAGAGATACTAATACATAAAATTACAAGACATACAATTACAAGAGATACAATTACAAGAGATACAATTATAGAGATACGATTACATAGATACGATTACATAGATACTATTACATAGATACTATTACACAGATACTGTTACATAGATACTATTACATACGTTACGGAACTTACCATTCCACACCCAAGGCTGTTAGCTACAGTAGGGAAAATGCATATCGACGGGTGTCTATGGTTGTACTGTTCGGCGAGTTACCACGTCGTGAATATCCTAGTGCAAAAGCATACAATTTTAGTTATTATATTATTTTCCTTATTACCTTTACTTTGTGTCACATTCACATAATCGATGAGGTAGATTAGATATGAATAATAATAGTTGTATAAGGGAAAAACCTTCACTTATGTAAAGGTTCAAACCTTCAAAATAGTCGAGTCTTGGTATAAGACTACATTTTATACTAGTAGGAAATATGAGATTTTCTAGGGTTTTCATATTTATACAAAATCTTCTTCAAACATTTACAAGTCTTTGCTTTACAATTTTACAAATCAAATACATTAAAATACTTATGAATTCACCAGCTTTATTGCTGATAGTTGCTTTCAAAATAACTTGTATTCTCAGGTCACAAATAGGCAGGTACGACGACCAGGTTTTGTGAAGACGGAGCAATCAAGACTCGTCTTTTATTTGGATTATTCATTATGTTGTTTTATACTATGAAAGAACACACATGTATTTAAAAATATACTATTAATGAAATGGATGATGTTGTTGCTTGTTTACTACTTTGCATTGTTGTGATACTTTACATGACGTCCTCCGCCCCAGAACGTTTCCGCCATTCTTGGTTTTGGGGTGTAATAATATGAAGTAATCCTAAGCCCTCAAGGTGTCCTTTCAAAAGTTTTAAGGAATCTTTAGTTATAAAAACGCAAGCTTGGACCTTCATTTGTCCCCATCCAAGAGTTAGAGTTTAGAAAATGGTGAAATAAGTTAGGTTTTTAGTGTTGGGCTTCTTGTATCCATGCAAAGGCATAAAGTTTGCAACTTTATGGCCTTAGGAGTCTTAATGTTTTCAGATCTAAGTTTTAGTTGTAAGATCTTAAGTCATTATGGCATTTTACATGGGTTTGCATGAGGGTTCCATACGCTGGGCGTAACTCCGTATATGCCGCGCGTACTGCATCCCAGTCTCGATCCACATGCTTCGGTTGAGTACGCTGCACGACTAATTTGGTACGTCGAGTATACATCCTAGTCCAGCTTAGGGCCATTTTTAGGCCTTAATCGTTTGGATTGCATGTTGGGTTGGACCAAGGACTTTCTTATTGTTGGGTCACTTATGATGATGGGCCCATATTTCACCTTGGATGATCCTTGAGTTTTGGCCTAGGATTTTATTGGGATTTAAAGATTACCTCGACCCTTTTTACCTTTGACGTTAGACAAGTGTTGTTGGTTTAGTTTTGGGTTACGTATCAATTATTAATTGGGCCTTGATTATTTAGTTAGCACGAGGATTTCTCCAGTCCAGCAACCCGAGTGTTTATCTGGGATTTTCAGCAGTTGAGGTGAGTTTCCTCACTAGTTCCATGGGTTGAAGACACCAATGCCAATCCATTGTTTGTTGTGTAGAGTTTTGGATGCTTCGTGATGGATATATGGAACACCAGGATCTGGCCCCTGGCATTTGAATGAAAGACTAGGATCAAGCCCCTACTAGTTATATGAAAGACCAGGATCTGGCCCTAGCATTTGTAAGCAAGACCGAGATTTAGCCCTTGCCACTGGATGGAAAGACCATGGTTTGGCCCATGACATTTATCTTCTTTCATGAATGGTATGTGATACTTGGGGAACTCACTAAGCATTATGCCTACAGTTTATGTTTATGGTTTCGAGTACTTGCAGTTCCAAAGGGTAGGCCTGGCGTGATGGCCCAACATCCTCCTCTCATGGTTTTCGCAGTTCAAATAATTTGTACTTTGATGATTTAATACTACGATTGTATGGGTTTCGAACAATTAGTGAATGTTTTGAATGGCTTTAATTGGAAAAAAATTTATTACTATTTTGGGCATTACATTGCACATGTGACATAAACATAATTACCAAATCAACATGCATTTATTGATGCCAAAGCACATTGATTTTTTTGGACTAAGGACAAAAAGAAAAACAAAGTACATTGCTATTTTTTGCACTTAGGACATAAACATTCATAATAAGACGTCATGCTCATGTTGACCAGGACCTCTACCTTTTGTGTGTGGTGGATCCCCAACTCCATCAACCCCATGTCCATGACCCATAACAATTATGGTATCAAGAAACAAGATCCAAATCGACAATATTACCTGAAAAACTATAAGATATACATATACAATTTCTATTACAAATTACACATTATATAGGAATAAACAGTTCTATCCAAATTAAGAATCCAAATAAACTTTCTATTACAAGTACACATTACATAATAACATTGTCGATAATAACCTCCTACTTTTTTTGTTTCTTTTTCCATTATAGTGGTTCACTTTAAATATCATTATCAATAATAACATCCTACTTTTTTTTTCATTATAGTAGTTTACGTTAAATACCATTGTCAATAATTACATCCTACTTTATTTGTTTTTTCCATTATAGTGCTTTACTTTAAATAGTATTATCAAATAATAGCATCCTACTCATACAAAATACACATACATTCACATACATATACCACATTGAATAAAAATACCCATATAAATACATAAATACATACATAATAATCTAATATAATGAACATTACATACAAATACACATACATTCACATACGTATACTATATATAAACCAAATACACATGCATATATCAAATACACAACAACGTCCTACTTATACCAAGTACACATACTTTCACATACATATACCACATATATAACAAATAAACATAAATTCAGATACATATAAAATATACATAATTGCATCATACTTATACCATATATATATATATATATATATATATATATAGATCCGGTAAGAAATTTTTTCTGGTAGGAAGGTAAGAAATGTTTTTACTACATATTTTTTTGACGAACAAAATAAATGAATCATTAGATGATTCATTTTTAAGATGATTCACAAGAAAAAATTCCCAAAAAAAACATCTTTATGATTCATCTTTAAGTAAATTAAGAAAAAATTCATTTTTATGATAATTTTAGTGAATAAGAACAAAATCATTGTATAAATGAATTATCGAGATGTTTTTTTTAGAATTTTTTCTTGTGAATAATCTTACAAATGAATCATCTAATGATTCATTTTGTTTGTTTGCGAAAAAAATATGTAGAAAAAAAATTTCTTACCTTCCTACCAAAAATTTTCTTCTTATTTGATCTTGACTTTCACTTTAAATATCATTATCAATAATAACATCCTACTTTTTTTTTCATTATAGTAGTTTACGTTAAACACCATTGTCAATAATTACATCCTACTTTATTTGTTTTTTCCATTATAGTGCTTTACTTTAAATAGTATTATCAAATAATAACATCCTACTCAGACAAAATACACATACATTCACATACATATACCACATTGAATAAAAATACCCATATAAATACATAAATACA
Source organism: Lactuca saligna (assembly GCF_052625555.1). Classification (NCBI taxonomy): domain Eukaryota; kingdom Viridiplantae; phylum Streptophyta; class Magnoliopsida; order Asterales; family Asteraceae; genus Lactuca; species Lactuca saligna. Next base: position 132,110,485 of record NC_136424.1, on the reverse strand, counting down.
TACATAATTTACTTAAAGATGAATCATAAAGATGTTTTTTTGGGAATTTTTTCTTGTGAATCATCTTAAAAATGAATCATCTAGTGATTCATTTATTTTGTTCGTCAAAAAAATATGTAGTAAAAAAATTTCTTACCTTCCTACCATAAAAAACTTCTTACCGGATCTATATATATATATATATATATATATATATATATATATATATATATATATATATATATATGGTATAACTAAGATGCTATTATGTATATATGTGAAAGACTGTCTATTTGGTATAAGTAAGATGCAATTATGTATATTTTATATGTATCTGAATTTATGTTTATTTGTTATATATGTGGTATATGTATGTGAAAGTATGTGTACATATATAACAAATAAACATAAATTCAGATAAATATAAAATATACATAATTGCATCTTACTTATACCAAATAGACAGTCTTTCACATATATACATAATAGCATTTTACTTATACCAAATATATATATATATATATATATATATATATATATATATATATATATATATATATATATATATATATATAGATCCGGTAAGAAATTTTATCTGGTAGGAAGGTAAGAAATTTTTTTACTATATATTTTTTTGACGAACATAAATTCAGATATATATATATATATATATATATATATATATATATATATATATATATATATATATATATATATATATATGTTCAAGTTCATTTGAGACCATTCTAATTTTGTGAGACCATGAGACCAAATCTAAAAATAATTTAAAAATGCAAAATAAATGGAAAAATCCGAAAATTCTTTTTTTAAATATTATTTTCGAAACTTGAATTAACTAAAATAAAATATAAAAAAATAAAATTAATAATAAAAAAAATCCCGTTTTTTTTTATAATACGTGAAATATTCTAAATATAATATTACACTGACATATTGTAAAAAATAATTTTAAAATACAAAATAAATGGAAAAATCTAAAAATTCTTTTTTTAAATATTATTTTTGGAACTTGAATTAACTAAAAAAAAAGAATAAAAAAAATCCTATTTATTTTTTTAAAATAGGTGAAATATTCTAAATAGAATATTACACTATACATATTCTAAAAAGAATTTTAAAATGCAAAAATCAAAAAATTATTTTTTTAAATATTATTTTCGGAACTTGAATTAACTAAAAAAATAAAAAAATGCGTTTGACGGTCTCACAAAATTAGGCCGTCTCACATTAACCTAACCCTATATATATATATATATATATATATATATATATATATATATATATATATATATATATATATATATATATATATATATATATATATATATATATATATATGCTTTCACATACATATTATCAGGGTTCTAAATAACGCGCCTTGGCGCCGAGGTGGGGGGTCGCCGTCCGGAAAACGACCAAGGCGTGATTGTAAAGCTTGGCGGAAAAATAACGTAGTAAGGCGCGCCATTTCACGTTTTTTTTTCGTAACGCGTTATGGGTCTGTTGACTTTGTTGACTTTGGGCTAAGGTAAATACTAAATAACTAAAAAAGTAAAAATCAAGTCCATTACATCAAAAGGGGAAATCGGTGTTGGGTTTTGAGCATTCTAACACTCCTAAGTGTACATGCAACCCTAAATACCTTGGATCTATGTTTTCTCTATTATACATGCAAATAAGAACATCCAAGGTATTATCCTAATCTAGCATACAAAATAATGAGTGTAACAAGATAGAATACATACCTCTTTGATGTAGAAAGTCTTCATGAAGCTTGAGTGCCTAGCCCCAATAGTGTGGAAGCCTCAAATGGAATCACAATCATCAAAACACTTAGAATAACTTGAGAGAGTTCTACACTTCATGAAATCGGCTAGCCCTCTTCTTCACTTTCTAGTGTGATTCTAGTGGCCGATTTTTGTCAACAATAAGATCTTTATATAGTGTTACAATTAGGGTAGATCCTTAGTTGTCATGGCTTTCCATTTCCTTGGATCCATGGGTTCAAATACACCATGGAGCATCCATGGACCATCCTATGGGTTTTAGCCCAACTTGATTATCCATGTAGCATTAGCCCATTATATAAGTATGGATGATTTACACAATCAACCCATATATTTAATTAGTCTTCTTTTGATCACTTAATTAATCCTAGATTAATTCTTGATCAATACTAATTAAATAATCTTATTATTCTTATTATTAATATACTAGAACTTATAATATGTTAATAACCATAAGTGTCTTATTTCTCTCATTATAGTCTATCCAAGTGCATGATGGTATGCAACCCAAATGGACCATGTCGGGTCGGGTCAAGTCTTACCAATTATAGTTATGGACTTAGACATTAATCCAACAGTCTCCCACTTGGATAAGTCTAAAACTATTATTGCGTATGACTTCAGGAACCAACTGACAATCGTAGCTCTCAAAAGCTTCTGTCGAACTCTGACCTTGTAGATGAACTCTGACCTTGTCCATGACTTGTCCATTAGATAAGGGATCATATAATCCTCTGTTCTCATGATATCAGCCGGACAAATACATGGAACAACATCGTACTTATTGTCCAGCAGTTTGTTTCCCGGTTTTCGATTTGTTTGACAAAGAACTTAATCGAACACATCAATTCAGTTCTGACCGGCCGGTACATAGGTCACAACAAAATCATCGAGGGGCCCAGATATCGCTTCTATTTCTAGAAGGAACAGATACACTTCGACTCATATGCTTGTTCTACTACTTGTTGAATTGTACACAAAGGCACGTTTTATAACATCAAGTTACTGATGCGTTTACGTGTAATCAATGCACAACCAACTCATAGGTAAAAACTCATATCTCTAGGTTTGAAAATTTATATGATATTACCGTCTCACGATCACTCGAGATAAATTCCATGAAGTGATACAAGTGAGCGTGGGTTTATTCCAATACTCATAACTTATGAGCACTCATGAATGTTGTAGCAACCATTGCCATGACTAAACCCATTTAGCCATCTACAAACCCGATTCATGATAGTCTTGATTCATACCTACTTCCAACATATGAACGACTGTGGAGTGTTTAAATAACTTAGTTATTCAGAAAGAATAACCTAGCTATTTTGGAAGTCAAAACATGCAAAGTGAAACACAATAATAATCGAATCTAATATGGTCTCAGAACCCTTTTGAATATAAATAAAACCACTTTTTATTTATCACCATATTGATTATGCATTATTCAATGTTTCAAATAATCAACTTAAGACTTGAATAAAAACAACAGTCGTCCCATGCTCCTAGCATGTACACTTTGTTTTTCTAAACAATAGTTATGCCATACCCCAAGTATGCACACTATGTTTGTCTATGATCCTTACATTGTGATGTAGATCATGATTCCAATGATACTCATTTCACAATCCCAAATCCTTATTGTAAATGTGAGAATCCCCGATTCCTATCATTTACCAAAAAACTGTTAGATTTTAAACTTTTATGCAATGTTCCTCTTGTAATGATTGTTCACAAAGTCACCAAAAATTATAGAGTATTCCAAAGAAGGTCAACTTCTATGGAACGAAAGTCTCATATTCAAAATACATTGCTTTGAACATCCTTCTTGCATTGAAGTTTTTCTAATCTTACATAGATTGAATAACTTCCACCTATGGAGACATTTCCATAGTCCCATTTTGAATATCACTTCCGAACAAGAGTTACTTCTTTTCAGAAAATGTCAATATGGTCCTGCTAAAATTAACACTGTACTTCCAAATGTCCTTGAGCAACCAATCTTTGGCAAACCTCAGATTTTCCTCGACAATTGCTTAATCACTTTAGTCATATCCAGTTCTAGACTTTTCCCTTCTAAATGCCCTGAGTATTTGGAAAATTTAGAAAGGATGAATATTATAGCACATGAAATCGATCCTATATCCGAAGCATATGGGACACGATTCATGATGTTTGACATAAAGACATGATACTAGACCAGTCTTTTGCTACAATATTTTTTATTTGCCATGTTTTCAAAATTTTACTATGAAGAGGGATGTCGTAATCATAATCGAATTTTGAAAATGCAATATATATAGAATTTCATCAAGTTGAACCATTCCAACACAAAATTCATATATATTCTTGACTAAAGATGATTAAAATCTCAATCTAAGCTTTAGAATTGACATGAAGTATAACTTCCTCTCCCTTAATTATAGCAAAACAACTTTTCAACCCCTGCAACTTCACGAATTGAAACTTTGTTTTCTATAATTAACATTGCTAGCTTGCAATACTAATCATAATAATCATGCTTCCACTAACATGATGATTATCAGCATAACACTTATGCTCCCACTAGCTCTGACATATTTTCAGAAATCTGCTGGACTTCTGAAATTTAGATTCATACATCCTTTCTTAGATAGCTCACACGTGTGTCTAAACAATTTTCAGAACTATGAAAAGGGATGTCGTAATCATAGTCTCAATTTCTTAGGCATTTGCCATTTCTCACAAGTCCATGTTAGTGTGCTGGTTAACCACATGCGCTCCACTAACGACTTTTGAAAATGCAAATAACACAATTGATATCTACGTAAAATCTACTTAGTGAAAGCGTTTCCTCACCATCATTTTCATGAATCGGAGAGAAACCTTATGACACTTAGATTTTATAGTGTATGAGTTCCTATCCATGTGAATTTGTCAAAACCATAATCACAAGACAAGGTTGGTGATAAATTCAAACTCATATGGATTAAACTTGTTCAATCTTAATTTCTTGTCACCTTGGTAGCACAAGGCCCACCAATGCTTCCAAGTTAAACTCTGATAACTCACATAAAAATTCAACTTATTTGAAGTAGGTACAGAAATAAGAATTATGTCAACACGATAGGTTGCAAACCTTAAGTCGTGTGCTAGTGATAAATTACAGGTTTCACTCTTGATTAAATCTTGAAACTCTTTCAGGATCTTCAAGGCTCCCACTGTCCCCTTGACATATAAGTTTCCCAAGTCAAGAACCATTCCTTGACAAAACAAATATTCAAGGGATAGTGCAGATTCTTATCAAGACTAACACTTCACACAATTGGTCTTAGTTGGTCTTTGTCTCATCCAAGACATCACAACTTACCAATCTCAAATGTACAAGAGTAGAAACATTTCACACTACATTTGATAAGTGTTTTAAACCTTACTTTATGTCACTCGATGTTACAATCTTGGAGTATGACTCTAAGAATTGTTTTGGAACGAAGTATGACTCATCTCCTTGATCTTAACCAATCCAACAATTCATGACCTCTCTTCTTAGCCATAACAATGCACTAAGACGTCCTTAGAGTATGAAATTGTGATATGGTTTCTAAATCATTAAGATGATCATAAAACTGATACTAAAGTACTCTCCCATCTTTTCAGATTTGAGAAACTTTTATCCTTCTGCCTAATTTGATTCTTCTTATTCGCTCTGCCATACATTGGAACCTTTCCAATGTTACAGAATTATACTTATCCTTATAAGTATAATCATATTTACTTAACTTTAGTAAATCATGACAAATCAATCTTTGTGGTGGACCTTGACCAGTGCACACCCAGTGTACCTAATTCCTTAGTCCTTCAATTGACTCACATATACATGTGATCAAAGAATTAGTCTTAATTTTTCAAAGATGAAAATTCTCATTCATCATACAATACAACTTGTATGATTCCAAGTTTCTGTCCAATTGAAACTTGGGTGATAAAAAAAACTTTCCTCATTTGGTAAATTCAGACACTACCACAAATGAAAGAATCAAATCCACTTTACAATAGTGCTATTACTGGAAACATATAAGCAACAATTTTCCACAGATGCCATTGTAAGGATATATATATATATATATATATATATATATATATATATATATTTTAAATAAATAAAATTAAAAAACCCCTTTTTTCTTTTATTTTAAAACTTTGCGGAAAAACTTATCCTTACAATCCACATGAAAACCTTGTTGTTATCTATTCACAAGCAATATATTATAACTCCTAAGAAGTAGCTCAAGAATCTAATCTTCAAACTATGCGATAGAAATCCATCTACGCGATCAGATTCAGCATATTCTTTCTTTAAGTTTCTTTACCTTTTCTTTGATTCTTAAAACATCACCATGTGACCCAGTCACATCATGTATCAAGAATCTCAGAATAGAAACTTAGCAGAGTTAGATAGTGGACTTTACCTGAAGTAGAGTCAAACTTATCAACTTTAACATCCTTAGGTAAATTATGGCAGCTTTGCAACCAATGCCCCTTTCTTTGGCAATATAAACATATGGACCCTTTGATACACGGGACTATCACAGACTTAGTTTTTCTCTTTACCATTTGGTCAACCGAGTTGACTATGGTCGGTCCCTTTCCATTGGGAAGAGAATGCTTTTCTGGATTTCCTGTGTCACTATTATCAATGTCTATCAAGTTTTGAGGAAGTTGATCTTAACAAATAGATAAAATCATTAAGGTTCTTGTCATAGTCCTTTTCATAGGTGTTCCAAAAGAACTCACTATGTGACATAGAAAGTGATTGAACCACCAAATTTTAAAGACTTTGACACCCAACTCTCCCGGCTTGTCAATATGTGACTACATCTCCAAGATGTGACCACACCAAGACTTTTACTTGCCAATAGGGCTCGAGTGACTTTAAACTTTTCAAGAACTTGTGGGTGAGGGAGAATAATTGGAGGAGATAGAGGAAGTGAAGCATGATGTTGAGGAACATCATCTTCAAGAGATTTGGGAAGATCATAAATGTCTAAACCAGACATGTTTTGGGAGATATTCAAGATAGTTGATTTAATGTCCTTAATATAACACCCAATATGAAATATTAAGGCTAGGACCCAACACAATATTTTATAATTTGGAAGAGGGATGCCGTAATCCAAGCTATAGGATATTTGAAGGTAGGCGAATGACGATTCACCAATTTCCACCGTGAAAAACGAAATAATTTATTAGGTTTTAATTGGATTTGAAATTCCTAGATCTTTTGAGATTCGTTGATCTTTTCAATGGCATGTTTCAATCTCGAGTGTGCCCTCTCCAATTTTGTGTCTGGGATGCCGAGGATCACAAAACAAGGTGTGAATAACCATACCAATTCACTTGGTACCCTTAATATTATCACCTAATTAATGTGCCGGTTAACCACACACGCTCCATTGATCTATGACAAACATTAAGTCACCCTTCGTGGTCCTTACTAGTCCAAGTTAGTGTGCCGGTTAACCACACACGCTCCACCAATGACTTGGTAAGGTACAAAGTGTGAATTCCATTGGCTAGCACCAAATTCACATTTTTCCTAAAGTAACTAAGATTGGGAATTATTAAGATTTTAGTTACTTAGTATTTATCATTAATACTTTTAATGAAGGGAGAATTTAAAGTCATTGTCCTACCCGTTCGGCTAACGACCCTCCACCGATCAAGCAAGCGGTGGGTGAGAGTATACACCCATTAAGTCGCCATTTTATAGGCAACAACCTTATACCCACCTTATAGACCGGTTTCGTGAATGAGGCCTACTAACGGTAAAACGACTTGTTCTTATACATATATATATAATAATTAACCATTAATGTTATAAATAGTATAAGTGTTGAATTTTAACTCTTTTAAAATTCTAAGGGTTAACTTGGAATTAAAGTATTCATAAGAGAAAACTTTTCAAATTCCAAAACTTGAGGGCAAGTTTTGAAATCTATTCAAAACTAATTAATTCCATAACTTATGTGTTTAAAGTAGCTTTAATCCAAAAAACTCTTCAAGTTCCATAACTTATGGAAGACTTTAAACTAATAAAAGAATTAACTTTTCTTTATTTTTATAACTTATGGAATTAATTAAGGTTACACTTTATTTATTTATTTATTAATGAAGTGACTCTTGAACTTCCATAACTTGAGGACAAGTTATGGAGTCATAAAAAAAAATTCAATGACACAAGACTCTTCATTTTGTAACCATTACCAACTTTTATGAGTTTTATGAGTCTTTAATGTGACTCTTCATGTAACTTGAGGAGAAGTTACACAAACACATTTTATACTCAACTCTTAGATTAAAATGGATTGAAAACAACTATTTCAATTAACTTTTCTATTAATCTAAGCAACTCATAAGAACAAGATAATTCAAATCAAACTTTCTCATGTAATTAGTCTAAACCTTAAACTAATACAAAACATGAATCTATTGACAATTATCTTTGAAAATGGATTAGCATGCACATCACCACATTAAAAACAAGTTTATAAGTTCAAAAACAACTTAGGGTAATGTTCCTAGTCCATTTCTAGCCAAAAACCTCGAAAATATGCTGTCTGGGGGTCCAACTCGTCGAGTGCATGAACCGACTCGGCGAGTTGGATCGTTTTGATCAATTTTTAGGCATGGACTCGCCGAGTCCCTTGATGGACTCGCCGAGTCTGATGATCAAACAGCAACACTTTCGATTTTCTTAAGCATCTATTGCAGGTATAACAAGAAAACAAGCCTACGCTCTGATACCACTGTTGGGTTTTGAGCATTCTAACACTCCTAAGTGTACATGCAACTCTAAATACCTTGGATCTATGTTTTCTCTATTATACATGCAAATAAGAACATCCAAGGTATTATCCTAATCTAGCATACAAAACAATGAGTGTAACAAGATAGAATACATACCTCTTTGATGTAGAAAGTCTTCATGAAGCTTGAGTGCCTAGCCCCAATAGTGTGGAAGCCTCAAATGGAATCACAATCATCAAAATACTTAGAATAACTTAAGAGAGTTCTACACTTCATGAAATCGGCTAGCCCTCTTCTTCACTTTCTAGTGTGATTCTAGTGGCCGATTTTTGTCAAGAATAAGATCTTTATATAGTGTTACAATTAGGGTAAATCCTTAGTTGTCATGGCTTTCCATTTCCTTGGATCCATGGGTTAAAATACACCATGGAGCATCCATGGACTATCCTATGGGTTTTAGCCCAACTTGATAATCCATGGAGTATTAGCCCACTATATAAGTATGGATGATTTACACAATCAACTCATATATTTAATTAGTCTTCTTTTGATCACTTAATTAATCCTAGATTAATTCTTGATCAATACTAATTAAATAATCTTATTATTCTTATTATTAATATACTAGAACTTATAATATATTAATAACCATAAGTGTTTTATTTCTCTCATTATAGTCTATCCAAATGCATGATGGTATGCAACCCAAATGGACCATGCCGGGTCGGGTCAAGTCTTACCAATTATAGTTATGGACTTAGACATTAATCCAACAATCGGGACAGTAAAAACCTAAATATACAACTTACAATTCAACACCATGCTCTCTTGATCGAACTCTCTACACTGATCTCATCACTCGATCGAACTCTCTTCGGTTTTTCACTTACAAAACTGGTCTCATCACTCGATCTTCACCTGCTGCGCTGCTTCGGTTCTTTACTCTATGTAATCGACTATAGTTCTTCACTGATTGAAATATTTACATCCTGCTTTTGTTCTTCAATTTCACCTGCGTGCATCGAGAGGTAACCACTAAGCCTAAGAAATTTTTTTGCTTATGTTGGATTATGTTATACATTCAATGATTAATTCAACCATAAAACTCATTCTAGTATGTTGATTTCAACCATAAAACTCATTCTCCAATCATACAAAACTTGAAGTGGTTAGTTTCATAAGTTATAAGTATCGTCAATTTGAACAGGGGATCAAGAAGTAATCTGCATCCATTTTGAGATTTTGTTTTCTCTTTCACCGGTATAAGTTGCAGTTAATTTTCTCTTAGAGGTTTTGTTTTCACTTTTCAATGAGCTCATTGTTTTCTGCATCCCTTTTGATCTAGAAACTTATATATAGCATGTTTTTAAGCTACTAATCTGTTTTCAACTTTTTTTTTCAAACAGGATATATTATAATTTTATTCAAGAATGGCTAATATTGATCAAGATTTAATTTGGATGGTGCAACAGAAGGTAGTTCTAATGTAAATGCACCCTTGAAAAGAAACTCGGATGATCCAGGATGGAATTATGGCACACTGTGTGATCCTCTAAATAATGATGCAATCAAATGCAAGCTTTGTGGATTTATATGTAAAGCTGGAATCACTAGGCTAAAGTACCATGTTTCAAGACTAAAAGGAAATGGTGTAGCCATATGTAAGAATGCAAGCAAAGAAGATAAAGTTGTGTGTGTTGCTTTACTTGAGAAGCCAAAAGAGGATAAGATAGCAAAAAAGAAAACTAGAAGAAGAAATGAGGGCAGAGGTTGAAATTGAAGTAGAAGATAATGAGTTTTATGCAGGATCCAAGAAAAAATGGTGAAGCAATTTGCGTCCGTTGGACAAGTTTACAAATCCTATCAACCCCGAAGGTCCTTTTGTCAATATGCATCAACAAAATCTTTTAGATGCACTTTCCAAAGAACGGAAACTTAGTGTACATCAATTCTGTGCACGATGGATGTATGAATCAGGTGTTCCTTTTCATTCGATTGATAACGATGCTTTTAAGAAGTTTGTTGAAGCAGTTGGGCAATGTGGTCGAGGTTATTGTCCTCCAAGTCAATATCTACTTAGGGAGCCATTATTGAAGGAAGAAGTTGAGAGAACTAAAGGTCTTCTCAAGAAACAAGAAGAAGAGTGTGCACGTAATGGTGGTTCAGTTATGACAGATGGTTGGACTGATCGAAAACGAAGAAGCATAATGAATTTTTGTGTGAACTCAAGAGAAGGAACAACTTTTCATTCTTCTATTGAATGTTCCAAAGATTCACACACATGGCAGTTCATATTCGATTATGTTGACAAGTGTATTGAAGATGTTGGGGCACAAAATGTGATACAGGTTGTGACAAACAATGCTGCCAATAATATGGCGGCTGCCAAATTGTTGATAGACAAGAGGCCAAAGATGTTTTGGACTTCTTGTGTTGCTCACACAATTGATCTTATGCTTGAAGCAATTGGTAAAGAAGGTAAATTCAAAGAATGGATTGTTAAGGCAAAAACTTTAACTATTTTCATTTATGGACATCATTGGACGTTGGCATTAATGCAGAAGTTTAGAAAGTGTAAGGACATCGTGAGGCTGGGAGTTACTAGGTTTGCTACAACATTTCTTACGTTACAAAGTTTGATGGAGAAGCAAGAAAAGTTAAAACATATGTTTACTAGTCATGAATGGACACAATGAAAATGGTCCAGAAAAAAAATGGATTAGGAGCTTATGCAATCGTGATAAGCCGATCTTCTTGGAATGGGATAAACTTATGCTTGAAGGTTTTCTCCCCGTTAGTCAAACTCCTTCGACTAGATGATGGAGATCGAAAGGCATCAATGGGCTTCTTGTATGGAGAGCTTCAGCAAGCCAAAGAAGATATAAAAATGGCTTTCAATAATGTGGTGATTAACTACCGTTCTATCATAGAAATTATTGAGACAGGAACAAAAGGTCGGCTTGATAGTCTACTACACATGATGGCTTACCTGTTAAATCCTTATTATTTATATAAAGATCAAAACATAAAAGATAATGTCATGGTTTCGGATGAAATTTTTATATGTGTTGAAAAGTTTTTCGTGATGACATTGACAAGCAGGATCATGTGATAAATATGGAGCTCCCAAAGTACAAGGAAAAAGAAGGCGATTTTGGAAGAATATTAGAAGCAAAGGGGTGTTCTGAAAATAGTAGTTCTTATGATCCAGGTATGTTATAAAACTTCTAAAATTGCACAGAAAATACTTGTAAACAAGACAAAAAACAGCTTAATGTTTCTTTTTATTTGTTAGGTACTTGGTGGATAACTTATGGAAATTCAACACCGACTTTGCAAAAGATGGCTATAAAGATCCTCTCATTAACCACTAGCTCCTCTGGTTGTGAAAAAAATTGGAGTGCTTTTGAAGGGGTAAGTAATAATTTGTTACTTAATAAGTAATTTTATTATTATCTAACTTTATTGTGACTTTTTTAATCAGATACACACAAAGTAAAAGAAATAGGCTTGATAGTCAAAGATTACACAATCTTGTATTTGTTCAGTTTAATTCCAAACTCATCAACAAATGGGAAAGAAATAAGAACCAACATATAGATGTATTGCGTTCTCTTGATGCTAGTAAGGCGCAATCGTGGATTGTTGGATTGTTGCTATTAATGATGACGATGATGAAATGGAAGATGGTGAGGGTTTGGAGGTTAGTGGAGAAGCAATTGATAATGCAAACCAAGAGGCTAGAGAACTCCATGATGATGATTTTGTGTTGGATGAAGAACATGTGGAATGTGAAGAAGATTTTGAATTTAATTGTGATGAAGAAGGTTTTGTGGATAGAAATGGAGACAGTTACTAATCTAAGGATGTAACATGCTTTTGCAACGCTCACCGGCATTTTGAAAACCGACACTTTTGTAAACTCTTAGTATAATTGTCAATCGGTGACTATATATATGTTAGATAAAATGTATATTGACATGTGAAAACACTGGGGTTTTTTTTGTTAATACATCGCTTTTTTATATTATTTATTGATGATAAAAATATATACAAATATATAAAATTTTTCTGCCTTGTAACGCCTTGAAAAACGTCATAGCCTCGCAATGTATCTGAAAGCTTGAGGCTCGGGTATGCCACCAAGTCACGCCTTACGTTATTTAGAATCATGCATATTATACATACAAACACACAAGAAATACATATACTTTTCACATACATACACCAAATATACATACATTCACATAAGTATATCACATATAAACACATATGCCAAATTTCACATAATATATACAAATAAACATAATTTTCAATTAATATTGAAATTCAAATTGAACCTGTGGTGGCCGGAAATCAGCAGATGGTGTAATGGTGGTGGTAGTTGTCTTTGGTGACAACAACAGTTAGTGACAGTTGAGAAAGAAACTGAAAGGAACATTTTTTTTTGCAACTAATCACGATTATAAACAAGAAGTTGACGTTAAAAAAGAAAGAGAAACTGAAATAAGCAATGAGATGAACTACTATCGTCACAGATACACTACAGTCTCCTCCGATATCTTCTTTTGCACTTCGTCGGAATGTCACATTAGGGTGTTTCTAGTGGCGTGATGGTCTTTGTTTGGCCTGAATCGATCGATCGTTTGAGAATCTTTAGAGAAATGAGGAAGAAAAAACGACAGGAAAATGGAAGTTGAAAGAGGAAAGATGACAGTTGTGGTTTATTTGCGACAATTAATACCGATGACTACAAAATCAATAGCGGCGGCAGCTATCAAAACTGACGACAACTAGTGGAGGGAATTTACACCGCATTTTTTTCGACCATTTGCGGCGACATTAATCGTCGGTATTAATGTGTCACCGCTATATGTCCTATGTAAAATAGAGCCCCAGCCATTGGATTTGAGTCCTGATCATATGGATGAGATTTACCAGAAACATTTGATGCAGATTCAGTCCTTTAGTCATTAACAGCGACCCTTTAGCGGCAAAATAAGCTTTTAGCTAGCGTGACATTTGCTTGTGTCGCCGCTAAAATCTTATGTTGCTGCTAAAGGTGTTGTTAGTAATGCGTTGTTTTCTTGTAGTGCATTCTTAGCATAACAAACATAATAACTATCAAAATACAATATACAATACATGAATAATAAAAAACAAAGAATTCTTTTTTTTTTTGAAATAAGAAATCAAATATCCTCCTATTTGCTCTTCTTATCCATCCTTCTATCACTTTTAGATAATGACAAGGGTAATAAAAATTAATTTAAGTTTATTAAATGTGACAAATGTCAAAATCTTAAATGCGTAAAAAACTTATAAGAGAAAAAAAAAATAGAAGGATATTTGATTTCTCTTGAAAATTTTCGACAAATTGAGTATTTTTTTGAAAAATAAGATTCATGCATAGAACTGTGAGTAATATGCTCAACAACTCAACTATAGGAGAATCACTGAAGCAAACAATATTGTTACTAATTAATAAACTTTATACAAACAGGCAAGACGTGTAAGTATAAAACCCAAACAAAAAATATGACCCGAATTAAGTTAAATGAACTTGGGAGAAAGCTCGGAAGCACCGACAAGTTTGCAGGAATCAATACTGTTTGCTCTTTCGACAGTGAACTTAAAAGATAAGCTTCGTGTATATTTTAAGGGCAATGTTGTAATTTTGATATTTGAGAGATAGTGTAACTCATTGATGAGGTTGTCAATTTGATTTCCCAGCAACTTTCTTCTTTTATTCTAATTAATCTGGTGATCAAAAGTTTCACCTGTATAAAAATATTTCCTATGCAACACTTAATGAGACATAGTGCTAGAATATATATTTAGGATATTGCCATATTTAGCTTAGGGTCTATCGATCAATTTATTTTGTTTATCCTAGCTGTTTTCTATGTTTCCTTTTCCATTCATTAATGCACGCAATGTATATTTTATAAAATATGAAGTTTTTATAAAATCACTACAACATGAAAACCCTATGGGACGACAAATTCAGACCTTATGCCGACTATATGTCGTCGGTATAGGCTATGCAGATGATATGTTGTCGGCAAAGACTCGTCGGCATAGGTGTTTCGGAATAGATCAATATTGTCGTCGGCATACCTTCCCCTTTTGTGACGACTTGGTGTCGGTACAGCTTTCGTCAATCATATTTTCGGAAAAAAATAATGTTTTATTAATTACATGTGGCGACGACTTCTCGTCAGGAAACCTACGACGACATGTCGTCACGAAAGGTTTAAGCTATTACGATCACTAGTCATTAATATAGGTTTATCACAGTCGTCGCGATAAGTACGAGTTGTTTTTTTTTTTTTTTAGTTTTATACATTTTGTACATTATCATTCTCGTATTTTTAACAAATCCAAAAAACATTGCAGCATATATCAATTGAAATACATAAACTAGGTACCATTGTTCAAATTCAAAACATCACATTCAAGTTTAATAGTACAATAAGTAGTTAACTAATATTGTTCACAATACTAAAAAAAACATCAACCATCATTATCATAATCATCTTCTCCCTCTTCTTCTCCTCCTTATCTTTCTCCTTCTTCTCATTCTTTTTCCATCCTTTCGGCAAATTGTTGAGAGGTACCTGCTTGTGTGTTAGAGTTCAATAGAAAGTTAGGAAATGGTGGTGGTTGGTAGTTCGGAATACATGTTGTCAATGATGCATTATATTGTTGCAAGTCTTCTTGCATTTCTTGTGCATCAAATTGGGATTGAGATTGAGTTTGAGATTGGGATGATTTGGAAGTGGCAGACCGTTCCTTTGGAATTAAACCGACGTTGGCGGTTGGTCTCCTACCCACCTCATGAGCATGCCCGTTTCTCGTCCCAAGGGCACATTCTAGACATTCTTCCTCGTTTACTTCTCCTCCTTCCCCAACCTCGTTTTGCATTTTGTCATATTCCTCTTGAATTTTCTCCTAAAATAAAGAAAACAATAAACATACCTTAATTAAAACAAACAACTAAACTTAAACATTAAATAATAATAATAATATTCCTTAAACAAAAAACTATAATTAATAATAATAATATATTTAAACAACACATCCATTTCGTTTATCACTTAGCCGATCTTCTTGTGCTTGACTTGTACACCAATCTGAACCTTCTTTGTTGCGCATTTGTCTCCAACCCTCAATATGTTGCGGCTTGATTCCCATTTTATCCTATAATAAGTGAAAAAACAATAAATATATTTATACCAATGTTAATAACAATTTTAAATAATACTAATATATTTTATTACCTCTAAATAACGTCGTTAAGCATAGGATCTACATCCGTGAGCACTTATGTGTGGAAGTTTCGACCTAGTAACTTTATTTTTGATCGACGTGCGTTTGTATTTATCGGTCAAAAACAACAAATCAATCATGTTCTTCCAAGCTTCGGCGGTCCAATCAGTCGATGGACATCTTCTTGCCCTTTCCACATTACGATATCCACCAACTCTATCAAAATGTTTTTTTATATGATACTTGCGCTCTTGATAACCTCTCTGCGTATCTGCTTGGATACCTGCTCGAAGGGGTTCCCTCAAGTCTGTGCCCCAATACCTATTAAGATCAAAATAAGTCTGCAAAAGGAAAAACATATTTGATTAGTAAAAAAATATTTAAAAAGTGTAAAATTCAATACATATAAAATATATTGTATACTTACCTCTAGCTCGGGATATAAATCATCTTTGTACTTGGTAGGAACACGACGCCAAGTATGATATTGCAACGGTACCTGTGATCCCACCAAATTTGAGATCCTTCTGACAAACATTCGCCTGTTGCTCTCCACAAATTAATACATCCGCCCAGAGATATCAATTCTCAAATCCAAAGGCCTACGATTGTTTTTTTCACACTCAGCGTACGAATTTAAATTTCTCCCTTTGCCACCCACATTCACATTCACATTCTTCACTTATGCTAGAATTACATATAGAATTGGAAAGTTAGAAATTTAAAGCTTTAATATATCTAATACTTAAAAATTTCAAGTAACTTACAACATTGGCAACTCGATGGTACACCGCGTGCGACCCCGTATGGAGGTCTATCCCCACCTTCTCCTCCATGTACCCTCACAACTTCTGCCATTTGTTTAACAAATATTATAAACATTCAAAATATATAATAAAGCTACAAATAAGAAATATTTGAAAATTTAACAAATATTATAAGCAATCAGGATATATAATAACTATAACATACCGTCAATTAGATTCATCACTAGAAAATTATACACGTACAACATCATCATCACTATATAGTTTTCATTATTTATTTCTTCATCTGAAGAGTACGTATCACCATCGTCATTGTCCTTATTAATGAAATCGTCATCGTTTATAGTAGGAGCAACATTCTTCCTAGCAACCACACTTGATTCACCAACTTCACCTAAAGTTGTCTTCATAGGCAAGGTGCCTAAGTTGACAACCAATGTAAAATCAATTGATTGAGTGTTGTTCATGAAATCTTTCCCAGTCACAACACCGATACTTGGATGATTCCAAAGTTTTTGATGATGAACCTCTTCCACAACTCTACAAATATATTTTGAATAGTATCTTTGAGATAAAATACTCGTTTAGCTTGTGTGGCTAAGATATACTGTTGATCATCATAACAAAATTTACCGACAACCATTCATGACTGGTATCGATAATGTAACGCCCGGTTCGCGATACGTATTTTTAATATAAGTTTTTGCATTTTTAAACTAGAAGTCGTTGAGTAGATGTGAATTTTGGACGCAGGTAGAGGAGTCTACTCGCCGAGTCGGAAGCCTCGACTCGACGAGTAGACCTATCTGGATGAAACGCTGAATTTGAGGGTTTTCACCCTATTTAAACAACTTATAGGGTCTCCACTCCAGCCTCCATCACCCTCAGACTCCCTTCACGAAACCCTAATCGAATATTGAGTGTTCTTGGACTTTTTGTGCCATTTATGTGTCTTTCAAGCTAGAAAAGAAGGAAGAAGCTTGGGAGATTAAGAGAAAGCAAGTAAATCCAGAGGTTTTGACACATTCCCAGCTCATTTGAGGTATAAGGCTGATACATTGACTATTCATTTCTTAGATACCTATTTAGGGCTATTTTCTACCTTTTTGTAAGTCTTAGGGAAGGCATATTCAGGATTTTGTGTATCAATGGGGTTGTACTTCAAATCATGAACCTTTAAGGGTTCCCATGGCATAAAGTTGCCAACTTTATGGCCATGTGAGTCCCATCCACCTTGTAGACTTCATTTTGGGTCCTTATGAGCTAGTTAATCCATGCATGCACATAAAGTTTGTAACTTTACGTGCTATATCGATCCTAGAAGGTCAGATCTATGTTCTAGATGCATTAAGACCGACTGAAATCAATTGTATAGACTTGGACTTTAGGGGAATCGATGAGTCGCTCATAGGACTCAGGGAGTCGGGTCACGGTTCCCCAACCATTTCTGTTTCTGAGCAATCTGTTTGAGTCTAGAAGAGGAATCAACAAGATGGACGAGAATATGGGCTTGAAGATCAAAGAACGCGGCGAGTTCAAGGCAATGTGCCAGCTTATATGAAGAAAAAACTCGATGAGTTCAAGGAATAACTCACCGAGTCAAGGGCTAAACACTTTAACTAGTATGAAGAAGGACTCGACGAGTTCAAGGATGAGCTCGGTGAGTCATGAGTAAAAGGTCCCATTTTGTATGAAGGAGAACTTGACGAATTCTTGAAAGTCTTGACGAGTAGGATCGAAGTTCCAGTATTTTGTGGATTATTGAACTCAACGAGTTGGTGGACCAACTCGGCAAGTTGAGTCAACTGGATGTTGACTTTGACCTGGGTGTTGACCTTGACTTTGAATTTGACCTGAGTTGACCCTTGAAATGGTTAAGAGTCTGAATGGTAATTAAGGAAGTTTGTTATGTGTAGGAGTTAAGATGAGTTGATCCTAACATCAAGGATAGTTCAGACACTTCATGACATTGAGGTGAGTTAGCTTCCAGTAAAAGTGGGTCTAAGGCGTTAAGGTCGGTCCCCTAGTAAGAGTTATAGTAGAGATGATTTTCTTCATGATAATTATATGATATGTGCTATTTGTTATGATTATGTACTAGCATGATATGATGTTAGGTAGTAGGGGGAATAGTCTTCGTGTTACCATTGTAAGGGCCGAAGGGTAGGTTGGGCACCTTAGATATGCCCAACAGTATGTTTGTGCTATGTTATTATATGGTAGTAGTAAGCGGTGGAATAGTCCTTGTAGCCGGTTGAGATAAACCGGAGGGTAAGTTAGCACCCAAGAAATTCTAGATAGGGTAAGTCGGCACCCCAGAAATACCAGACAAGGTAGAATTGGCCGACACTACGTTAGTTATGTGGTAAGTGGTATGATGGGGGAACTCACTAAGTTTTGTGCTTACAGTTTTTAGTTTTGCTTTCAGGTACCTCTTCATCGAAGGGGAAGGATCTGGCACGGTAGCAACATATCACACACACACAAGATTTCTGCATTATGAGATTCTTGGGATTCTACTCCGACATTATTATTATTTCATGAGATGCTTTTGAGACATGTGATTATGGTTTTATGATATGAAGTAACACGATGATGTTTTCTTAGAAATGTTTTTCTAAATTGTTATATATCAAAATGAAATTTTTGGCTTTGAAAATTGGGATGTTACAAGTTGGTATCAGAGCCTTGGTTTAAGGGATTCAGACACACTTTCGGGAGTGTCTAGACTCGACTCGAGGGTTAGAAAGATTTTCACGAGAAAATAGTTTTTCCAAAAGTTGAAGTAAGGAGTTTGAGAAAGAAAAAGGTGTGTGATGCGTGCAACCGACCGAGCTCAAGTAAGTTTTCCCCAAGTTACCGATACATTTTATGTTATGATAGGATCTGATTATGAGAATTACATGCTAGATTAGGGCTAAGGATCTAGGAAGGATGCCTTTTATGCCTACTATATATGTATGAGAACTGCATGCTAGAATAGGGCTAAGGATCTAGGAAGATGTCTGGTATGCCTGTTGTATGTGTTTATTGAGTTGCATGATAGTACAGAGTAGTCTATCATATGATAGCCTGGATAGGACGTGCTTGGTTTGGGGTTACTCAATGCCTGAATGGTGCTTGCTTTGTGATATTAGGAGTTCTAGTTATCTCTAATTAACTAGTAAACAAATGCGTTAAGTTACATATTACGAGGACTAAATAATTTCAGAGGGTTAGGTTTAGCCCTATTTCGTAGCTCTCGTTTGAGTCTAACCGTTGTAGGGAGAGACCTCTCACTCGAAGAATTATCTAGTCTTAGTAATATGTAATGTTATTCGTGAGCTATTTAGGGAGATATGATAGGAACTTCTTATGCAGCTAATGGCAAAAATGGGTTAGAGGAGTTACCCTAAGGTAAGCCTAGGATGAGATTAGCATAGAGTGCAGCAGTAGTAGAAGGGAATGGGTAAAGTCGAAGCAATCCTTGATAAAAGTACATATAGATGTGGAAGGCAGTATGAGCTTGTACTACTGAAAGAAGAGGATCCGTACTCGAATCAAGGAGGGTCGAGATAGAACTGGGGAACTTGTAGAATGTGTGTGACCTCTCGAGATTATGTATGACCTTAACACTTATGTATTTTGTTTCAAAATGGTGGTGACTACAAATCATGGAGCAGGAGGATCAGGATCAGGGTAAGGATCAGGTTCGGGTTTAGGTTCAGGTTCCGAGCCAGTTGATGAAGGACTGTGCGAGTTCATCACTTCTGAGATTACGAGAGGCATCCTTGAGTTGACCTCGGTGATATTTGGGTTGCTCTAGGAAGGGATTATCGAGCTAATGGAGAATCGCCCCTAGGAATTCAGGAGTGATATGGTATTTTCCAGACAGGGACACACACACTCTCCTTCAAGGACTTCATGGGACGTGGTGCGCCAGACTTCCACGGGGTGAAGGACCACATTATTTCCAGGAGGTGGATCGCATACATGAAGTCTGCTCAGTTGATGGGCTTCTGCCTTGAGAAGTCGAAGGTCTGGTATGCGGCAGGTTGTTTAAGGGACCGAGTTTGAGATTGGTGGGAGATGGTAGCCAATGAGGCTATGAACTGGTCTAACTTTGTGACCAGATTTAGGGCTGAGTTTGTGCCGGCTGTGGAGCTTTAGCATCTGGCCAGGGAGTTTCTTGACATGAGACAGACTACATACATGGTGGCGGAGATTACCGCCTAGTTCCGGGAGAGGGCCTTGTTGGTGCCTTAGTATGCAGGGGATAAGGATATGCGGAAGACCCACTATCATGACCTGTTAAGAGATAACATCCGGAAATATGTCAACTACTCACATGTCCGACATTGGATGGCATCATTATAAGGGCGAGGGAAAGCGATATTGATATAGAGCACTTCAGGAAGAGGAAGGAAGGGGATCGACATGTTACTGGGGTTTCGGGGAAGAAATCCAAGGGATCCGACACTAGGTCAAAGGTGTTGGATAAGGAGTCTAAGTCCATAACTATTTCTGGTATGTACTTGACCCGACCCGGCATGGTCCATTTGGGTTGCATGGCACCATGCAATTGGATAGACTAAATGAGAGAAATAACACTTGGAGATTATTAATATATTATAAGTTCTAAAATATTAATAATATTATTTGATTAGTTTGATCAAGAATTAATTTAGAATTAATTAAGTGATCAAAAAGAGAACTAATTAAATATATGGGTTGATTATGTAAATCATCCATATCTTGTATAGTGGGCTAAGAGGCTCCATGGATTATCAAGTTGGGTTCCACCCATAGGATGCTCCATGGATGCTCCATGGGAGTTACAAACCCATGGGTCATGGAAATGAAGAGTCATGACACATTAGGGTTTACATGGTGTAACCCTAGATGTGTCAACACTATATAAGAATCATATTCTCCACCAAAATCGGCTACACTAAGGAAACAAGAGGGCTAGGCCGATTTCAAGAAGTGTGCATTCTCTCAAAAGTCTTTCCAAGAGCATTTGGTGTTGTGTGAAGCATTTGAGGCATCACACTTGGGGTGCTAGGCTCATAAGGTTTCAAGGAACATAAACAACAACAAGGTAAGTTATTCTATCTATCATTCAAGTTAAAATTGTTCCCCATGTATGCTAGATAGGAATATAGCCTTGGAATTCAACTTTGCATGATAATTAGACAAACATAGATCCAAGGTTATTAGCGTTGCATGTACACTTAGGAAGTGTTAGAATGCTCAAAACCCAACAGTGGTATCAGAGCCTAGGCTTATTTGTTTGTTATTTGTGCTAAAAAGTTGAAGAAAGTTGAAAAACTTGTTGTCTGACTGCTGGACTGGTCAAGTCCATGGGGGGACTCGTCGAGTTCACTTGTATCTTCAACCTACTTGTCCAGTAGGTTAATGCACTCGGCGAGTAGGGTCGACAGAGTGCGGATTTTCGACTTTAGTTGCTGGAAATGGATTAGAAACATTACCCTAAACTGTTTTGGTACTTGAAAATTTGTTTTAGTTGGTGTAATGTCCTTGCTAATTCATTTACAACAACTAGTTATCAAAATTACAAAGTTTTAAGTGTAATTTTGATTTATGAATGTGTTCATATTCATGTTCTTGTTCTTATGATGTTTTAGATGATCAAAGGAATTATTTGTAACCTATGTGGTAGATTAATTCTTGATCATAATGTGTTTTAATGGAGTCCATAACTTGTCCTCAAGTTATGGAAAACCAAGAGTCACACTTGAATTAAAACCATTAAAAGAACACAAGAGTTAGAAAAATGAAGAGTCTTCATTTTATTACTCTATTAAACTCACAAGTTACAAGAAATGAAAAGTTTTGAAAGTTACAAAACTTGCCCTCAAGTTTTGGAACAAGTAAAGTCTTATTAAAACTTTAGTTCCAACCCTTAGAATTTTAAAAGTTAAAATTCAACCCTTATACTTATATTATTATAATTTAATAATTATATATATATATATATATATATATATATATATGTATATATATATATATATATGTATAAGAACAAATTTGTCTTACCGCAAATACGCCTCATTCACGAAGCCGATCTATAAGGTGGGTATAAGGTTGTTGCCTATAAGATGGCAACTTAATGGGTGTCCATTCTCACCCACCGCTCGCTTGACTGGTGGAGGGTCGTTAGCCGAACGTGTAGGACAAGGACTTATAAATTCTCATTAAAAGTATGATGAATATTGTAAAGTAACTAAACGTTTTATTAAATTCCCAATCTTAATTACTTTAGGAAAATGTGAATAAGGTGCTAATCCGTGAAATTACACTTTACACTTTATCTAAGTCGTTGGTGGAGCGTGTGTGGTTAACCGACACACTAACTTGGACTTAACAAGGTAGGTAAACGGTGACTTAAGGTTTATTATAGTATCGGTGGAGCGTGTGTGGTTTACCGGCACATCGATTGAGTGATAAACTTTAAGGGTACCAAGTGATTTTCATGGTTACTTCACACCTCGTTTTGTGATCGTCGGTATCCCAGTCACAAAACTTGGAGGGCACACTCGAGATTGAAACATGCCTTTGAAAAGTTCATTGAATCTCAAAGAATCTAGGAATTTCTAAGAACCAATCATAAAACCTAATATCTAATATTTCTGTTTTCGTGGTGGAAATTGGTGAATCGTCATTCACCTACCTTTCAAATATGTTATAGCTTGGATTACGGCATACCTCTTCTAAGTTATAATATATTGTGATTGGATCCTAGCCTTAATATTACATTTGGGTGTTTTATTAAGGACTCTCTTAATATCTAGACTAATCTTGTCCTCTTCCTTCAGATGTCTTCAAACAATGTTGCTTCTGTCTCTAATCCTAATGGCTCCTTTACCCTTATGAACTTGTGTGGGAAAGTCACTTTTGATGGATCCAACTTCAATGAGTGGATCAGAAACATAAGGATGATTACCCACTACGAGGACAAAGAATATGTCCTTGACAAGGAGCTTAAGGAGATTGATGAGACCACTGCAACTCCTTAGGAGATCGCTGACTTTCAGGCACATGAAAGGGATGCTACGAAAGTAGCATGCATCATGATGGCCACAATGACAGAGGAACTCCAAAAGTCCTATGAGGATTTCTACCCATATGAAATGCACCAAGATTTGATGGAAAGATACCATCAAAGTGCACGACAAGAGAGGTACGAAATCATCTGCTCCATGATAACAACCATGATGAAGGACGGGGATTCCGTCACGAGCCACATGCAATAAATGTAAAGGTATGTGGATCGATTGCTGAAGCTTAATGTGAACTTCCCTGAGGAGCTTGCAATAGATATAATTTTGCGCTCCTTACCATCGTGCTAAGATCAATTCCGCATGACATATCACATGAATAAGGAAGAGGTCACACTCAGCAAACTTCAGGGACTTCTCAAGACCGCAGAATCAGGTCTTAAGGGGAAGTCGGTTTTTAACACTCCTACTCCAAACTCCACTCCGGTTTTGGTAATCGGGAAAAGTCGAGGGAAGAAGAGAAAGAGTTCTTCAAAGGGTACCAAGGTTAGGACCCTTGATGGCTCTTCTTCAAGTGGAACCAAGAAAGGTTTCGTCACTCCTTCTTCTGACCCAAAAGAGGCTGAATGCTTCTATTGCCATGAAAAATCACATTGGAAGCGGAACTGCCCAAAATACCAGCAAGATGCGAAGGATGGGAAAGTTAAACCCAACCATGCAGGTATTTAAACTATCATTTCTAATAACTCACCCCATTCGAAATCTTGGGTCCTTGATACCGGCTGTGGTATTCACATTTGTTGTGACTTGCAGGGACTAAGAAGAAGTGAGAATGTGGAGCAAGGAAGAATAAACTTAATCATGGGTAATAGGAAAGTTACACCTGTCACCAAGATTGGAGTTTATACTTTATCGCTAAGTAGTGGGTTAAATTTAGATTTGAATAAATGTTGTTATTCGCCAGAAATGGCAAGAAATATTATTTCCTTTCATGCATTGTATAAACAAGGTTTCACCTTTTCATTTGATAATGAAGTTGGTTCGATTAATGCTTTCTTTAATAATGTTCTTTATTTTAAAGCATTACCTTGTGATGGTGTGTATGAAGTTGTATCTGTTGTAGATAACTTAGGAAATAATGTTTTGTGTATTGATTCTCCTAATAATAATAACTTGGATAAAGCATCATTATGGCATTGTCGTCTTGGACATATAAGCAAGAAACGCATAGGCCAACTCCAAAAGGATGGAGTCTTGGAGTCATTTGACCTAAAGTCAAATGATAGTTGCAAGTCATGCTTACTTGGAAAAATAACGAAGTCACCCTTCACAAGCTCGTGTGAGAGGGGTGAAGGTTTGTTGGACCTTGTGCACACGGATGTGTGTGGACCATTCAAACATGCCACAAGGGATGCTAATCGTTATTATTTGACTTTTACTAATGATTACAGTAGATATGGATATGTCTACTTAATCAAGCATAAGTCATAGACTTTTGAAAGGTTTAAGGAATTTAAACAGGAAGTCGAGAATCAATTGGGTAGGAACACTAAGATGCTTCGATCCGATCGAGGTGGTCAGTATCTTAGTTCAGAGTTCCTCGACTATCTAAGGGAATGTGGGATTGTCTCACAATTGACACCTCCCAGGACACCGCAGTTGAATGGTGTGGCTGAGAGGCGTAATCGAACCTTGTTAGACATGGTTCGTTCCATGATGAGTCAAGCTTCACTACCAATCTCATTCTGGGGGTATACCTTAGAGACTGCCTCCCATATCCTTAATCTAGTCCCTACAAAGAAAGTTGCCAAAACTCCTCACGAGATGTGGACTGCTAAAGTACCCAAACTAGACCACATCAAGATTTGGGGTTGCGAGGCTTTCGTGAGACACGAGACTCATGATAAGCTCAAACCTCGAAGCGAGAGGTGTATTTTCATCGGCTACCCACAGCAATCCTTTGGTTATCTCTTCTACAAACCTAGTGATAATGTGGTCTTTGTAGCAAGAATATGAGTCTTTCGAGAAAGAGAGTTTATAAGCCAAGGAGATAGTGGGAGGCAAATTGATCTTGAAGAAATTCAAGAGTCAAGTGGTGAAGCAACTTCAAACTCTAGCCCTCAACTTGAGGAGGAAACTCTTGTTGAGCCAATTGACGAATCTGTACCTCTGAGGCGTTCCACGAGAGTTAGGAGTGCACCTGAGCATTACTATGGATTCCATATTACTGCAGAAGGTGAGACACTTATTAGCAATGGGACACTAGTAAGTCAAGATGACCCTAACAGCTACGAGGAAGCCATGGCAGGCCCCGAGTCTGCTAAATGGTAAGAGGCTATGGATAGCGAGATATAATCCATGTATGACAATCAAGTTTGGAACTTGGTTGAGAATGTACCAGGTCATAAGACAGTAGGGTGCAAATGGATCTTCAAGAAGAATACCGACATGGATGGTAATGTACACACTTATAAGGCTCGACTGGTCGCAAAGGGCTTCTCTCAAATTCCTGGAGTGGATTATGATGAGACCTTTTCTCCAGTAGCCAAGATTAAGTCTATTAGGGTTATGTTAGCCATAGCCGCATTTCATGACTATGAAATTTGGCAAATGGATGTCAAAACCGCTTTCCTTAATGGAATGTTGGCTGAAGATGTTTACATGAGTCAGCCAGAAGGTTTTGTCAGCAGCGAGTACCCTAATAGAGTGTGTAAGCTTGAAAAATCCATCTATGGATTAAAGAAAGCACCTCGTAGATGGAATCTTTGCTTTGATGAAAAGGTCAACGAATTTGGCTTTTCTAGGAGTGAAGATGAATCTTGTGTGTATGTCAAGACTAGTGGGAGTATAGTTAGCTTTTTGGTATTGTATGTGGATGACATACTACTCATAGGAAACGACATTCCAACACTGTAGGAAGTAAAGTCCTATCTTGGGAAGTGTTTCGCTATGAAGGACCTTGGTGAAGTTGCCTATATTTTAGGGATAAGGATATTGAGAGATCGGAGTAAAAGACTAATTGGACTTAGTCAGAGTACCTACTTGGATAAGGTGCTAAAAAGATTCAACATGCAGGACTCCAAGAAAGGAGAGTTACCCATCCAGAGTAACACCAAATTGAGTAAGATACAAAGCCCTAGCACTGAGGCTGAGATAGCAGAAATGAGTCGAATACCTTATGCTTCGGCTGTAGGATCGATCATGTATGCTATGACGTGTACTCGACCTGATGTAGCCTTTGCCCTGAGCATGGTTAGCAGGTTTCAGGGGAACCCTGGGAAGGCACACTGGACTGCGGTAAAGAATATTCTCAAGTACCTACGAAGGACTAAGGACTGGGTTCTTACGCTCAGTGGGAGTGATGACTTGAGAGTTGCAGGGTATAGTGATGCTAGCTTTTAGCCTGATACAGATAATTTCCGCTCTCAGTCGGGCTGGGTCTTTACCCTAAACGGAGGAGCAATTTCTTGGAAGAGTTCCAAGCAAGAGACAATGACTGATTCAACTTGCGAATTAGAGTATATTGCAGCGAGCGAGGCGGAAAAAGAGGCTATATGGCTAAAGAACTTCATCGGAGACCTTGGAGTTGTACCAGCTATTAAAGAGCCAATGGAAATTTTCTGTGATAGTGAAAGCGTTGTTGCCTTAGCCAAGGAACCAAGGGATCACGAGAGATCCAAACACATCGATAGAAAATACCATTTTATTAGACATCGAATAGAAGAAGGACTCCTCGTGGCAAAGAGGGTATCATCGGATGAGAACCCAGCAGATCCCCTCACGAAGGGACTGACTCGGGTTAAGCATCTCCAGCATGCTCGGAGCATAGGGCTGAAGGATGATCTTAGATTTAGTAGTTAGATAACCTCGAAATTTGTAAAGTGTAATTGACATTAGATGATGAATAAAAGGTGTTTTACTTATGAGTAAAGTGTTGCTATCTCTTGTCAATCGTTTACTATATTTCTTTTGCATGTTTTGACTTCCAGAATAATTTTGTTTGGTATAACATATTATTCAAACCTCCACAGTCGGTCATATGTCGGAAGTAGGTATGAATCAAGACTGTCATGCTTGCTTGCAAAGGTCTAAGGTGTTAGACAAGGCTACAACAATCATGAGTGCTCATAAGCTCTAAGCATTGGACTCAACCCACGCTCACTGGAATCACTTCATGGAATTTTATCTCGAGTGATCGTGAGACGGTAATATCATATAAGTCTTCAAACCTAGAGATATGATTTGTTACTTACAAGTTGGTTACGCATTGATTGTACGAAAACGCATTGGTAACTCGATGTTATAAATCGTGCTCTTGTGTGTAATTCAATGAGTGGTAGAACAAACATATGAGTCAAAGTTTATCTGTTCCTTCTTGGATTAGAAGCTGATATCTGGGCCCCTCGATGATTTTGTTTTGACCTATGTACCGGGCCCGGTCAGAACTAAGTTGATGTGTTCAATTAAGTTCTTTGTCAAACAAATCGGAAATCGAGAAACAAACTGTTGGACAATAAGTAAGACATTGTTCCATGTATTTTTCCGACTAATATCTAGAATAGAGGATTATATGATCACTTATCTTAAATGGCTTACCATCATCTTCTCAGTTCCGAGAAACCTTGAAAAGAGCTACGATTACCGATCGGTTCCTGAAGTCATACTTGCAGTAATAGTTACTAGACTTATCCAAGTGGGAGACTGTTGGATAAGGTGTCTAAGTCCATAACTATTTCTGGTATATACTTGACCCGACCCGGCAGGGTCCATTTTGGTTGCATGGCACCATGCAATTGGATAGACTAAATGACAGAAATAACACTTGGAGATTATTAATATATTATAAGTTCTAATATATTAATAATATTATTTTATTAGTTTGATCAAGAATTAATTTAGAATTAATTAAGTGATCAAAAAGAGAACTAATTAAATATATGGGTTGATTATGTAAATCATCCATATCTTGTATAGTGGGCTAAGAGGCTCCATGGATTATCAAGTTGGGTTCCACCCATAGGATGCTCCATGGATGCTCCATGGGAGTTACAAACCCATGGGTCATGGAAATGAAGAGTCATGACACATTAGGGTTTAGATGGTGTAACCCTAGATGTGTCAACACTATATAAGAATCATATTCTCCACCAAAATCGGCTACACTAAGGAAACAAGAGGGCTAGGCCGATTTCAAGAAGTGTGCATTCTCTCAAAAGTCTTTCCAAGAGCATTTGGTGTTGTGTGAAGCATTTGAGGCATCACACTTGGGGTGCTAGGCTCATAAGGTTTCAAGGAACATAAGCAACAACAAGGTAATTTATTCTATCTATCATTCAAGTTAAAATTGTTCCCCATGTATGCTAGATAGGAATATAGCCTTGGAATTCAACTTTACATGATAATTAGACAAACATAGATCCAAGGTTATTAGGGTTGCATGTACACTTAGGAAGTGTTAGAATGCTCAAAACCCAACAGAAGGGCCATCCGAGCCAGAGCCGCTGCAGGAAATGCGGCAGCCTGCATAAGGGAGTTTGTAGATTGGGATCATCGAGCTGCTACAATTACGGAAAGACCGGGCACTTTAGCAAAGATTGTACTGTCCCAACCCCCACATTCTACACGACAGACCTGATTTATTTTCACTGTAATCAGAAGGGCCATAAAAATGCCAACTGCTCGAGATTGACAGCAGCAGCAGCACCAGTGGCGGCGTCATCTCCAGCTACCCTGCGACTTACAGATGGCCGACATGGCAAGATAGATACTCCGGTGGTGAGGAGACGAGCCTTACAGTTGACTACTATGGAGGTGTATTCCACACCCAATGTGGTGACGATTATGTTTTCTTCTCCCTAGCTCTTGTTATATGTCTTTTATTATATTTATGTATTTGTTTTATATGTTTCTTTAGGATCGTTCCATGTGAACAGTATCCCAGTCCAAATCTTATTCGATTTGGGAGCTACCTGATCATTTGCCTCTCTTGCACTTAGCAAGAGGTTCCCTGACTCCTCAGGGATGTTGGATTCCCCTTTAGAGGTCAATATTGCTGAAAACCGATCAGTACGAGCATCAGAGGTTTTCAGAGATTGTGTTTTAAGACTGTATGAGGAGCTACCTAGTAGACATGGTTCCCACTCTGTTGCATGGGAACAAGGTTATCATAGGCATGGACTGGTTGAGTCGTAATGGGGCAATAATCGACTGCGCACAATAGTTTGTATGGGTCAGGAACCCATGTGGGGGCGCCTAGTGATTCAGGGCAATAGGCCACAACATGGATCAGATTTATGCTCAGTAAAGAGGGCTGGCTACTACCTTCAGTAGGGTTGCGTAGGGTATGTCATTTACGTTATGGATACCCGGGAGGCGGGTAAGGCGATTGTGAGTGATGTACCAGTGGTGTGAGAGTACTCGGACGTATTCCCAGATGAGTTGCCTGGGATACCTCCAGATAGACAAGTAGATTTCAGGATCGACTTGGTCCCTAGTGTGGCTCCGATAGAAAAGGCACCATATCGGTTAGCTCCTCCAGAGATGCAGGAGTTGTCTACACAGCTACAGGAGCTGTTAGACATGGGATTCATTAGACCAAGCAGTTCACCCTAGGGAGCCCCGATCCTGTTTTTGAAGAAGAAGGATGGGTCGCATCGGATGTGTATAGATTACCGGGAGCTGAACAAGGTAACGGTGAAGAATCATTACCCCCTCCTGAGGATTGATGATCTCTTCGACCAGCTATGGGAGGAATCTTGGTTTTCCAAGATAAACTTGCATTCAGGCTACCATCAGATGAGAGTAAGAGCCGATGATGTATATAAGACTACTTTTTAGACTCGCTATGGCCACTACGAGTTCATGGTGATGCCCTTTGGGCTCACCAATTCTCCTTCTGCATTCATGGACCTCATGAACCACATATTTAGACCGATGTTGGATCAGTCTGTGATAGTTTTCATTGATGACATCTTGGTTTATTCCAAGATGCAGGAGCAGCACGAGGAGGACTTGCGAGAGTTGTTAGATACCTTGAGGATGGAGAGATTGTACGCCAAGTTCTCCAAGTGTGAGTTCTGGTTGCACGACGTGTAGTATCTTGGGCACCTTATCAACCAGAACAGTATTTTCGTCGACCCAACCAAAGTGGAGGCGGTGATGAGATGGGAGTTTCCTGGGATTGGCAAGCTATTACTGGAGATTCATTCAGGACTTTTCCAAGATAGTTGTACCCTTGACCCAGTTGAACGAAGAATGTCGTGGTCTTTCGCTGGGGCCTGAGCAGCAGGCGACTTTTGAGACATTGAGATAGAGGTTGTGCAAGGCGCTAATCCTATCCCTGCCAGAGGGCGTGGATGATTTAGTAGTATACTGTGATGTGTCTATTTTAGGTTTGGGTGTGGTATTGACGCAGATAGGGCATGTTATCGCCTAATCCTTGAGGCAGTTGATGCCTTACGTGGCGAACTACCCGACACACGATCTAGAGTTCGGAGTGGTTGTCTTCACCCTCAAGATTTGGCGACACTACCTCTATGGGGTCCAATGTAGCATTTACATGGACCACAAGAGTTTGAGGTACCTCATAGACCAGACGAATCTAAACATAAGGCAACATCGGTGGCTAGATGTGGTGAAGGATTACGATTGTGAGATCCTCTACCACCCAAAGACAGCCAACATTATGGCCGATGTGCTTAATCGCAAGGCAGCCCCGATTAGAGATATTTTCTTGAGGATGATGGTTGTGACTCCACTTTTTGAGCGGATCTGAGAGGCGCAGGTTGAGGGTATGAAGGAGGAGCACCAGAAGTGCGTGCGGGCATAGGCCAGGTGGCCTCGTTCAACTATGATAGCTGAAGTTTGCTGACCTTGCACGGGAGGTTCTGGATTCCATATTGGGGTGGGGTACGACAAATTTTGATGGATGACGCCCATAAATCCAGGTTTTGTATCCATCACGGGGAGAAGAAGATGTACAGACATCTTCGCCCTGATTATTGGTGGCCCTAAATGAAGCGGGATGTAGCCTGGTACATTGAGAGATGCCTAACCCGCAGGAAAGTCAAGGCGGAGCACCAGAGGCCTCACAGAAAGACATAGCTATTGGATATCCATATGTGGAAATGGGAAAACATAACTATGGATCTCATCACGAAGCTTCCCAGGACCGCATGGGGAGTGGATTCAATTTGAGTTATCGTGGATCGATTGACCAAGTGCACCCACTTCATTTCGATCCAGGAGAGTATTTTGGCTGAGAAGCTGGCCAACATCTACATTAGAGAGGTAGTAGCATGACACGGAGTGTCAGTCTCCATGGTTTATGACAGACACGTGCGGTTCAATTCTGAATTTTGGAAGAAGTTTCACGATGAGTTGGGTACTCATCTGTACTTCAGCACCGCTTAGAGTGAGCAGACCATCTAAACTTGGAGTATATAATGCGGGCACGCGTTTTAGACTTCGGTGGTAGTTAGGATACCTACTTTCCCATGGCAGAGTTTTCCTTCAATAATAGCTACCACGCGAGTATTGACCATTGTCCTTTGAGATGTTATACGAGAGGAAGTGTAGAACCACGATATGTTGGGGTGAGGATGGGCAGAGGGTCATGGGGATTACCAAAGTGGTACTCAAAACAACAGAGAGGATCCAATAGGTTTGGAGCAGGCTTCAGACTGCTCAGAGTAGGCAAAAAAGTTATGTCGTCAAGCGTCGTTCGGACCTGGAGTTGCAGGTCGAGGATATGGTCTTCCTGAAGGTGTCACCGTGGAAAGGTGTTATCCGGTTCAGGAAGTGGGGTAAGTTGGGCCCAAGGTACATTGGTCCTTTCAGGGTTGCAGCCCTGGCAGGCAAGGTGGCGTATAGACTGGATCTACCAGCCGATCTTAGCCAGATTCACAATACTTTTCACATCTCCCAGCCGCAGAGGTGCCTGGTAGACGACTCTGCTATGGTGCCCCTAGAGGATATTTAGGTGGATGACAGTATGAACTACATTGAGCGACCAATAGCTATCTTCGAAAGGAATTCGAAGGATCTATGGAACAAGAGGGTTGATCTGGTGAAGGTGCAATGACAGCATCCCAAGGGCTCAGAATGGACCTGGGAACCGGAGGACGAAATGAGAGAACACTACCCTAAGCTTTTTCTAGATGCAGCAGTAAACTTCGAGGACGAAGTCTAAAATAAGTGGGGGAGAGTTGTAATGCCCGATTCCCGGTACATATTTTTAATATAATTTTTGAATTTTTATGCTGGGACTCAAAGAGTTGGATGCCCAACTTGTCGAGTAGATGCGAAATTTGGACGCGGGTGGAAGACTCTATTCGCCGATTCGGAATCCCTGAATCGACGAGCAGACCTGTCTGGATGAAACCCTAAATTTGAGGGTTGCACTCTATTTAAACAACTTATAGGGTCTCCACTCCACTCTCCATCACCCTCAGACTCTCTTCACAAAACCATAATCGAATATTGAGTGTTCTTGGAATTTTTATGCCATTTGTGTGTCTTTGAAGCTTGAGAAGAAGGAAAAAGATTGGGAGATCAAGAGAAAGCAAGTAGATCTAGAGGTTATGGCACATTCCCAGCTCATTTGATGTATAAAGTTGATACCTTGACTATTCATTTCTTAGATCTTTATTTAGGGCTATTTTCTAACTTTTCTATGTCTTACGGAAGCCATATTCAAGATTGTGTGTATAAATGGGGTTGTACTACAAATCTTGAACCTTGAAGGGTTACTATGACATAAAGTTGCCAACTTTATCGCCATGGGAGCCCCGTGCACCTTGTAGACCTCATTTTAGGTCCTTATGAGCTAGTTAACCCATGTATGCACGTAAAGTTTGTAACTTTACATGCTATATCAATCCTAGGAGGTCAAATCTATGTTCTTGATGAATTAAGACTAACTGAAATCAACTGTATGGACTTGGACATTGGGGGACTCATCGATTCGCTCATAGGATTCAGTGAGTCGGGTCATGGTTCCCCAACCTTTTCTATTTCTGAGCAATCTGGTTGAGTCTAAAAGAGGACTCAACAAGATGCAAGAATATATGAACTTTAAGATCAAAGAACTCGACGAGTTTAATGATGAACTCGACAAGTTCAAGGATGAACTCAACGAGTTCAAGGCAATGTCCCAACTTATATGAAGAAGAACTCGACGAGTTCAAGGAAGAACTCTGATAGTCAATGGCTACACACTTCAACTTGTATGAAGAAGGACTCACCGAGTTCAAGGATGAGCTCGATGAGTCATGAGAAAAAGGTCTTGATTTTGTATGAAGGAGAACTCAACGAGTTCTTGAAAGACTCAAAGAGTAGGGTGTTGACCTTGACTTTGACTTTGAGCAGAGTTGACCCTCGAAAGGGTTATGAGTATGAAATGGTAATTAAGGAAGGTTGTTATGTGTACGAGTTGAGAGGAGTTGATCCCATCATCGAGGACAGTTCAGACACTTCACGACATTTAGGTGGGTTACCTTCTAGTAGAAGCGGATCTTAGGCATGAAGGTCGGCCCACTAGTAATAGTTATAGTATAGATGATTGTCTTCGTGATAATTATCTGATATGTGCTATTTTTATGATTATGTACTAGCATGATATGATGTTAGGTAGTAGGGGGAATAGTCCTTCTATTACGGTTGGAAGGCTTGAAGGGTAGGTCGGGCATCCCAGATATGCTTGGCAATATGTTTATGCTATGTTATTATCTGGTGTAAGGGGTGGAATAGTCCTTGTAGCCGGTTGAGATAAACCGAAGGGTCGGTCGGCACCCCATAAATGCCATATAGAGTAGGTCGACACCCCAAAAATGTCAGATAGGGTAGGTTAGCACCCCATAATTGCCAGACAGGGTAGGTCGGGCACCTCGAAATTTCCTGACAATATGCAAGTTATGTGGTATGTGGTATGATGGGGGAACTCACTAAAATTTGTGCTTATAGTTTTCAATTTTGTTTTCAGGTACCTCTTCATCAAAGGGGAACTTGCCGGCATGGTAGCAGCGTATCACACACACAGACACACAAGATTTCCGCATTATAAGATTCTTGGGATTGTACTCTAACATTATTACTATTTCATGAGATGCTTTTAAGACATGTGATTATGGTTTTATGATATGAAGTAACATGAGGATGTTTTCTTATAAATGTTATTCTAAATTGTTATATATCAAAATGAAATTTTTGGCTTTGAAAATTGGGATGTTACAGATAAGAACCATATTATTTATAGTCTTTAAACATCCATTACGTAATGACGCATTTAACCATTTACCACGAAAGAGTGCAACTGATTCACCATATAAATAATGCAACTCTATGATCTTTTCTGATTGACCATAGAATGGTATACCGTCTTCTCCAAATGTAACAACACCACTATTTTGAGTAGTGTGTCAGAGATCACGACTATTGATGAAAAATTGAACACCATTTACTATGCACGCAGTGTAAGAATATACACGCAACGGTCCATATGCCAACGCCTTTAATTCGTCAGTACAGTCTGAAGGCATATCTTTTTAGAGATAATAAATTTGTAAGGAAATATAAGATTGTATGTTTATGTAACAAATTAGTTTTAGATTATAAATATATAACATGCTTACCTTTTCTTTGAATCATGAAGGAAATTCCATTTTGAAATCACTTTTAGGCAATTCTGATTTGAATTCATTGAATATGCGAAAAAATAATTAGAATAGTTAAAATATTTTATAACACTGTCGAAAATGTAGTTAATAGATCAGGAACTTACGATATGTAGCTTCTTATCTCATCCTCATCGCAATTCTTTAGTACAAACTAATGCAATGATTTTTTGGCATCTTTACAAAGTTCAACAATTTTCTTAGCCGACATTATTCGACATTGTGATGAGAACACAATAAATTGCCTTTTTGGAAGGTCGGGATCATCATTTCTATCAGCATGGTTGAATTTAGTTTTCATAACCTCAATATACATAGAGCAAAATTTCAAAGCTTCATCTGCAACATTACCCTCTGCTATTGAACTTTCTGGTTTGACTTTGTTTCTGACATAATTTTAAGTTTTTTCATATATCTTTCAAAAGGATACATCCATCTCGTGTGTACAGGCCTTCCAAGAATGGCTTCATCAGGTAAATGAAGAATAAGATGATTCATTATGTCGAAAAATGATGGAAGATATATCAACTCAAGATTACATAAGATCTACACCACTTCTGTTTTAGCATTTCTCATATTGTTAACATCCAATGATTGTAAACAATTTTTTTAAAGAATGTAGACATGTCAATGATTGTTCTTGAAACATTTGGTGGTAGACATGCTCGAACCCCTATAGGTAGAAAATGTTGCATGAGGACGTAATGATCTTGAGACTTCAACCCAACCAAATTTGATTCGGTATCATTAACCTTCTTCTTAAAGTTTGATCCAAAACCATCAGGTATTCTCACTCCTTTAATGAATTAAAAGAAACGTTGACGATCAATTGGTTTGAAAGAGTAAGAAGCATGTGGGAGTATTTCTTTCTTCTTGTTGTCTTCATTTTTGTGTTTCTTCATCTTCTTGACTATCTCTTTTGGCCATTGATCTAGTCGAATGCCCATATTTTTCAAGTCAATTCTTGCTTTTTTTTTTGTCTTTTCTTTTATCTTTCATTAGTGTAGTACTTAACACACACTAATTCACATTCTTTGAAACATGCATAACATTGAAATTGTGTTTTAGGTCGAGGGAAGAACAATACTCAAGCTCAAAGAAGATACTTCGTTTCATCCAATTTAACTCTCACTTTTTCTTTCGCCATCACACTTTCTTTTTTTACCCCCATAATCAGAATGTTTCCTTAGAACTCAATTAGAGAGACAATTTACTTGCTTTAATATAGTTGCATTACTGAATCGTCTAGGACGTGGTCTTGTCTCAGGTGGACCATCAAACAGTAGACTTTCCCTCCAACTATGGTTTATATTCAAGAATCATCTGTGACCAACATAAGACATCTTGTTGGTCACATAAATGGAAGATGTGTCTTC
Organism: Lactuca saligna; assembly: GCF_052625555.1. NCBI lineage: Eukaryota > Viridiplantae > Streptophyta > Magnoliopsida > Asterales > Asteraceae > Lactuca > Lactuca saligna. The sequence goes on along the minus strand of NC_136424.1, from coordinate 132,073,824 downwards.
GTTACAAGTAGGGAATGCTAGATAACCATGACCACTCCATCCAGATAGACTGCTACATACTGGGAAATCATTGATAGTCCATAATAACATCGCACACATATTGAATACAGTGTTGGTTGATGCATCTCTCATTTGGAATCCTTCGGCCCACAACATTTTCAACTCATCCACCAAAGTTTTCAAGTAAGCATCAGTATCCTTTTTGGGTGATCTAGGGCCAGGAATCAGTAAAGTTAGCATGAAAGAAGACTCTTTCATACATATCCATGGTGGTGTATTGTAAGTAGTCAATATAACAATCCGAATACTATAATTTTTATTAAAGTTGCCGAATGGATTAAAGCCATCAACAGCTAAACCTAGACGAACATTTCTAGGTTCTTTGGCAAACTTTGGATATCTTTTATCAAATTCTTTCCATAACTTTCCATCTACTGAATGATACATCATACCATCTGTTGATATTCCAATATTATGCCAAATCATATCATTAGCTCTGAATCTAGAACTATGCATCTGTCGAAGTCTTGGAGTTACAGGAAAGTACCACAACACTTTTTGTGGTACTCGTTTCTCCTTTGTGGTTGTGTCCACCCATCCACTCTCATTACAAATCGGGCAATTCAACTTGGAATCATTCTACTTCCAAAACAAAGCATAATCATATTTGTAAGCATGTATAGACTGAAATCCTAACCCTATCTTTCGCAACTCTTAGCTTCATAATGTAAAGTTGGAATCTTGCTCTTCCGGAAAGCAACTCTTAGCAAGTCTACAAGTTGGTCAAACGAAATATTTGTCAATTTATTGATCACTTTAATATGAAACAACTTTCCAAAAACTTTAAATAAGACATCTCACAATCAGGGTATAACTCGATATTGAGCTCCTCAAATAAAGCATCGAATTATGGGTCCATACCTCGTCCTTCATCATCTGTATTTTCTTCATTTGTATTTTGTTCCGCCATACCATCATCAATTACAAACGTCTCATTAGTTGTTGGAATGTTTATTGGAGTCGAGTTGTCACGCAAAAATCCGAAACACGACGCTTCTCACCGTGATGAATCCATATAGTATACGATTTTAGAAACCCACGGTTATGTATGTGGGCATAAACTGTACTCAACAACTGTCGATGCATATTCACACACTTTACGCATGGACAACACACTTTGTGTTCAGAGTCAACATGTTTCCTAGCAATCTCCATAAAGTTTCTAAGACCTTCCAAGAGTTTGGGAAACGTTCGGTTTTCACGAATCCATCTCTTATCGATCGTCATTACTGCTTCATTTTTAAAAATTACATTGTATACATAGTTAAATTGTATTTTGGCTATATGTGAATGTGTATTGCATGACTTTTTGTTTGATAAAAAAACGGACGGAATGGATAGAGTATTCAAAAGTATATAAAGAAATATATACATTGGAAGTAGAAATCAGATGGAATTGATAGAGTATTCACAAGGGTAGGCTTCTAAACCCACTTTTTGAATACTTTATCTCATATGTCAATGTGTATTGCATGATTGTTTGTTTGAGAAAAAATCGACAGCATTTCCCATTGGCTCCCAAGTATACAAAGAAATTTATACCCGAGGAGCAAGGAGAAAATATCAACCAAATTTTTCTTAACCAAACAATCATGCAATAAATATTCACATCCTAAATGAGATACAATATACAAAAAGCAGTCCCAAAATAGGGATAACTTGAAATTAATTTCGAAATCAATTTCGGTCGGGTATTTCTAGGCTCTAAATGATTACAAATAAGAGACGTAAACTAAAAATTAATGAGTCAATGTACTTTTATAGCAATGTACTTTTATTAGTTTGTTTAAAGCATTCTATTTTTCATTTCTCATTCATATTTATAGTATATATATACATCTTATTTTTTTCAATTACAGCATTGTACTTTCAATATTATTTTGTTTTTTTTTTGTTTTATTATAGCACCGTACTTTTAATAGCAACCTAGTTTTATTATTTTGTTTTATATTATAACTATCAAATAGAAATAAAAATAAAATATTTTAATAAACAAACTAAAAAAAGTATATTGCTATTAATAACCTTTGTAGTTTAAATATTTTTTACTGAATAAACTTTGTTCTCAATAAACGTACTTTTATTAGTTTAAATATTTTATATTTTGTTTTGTGTTGCTATTAGTAACATTTGTTCATAATAACAAACATTTTAACTTAAAAATTAAGCACTTTATCACTTCATTCACTCAAGCTAATAAACTAAACAAATAACACAATCATACATATTTTACATTTTATACATAAAATTTCATATCAACCTAAACAGAGATCATAATCATACATATTTCACAATCATACAAAATTTCGATTTCATATAAACCTACACTAGTAAATTAACATTGTATACATACAATTTCAATTTCATATGTATCTAAACAAATAAATAACATACATATACCAAACAAACAACACAATCATACATATACCAACCAAACAACACAATTCTATAATCATAGGAGGATCAATTTCAATTTCAATTTCATATAAACTTATACATATATACAATTTCAATTTCAATAAAAATTAGAAGAAAAAAAAACTAACCTATTTCTTATTGTGTTTCGTTCTTCTTGCTGTGATGGATAGAATCCGTTTGCCAAACTTGATGGTGATCCTTCGGTGGTGGCTGGCGGTCACTGGAAATACATAAAATCAGAAAAAAAAAAAAAAAAAAAAAAAGTTAAACATGAAAAACCCATTAGTTTCTTACCTACAATAAAAAAAACGAACGATGGTGAAGGAGAGAAGCTGGAAGGAGGGTCGACTCGTCGGTGGGGAAGGCTGAGGCGGTGGAAGACGGACAATGGTGAAACAAAACCTCTTAACCATCGGTGAAAAACTCTGAACACAAAAAAAAAAAAAAAAAACCCAAATTCGTGGTAAAAATCATTACCACACAACAATAAAAAACGAAACAGGAGTAGAAAATACGTTACTTGGGGCTAATCGTTGGTTATGGAATTTAGAAGTTGATTTTCGTCGGAGATGGTCCTCCGTTGTTGTGTATAAATGAACGAAGACTGCTTTTTTTTTTTTTAGGGTAAACCCCTATGCCGATGACATGTCTTCGGTATAGGGTCTATATAAACGACGACGTTCCATTTTTTGTTGAAACAAACAAAAACTAGAAAACCTGTACCGACGACTTGTCGTCGGGAAAGCTGTTTCACGCGGATCGCCACATGTCATGCCGACGACTTGTCGTCGGTATAGATTACACAAAACTACATTGTACTATATTTCTGGAACATGGAATACAAATAAAAGGAAAATAGATTTTTCGATACTTATCCCGACGACAAGTCGTCGATATAGACTTTTAAAATACTGCGAACAATTTTGTCGTTCTCGCCAGACTTGTAGCGATGACTTGTCGTCGGCACAGATATCATGGTCAAAAGAATTTAGTCAAAGTATGCAAAAGGTATGGCGATGGCATGTCGTCGGGATAGGCGGACTTGCATCGATGACATGCCTCGTGGGGGATAGGTGTCGTTGGCATAGCTCCGTATCCTTGTAGTGAAAATGTTAATCCTTATAATAAACTATCATGAAAACCCTTCACTTCGGCACGATCTTTGCATCACAGCTGAGGCGTGATGACCATAGCCGCTTGTGTCCGTATATGACAGCCCAGTGGCGGAGCTAGAAATTTTTATATGATGTACAAACATTGTCAATAAATATTTTATGTAGTCATAATATTCGAAGTATTAAAAAGCATGATATAATCTCTTTAATTAAAGGTACAATAACATAAAATATATTTACAAATATTTTTTTATATATATATAAAACAATTTTTTTTTGGAATGATGTAGTAAGTTTTATTGTGATCTATCTGTATATGTGAATGTGAACACACACAACTGTACTATGTCAATTATATATATGGGGCCTATAGAAAACCTACCTTGAAGGTACATCTTCCACCAAGGTTTTTGCTAGACATAAACCATGATAAGTTGATTATTCGCTCGTTGCAAACTCGTAATTTCTAACAAGTTTTATTGTGATCTATCTGTATAGAGGTTTGCGGTTAGCAACAACGAAACAAGCTATACGGGATTCATTAATATGGGAACAGAAGCTGACGATTACAGAAAAAAAGTTCACGATTCCATCAGATTACTGATAGAAGGTGAATCAGTAAGACATAATCAATCCGAGCAATCTAATGTCACAATTTTTATGGTACCCGATACACTTCGAAATCTCAACCCAACTGCCTATACACCTAGAAAAGCTTCAATTGGTCCTCTTCACAAAGAGGACCAACATCTTAAAGCTATGGAGGAGCACAAAGTGACTTACATGTATCGATTATTTTGTCGAACTGTGGAATCCACGAAGAAGGATATAGAGCAAATAACTTATGACTGCGTACAAGAAGTGCTTCGCAATCTAACACATGCAAGAGCTTGCTATGCACCAAGTCTTACAAACTATGAAGATTTCAAGCTGGCTAAAATGATGGTTATTGATGGTTGTTTCATACTTGAGCTTCTCTACAGGTTCAAGTATGGAATTGGAGAGGGTGATCCAATTTTCGACAATATTCTGGTGATGCGTGACATTCAACACGATTTGCTGCTTCTAGAAAATCAAATGCCTTTCTTTATTCTTGAAATATTGTGTAGGATCACTTTGGAGCGGACTTCGTTAACTGGCCTTGTGTTTTATTTCTTCAAGGATATGAATATTTTAAGTACTCGTAAACTTACCACAGTTGACGAAACAGTAAAACATTGTCATATCCTCGGGCTTCTCCAAAGCTGCTACACTCCCAGAGCTACCATGCGAGGCCGAGTCCCAAATATCTCTTACTCTGCTACTGAAATCGCTGGTGCAGGAGTCACATTCAAGGCACAAACGGATGAAGATTCTCTGCTTGCAGTGAAATTTGAACAATCGTCTCTTGTTCCCGGGTTGAGTACTCTATTTGCTCGAGAAACCTATTTCAAAATTCCAGTGTTGTACATCAAGGACTCCACCTCGTCGTTCTTGAGGAATCTCATTGCCTATGAGCAGTGCTACCCATTAAGTCGTCATTATGTTACCTCTTTTGCCTTTCTCATGGACAAGCTCATTGACAGTAAAGATGATGTTTCGTTGCTTGTGAGGTCACAAGTCCTTCACCATAATCTGGGAGCCATTGAAGATGTCACAAATCTCTTCAACAATATTTGCAATGGTGTTGTCCTTCGGGATTTTTATTACACTGAGGAATGGAAACGATTGGATGAATATTGCAATCGTTGCTGGCCTAGCATTCTAATTGCACTGAGACGCCTTTATAGAAGTACTACCTGGAAAACGTTGACAGTCATTGCGGCTATGATCCTGTTTGCCCTAACATTACTTCAAACTATCTATACTGTTAGAAATGTTTGAGATGTTAGAGACCAATTTGAAGATTGACTAAAGTAAGCTCTCTCAACTTGTTGGGTTTTGAAATGTTCTTTTGAGCTTAGATATTCCGTTTTTTGTTGTTGCTTCTAGGGATACTTTTGGTCATTTTAATCTGGTTGCTGTTGAAGTTTAGCTGATAGTTGGTTCTCTTGGCGTTGCCTCCGATTGGTTGCATTACTGTTACCTTTGTAGAATGTGGGTGGGTTTCGAAGGTGTTAATTATGTACTGGAGTGCTATTGGTGTTTGATTTTTCTTGTTAATTCCCTGTGTTGAAGGAGATTAGTTGTCTAATTGTATTATTTCTAGCATGGTCGTCTGTTTGGCTGGTTAGCATTTCCTCTACTTGTTTCTGTCAGGTGTTTTTTTTTTTTTTTTTTTTTTTTTTTTTTTTTTTTTTTTTCTACTTTAAGATCGTGTGGTGGTTGTTAGTTCTGATTTGTTTCATATTCAGTGTATCATTTCAATTGTATCATTTCCAACATTCTGCTGCTCTTCTTGTCTTAATATATTTGTTTGCATGCCATTCATTTTTTAACTTTTTTATTTTTTTTTAAATATTATCAAAATGGGAAGTTTACAATCAACGCCTTATCACTTTTTCAATATTTATAAATCTATTTGATAGTTGTCATCTCACTATCTTAATCATATATGGTCTTATAACACTGTTTGTGGAAATCTAAAACACCAAATAATAGCACCCATTATTTTTTATTTCATTTTTTTTTCAATTTTTTTAATTTAAAATTTTTGTAACATCCCGAAATGAGGTATACTTCGATGATCTTAATCTTTTATGTAATTCTCAAGACTAATCCTTATTTAAGAAAAATGTGGCAATTGAGGACGCGGGGCGTATGCATGTGTACGCGCAATGTACTCATGTACTTTGCATGATCGCAAAGGACAGCTAGTACGTTGGGCGTACAAGAGGGTACGTTGGGCGTACTAGCCTCAGAGTAAAACCCTAATGCCATTTTGTGTCCCTATTTAAGCAGCATGATAGCCTCACTTCCAGCCACCAACCTCCTTCAAACCCTAAATTCGTGTTCCTTGTTTGTATGAGTGTTTGTGGCTTATTTAAGTGTTCTTGTGAAGCTTTTGCTGAAGAATGAGCTTTGAAAGAAGGAAAGCTTATGCTTCAAGCTCTTGGATCTAAACTCTACCCTGTTGGTGCATCTTCCAAAAGTATCAAGTTGAGAACTTGCTCATTGTTGTGTTAGTTCATGTTTTGGGTCCATTTTCAGGGTTTTATGTCCCAAGTTTGGAGCTTTGTGAGTTTGATGAACTCCACGGCATAATTCCTGTCCTTTTAGGTGTATTTGGTTGTCAACATTCATAAAAATGGGAGCTTAGTCGTCTAAATCTCTCCATGCATGAGTTTTATGGAGCTTTATGTTAAGAATGTTAGAGTTTGTGAGTTTGGGACTTGTTCAGCCATGCTAAGGCTTAAAGTCCACGACTTTATGATGTAATGGACCTTATTTAGCTCAGATATGTAGTTGTATCATTTGTCATAATGGATTAACACCAAATGAAGTGAGGAATGGAAGTTTGAGGAGTACGCGGTGCATACTCCCAGTTACGCGTAGCGTAGCGCCGAGACACCCCTGATGCATGCATGGCTGGTTTTATGCGCAACATTGAGGGTTGTATGTGTTGGGCGTTTAGCATTCTAACTCTCCTATGGTGTACATGCAACCCTATAAACGTTGGATATATGTTTTCTCTATTATACATGCAAATATTAAATATTCCAAGGTTTCATCCTAACTAGCTGATGTGCACGAAAGTACCCACTAATTTTAATATTTATAACCTAACAAACTTAAACTAACTGTGCACTTATAAGCAGTGTACCTAGTCAGATTACAGTATAGCTTGGGTAAGTCGGGTGTCGATCACAGGGAACGGTGTTACTAATTAATCTACTTGCTATCAAATTAACTTAATTATTAACAAGTTTAGAAAGGGTTTTATTTGATTTTACAAGATCAGACGAACTTAACTCAAATTCAGTCAATTAAGTAAAAACACTCTTATCTAGTTAGAATCCACTTCGTCCTTATGACTAGCTAATAATTATGGATTATTAAGTTGGTTGTAATTGTATTAGTAATTTAAGTCTAACTTTACCAATAATTAATTAATTCATGTCAAATTACGTATGGTCACACACAATTAAACACAGAGCTAAATATGAACATGAATATGCTATGTAAGAATTATTATACAAACGCAATTATAGTCACAATCCACGTTCTCTAACACAACTATGTTTATTTACTCTAATTACTAACTAAGATTGGTCAATCCTAGCTCTAATAATTTAATTTTCACTAAATCAATAGGTAAACAAGTTCATGCAGTTAATGGTCACTAAGCTACACAGAACATGGAATCAAGCAACTAGAGAAACAAACACAAGCATGCTAGGTAACTATAAATCCAACACAAGCAATTCACCAACTAAATAAATCCATAAAAATTAAGCTATTCATAAGTTGGAAGCTTCATCTAGCTAAACAAGAGTAGCTAGATTCAGCTGCTCATAATACCAGCTAACACACTAACACAAATTAAAGTATATTGAAACATGTTCCTAAGTAACAAATAAGTAACCTAAATTATAGACCTTCACTCTTTTGGTGTTGAAAGCTTCTCTCCAGGACTTTTCTTCTGCTCAAAATCGCCTTCTGGAATCCCTTTCTCTAGCCACCAAAAGTCTCTATTCGTCATAACCAAGATTGCTTAAATATCCTCAAAAAATATCGTGCCACGTCGTGATCCCCAAGCAATCCGTATCGGGCAAGGACTTTTTCTTTACGCGATCTTTATCTTCTAGAATACTCATGCCACGTCGTGGGTTTAGTAATTTTCATGGATTTATTCATCTCTTGTGTTCCAAGTCTCCCATGTTCTATAAATTGTCGCTTTTGGTCCCTCTCTTCGAAAATACTTCTAATTGACTGGAAATAACAATTTAATGTCATAAGTATCATTATTCTAAACATATTATCAACTTATTAATAAAAATGTACTTAGATATTGCCTAAAAATAGGTATAAATATGGTAATATCAAAATACCCCACACTTAGGTTTTGCTTGCCCTCAAGCAAATCTAAACTTAACCCTTTATTACTAACATCACATAGGACGATCCGATTCCAGCTCAGCCATTATGCCAAGACCTCAACGCATGCATTTGTGTTTAAAATTTTCCTAAAGTACCCCCCCCCCCCGCCCCCCATAATTTAAATACTCACAATCTTCATAAACACTCGCCCACTTCTTTCGAACAATGCTCATTTTATGCAACCCTCCGAATCCATCCGCATAAATCTCAATTAACCTCAAAGTATTTTTGGTTGAGCAACCCAAGCATACATAATTTAGAATTACAATTAATGATACCACTATGGAACTCTTTTGAATTCTTCACTTCCTTAATAATTTAATCTTTGATTTCTTTGAATTCACCACCTTGTTTGATTTGATTTCTGGTATCTTCAACTTTTTGAATTTCTTCGGAATTTTGATCTTTTGATCTTCACTTTAGTTGCTCCAAAATTCTTCAAACTTTTCTTGCAATTCTCTTTTTTTTTTCATGTACCTCACTTTTTCACTCAAAGCCTACATGCTTAAGCAGGGGCGCTCAACTTCAACCTTTATTGGTTAAGATGTAGCTTTCCTGGATACATTTCAAGTTTAGGATGCTAAACATATTGCATCCCTCAAACCAAGTAGGGTTATGTTTTTGTTCCATGATTTCACTAAAATAAAGGAGGCCACAAATGCACTATAACGTGTATTGGCTCAACTAAACATTTGAACTTTTATCGGATCATCCCATATAACACCAGCAACTACACTTCAAATTATTATTACTATATTTAATTATTAAATATTTCAAGTTTCAAATTTCCTAATAATTTACTTTTTCTACCCCTACCCCACACTTATTTCATACAATGCCCTCATTGTATGCGTAGAATAAATCAAAAGGGAGAAAAAGGGAGAAAAAGGAACAGACTCCCCTGGGATAGTGGTGTGACCATCTCCAAAAGCGTGGAAAACGTGCATCTCAAACACAAACCTCTCAGAAATATAAAGTTGGTGTAGAACTGGATGAATATGTAGATAAACCACGAACATGACTCGAAACTTTAATTCTTCAAAGTGGGTGCAAATATGTAGAAAAATGTAGGAAAGTATGAAATGATTCGCGTCTTGGCAGAGAATACCATGTCGTGACCTTAGATGAAAACGCGAACATAAGGCTTCTTCAATTCTTCAAATTGGATGAAAGCCACAACATGGTGTAAGAATCCCACATCGTGGAAACTGAACGTAGAAAAAAATGCCGCATTGCTTTATTCATCCTAGCAGCTTGACCGGTGTCTAAATGGGTTAACACTCTTCTATGTAAATATACTTCCCAACTGTAACCTCTCTCCCTCTAACGTACCCCACACTTATCTTGAATTGTGGGTTCCAACTCATGATTTTAACCTTCCTTGACTCGAGTAGACAAACACAACTCTTGACTTAGCCTTATATGCTTCTGAAAATTCCAACGCTAATCTAAAAAACGGAACAACCCAAAAGAAATAAAAGAGTAACATCATAGGTTAACAAAGTCTTACATCACAAACCAAAGTCAAACATAAAACAAAACTACTTAAAACAAAAGAAAAGAAACTAAATAGAAAAGAAAATCAATCATCATCTCCTTGTCCCTATGCTCCCCTCGGTCCTGCCCCATCATTCTACGGATTCCAAAGCTCCTCACATGTTGGAAAATAAGGATAATGTGGTGGCATAGAAGGTGGTCGTGTCACACCCAAATGTGAATAAATACCCTCAGTAAGCTGGGTATTATAAATAGCATGTCCCCGGAGGTTATCCAAATAAGTTCCCACCCGACTCTGAAAAGGGTCAGCGGGTACTCCTTGTAATTGATGTAAAGCAACTCTCTCTCTCTCTCTCTCCCTCTCTCTCTATCTATCTCTCCTCTAGCTCTAGCATTTCTTCACCTCGATCTGGCTGGTGGCTTCCCTGGTTGCGCCTCCCCCTGCTTGTCATCTACTGGCGGTATAAAAAAACTACCCCTGACATTCACCACTACCCGCATAACTCCTAAAACTTGAATGGTTAACTCAGTGTCCGGGAATCGGGTAAGATTCCTCACAAAGTCGTGAGTCAAAATATGATACGACCGAGCAAGGCGAGTAACCAAATATCCTCCTGTAATCGGAATCCTGGGCCTACAATTAGCCTCTTTCTTCCCCATGAACCTCGCTAACATATATGGTAAATCACAGCAAACCCCGGGGGTAATAAGACTCCATCGATAGAACAAATTCTGAATAGGAACTTTATCGCCATGATGCTTGTGATTTATAGAAAAAGTGATAAGGCGATGTAGAAATCAGAAAACAGGATTCTGAATTTGTGACTCACTAGAGCCACAAGTATTATACTCATGGTTGGAAATACTCCGCCAGAACTGGACATCCATAATACCGGGACTAAAATCCTGAACACACCCATGTAGAAATGGTATGAATAATGGAGATTAAGTCTCCACCTCCGTATAAAGTCCCATTCGTTAAGCAAACTCCTGAAGACTACACTCCCTATAAACACCACCCAACTGGAACACAAGTGCCTGTTTGTAAGTAAATACAATGGTGCATTCCTTGAAGCATACGATAGAGAAAAACTCCACCGATAACTCCCGATACACGGGTTCTTGAATCGCGAATAAATTCCTGCACCCGTGACAAGTGAAAGAAAAATGATCCCCTTCGTATGTTTTTGTCTAATATCGTTCTAGCTCAGCAACCATTCCGACACCACCGAGCCATCCCCAATCGACAATCGGAGCGATCACAAATTCTCTGTTGTACAACCATCCTAACCGATTTTCATATGTAGTCAATAATGGTCGGGGAATGTTTTGTGGAAACCGATATAAAGAATGAATACTTGCCACATCAATCGGATTTTCCTCCTGTGGAACAGCCCTTTGAGGTCCCATTTCTGCAAAAAAAATTAAACCAAAGCAGCAAACACCCAAAGCATAAAAAAAATTAAACTGTTTGCCCAGAAGTGACGACGTGGCCAAGCACACCACGTCATGGACCGCAATCGGGATGTGGGTCTGGATCAGTCACTCTATGTACGATTTTAACCAAAATGAGTACTTGGGGTTTGTTCCTATTGCTATTCAAAGGACATGCAACCTAAAATCAACAACTAATTTCAACCAATTTCGTGAATCTCATTATTCACATAAACCCTAACCATGAAAATGTAAAAATTGTAAGAAATAACTACAATTAATTGATAGAATACATACCAAATGGATTTAGAAGACAATAAAATGCGAAGGATTTGGAAGACAAATTAAGAAATTGGCTGTGGGACCTTGTTTCCGTTCGTTAGGCAGCAAGCAAATGGGGAATGTGCGGTCAAATGGTTTTAAGAAATGGTTCCCCCCTTGTGACTTTTTAAAGGCCACGTCATGGACTGTGAAAGATTATAATCTGTTAAAAAAAATTATCACTGTAATTGCTCTTTAACCACGACGTGGCATTGACAAGCCACGATGTGGATTACGTCTGATCTCAAAAAAAATGAGTTAAATAACAAATTTTTAATTAACTACTTTGTATTTTATTTATTAATTAAAGCTCCCCACAACTAATTCTTACTAAGTATCAGTTATTAGATGATGAGTTGATATCTTTCCTAATTAAAACTCAAAAATTAAAAGAAAAGAAAATGCAAACCAAGCTCGGGTTGCCTCCTGAGAAGCGTTTCTTTTTCTTGGAGTCTTAAGCTGGACTCCGTGCCTCCTACATTGAATCTTATGAAGAGTCCATCCCTAGCTAGACCTTTTGTTCCTTGAAACGCCTCTTGTAAGGTTGGACTCGTCTTTTGTACGCCTTCTTTGAATTCTCCTTTCTAGCTTTGACCTCTTCTTCATCAAGCTTGCGTTTGGTCCCTTTAGTTTCCTCCCCGCACTCTATAACATCCTTCTCCTCTTTCACTAATGGCTTTGTCCCCCTTGAAGTAACCTCTTTTTCATCACTTGTCATCTCATCTTCCTTGCCTACCCAAGAAGGTGGACTCTTGTAAGCAATGACTTCAACCAAATATGGAATAGATGCTCTTGGTTTTGTTCTTTTGACTTGATGAACTGCCTGGATCTCTTCTTCCATAAGCTTTCCCGGTTCTTCTAGTTCATTATCTTCATTGATTGTGAACACCTCTTCTTTAACATGATTCCTTTGGAAGCTATCTTATATCCCAAAAACTTCTTTTTCGTCTCCAACCCTCAAGGTGAGCTCAGACTCTCGAATATCAACAAGATCTCCAGCCGTGTTAAGCAATGGACGACCAAGGATAATTGGAACATCAGGGTCTTCCTTCATATCCAATACTACAAAACTATTGGAAAAATAAATTTTCCAATTTTTACTAAAATATCCTCCACGATGCCCGGGTTGTGTCACTGAACGGTTTGCCATGTGAATAGTCATTCTTGTAGCCTTCATCTTCTGAATTTCTAACTTCTGATAAAATGAATAAGGCATCAAATTAATGCTAGCCAGAGAATCGGCTAAAGCATTAACCTTCATTTTTTTACCAAATTCACACGGAAGAGTGAGGCATCCAGGATCCCCCATCTTCTCTGGTATCTCTCCCAACACAGCTTTTGAGCTTTGCTCACTTAGAATCACCTTAGACTGCTTCTTTAATTGGTTACGGGTGTTTATCAAGGCTTGTAGTAATCTTTGATACTCGGGAATTTTGGATAAAGGCACAATAAAGGGGGTATTAATCGGGATTCCCTTCATGTGCTTAACAAACTCTAGATGCTCTCTTTCTAGTGGACTAAGGTCAGCTCTGGATGGAAATGGCAAAGGTGGTTGATACACTGAAACGAGATTAGGCACTTTTTGTTTAGACAGGGGCCACGAGGTGGCCAGACAAGTGCCATGTCGTGGCGCATCTGTTTCAGCAACCCCTTGACTTACGGACTTTGCCTTCTTTGGTTTTGGATCAGGCTGCTGTTGTTCCTCTTCTAATTCCTCCAAGAACTCAGAGATGGCCTCTTCTTCAATATCTATGGCCATTACATGAGATTGGGTCTTCATTTCAGGAGTCTTCGGGGACAGCTTCTCATGAACCAGAGTGGCTAGTTGACCAAGTTGTACTTCAAGGTTATTGAGGGAGGCTTGTTGATTCTTCAGTAAAGTTTTCTATTCATTAATAGCAGAATCAGTAGCATCGTGTCTCTTTTCCAAGGGTTCCATAAACTTCATCAACATGGTCTCCAGATCGGGTTTCTTCTCGGCTGGTGGATGCTCCTTTTGATAGAAGCCTCGACCTATCTGCCTGTACTTCTCTTCTTTTTGCTTCTTATACTCTTCATATGGCAGCCACTCCTTTGGTTTCCGCCAGTCTTCAACAAAATTATCCCCACTCAAGTAGCACACTTGAGCTTTTCTGTTCCCACACTCATCTAAATTACAGTCCTTGGTCAAGTGCGGACCACTACACCTCTCGCAACCCACTCTTATGGCATGAATTGAGTGGTCCATTTGTGTCAACCTCCGGTCCATATTATTTAGCATAGCAATCATGGCTGCTATTTCTTCAGTTTGGGCGCCTCCATAGCCATTAATTCCTTCCTGCCTAGGGTTGTGGTATTCGCGAGAGTGTTTCGCGAATTCTTCAATTAATTCCCTGACTTCGCCCGGATTTTTCCTTGTAAGTGGTCCTTGACAATCAAGGAGTTGTCTTGTCATCACGTTTACCCCATCATAAAATATTGATACCTCCTGTTGAAAGTTAAGGTCATGTTGAGGACAACTCCTTAACAACCCTTTGTAACGGTCCCAAGTTTCGTAAAGTGACTCCCCCGGGTTTTGCTCAAAATTGGCTATTGCCTTTTTGAGTTTAGCAATCTTGGATGGTAAACAATATTGATCTAGAAACTGCTCACGCATTTGAGCCTAAGTAGTTATAGTACTGGGTGAAAGTGCTTTTAATCAATCCTTACTAACTCCTTTAAAGGTAACGGGGAGCATCCTTAGGAAAATGGTATCCCTGTTAATATTTGGGACATTGAAGTAATCGGAAATGTCATTTACTTCATCTAAGTTTTTGAATGCATCCTCGTGATCCTTTCCATAGAATGGGATATCCTTTAGTGCGGAAAGGATATGTCCCTTTAGCTCGAATGTAGCAGTGGCAGGGATTGCAGGTTGTACTAAGTCTGGACCAACATCTTCTCGAATTCTCTTTCTGTAAGCTCCCATGGACATTTCCTCAATATTTTCCATCTCGTGCCTTGGCTCATTCTCGGGTTCGCTCGTATGTTCTTCAAATTCGGGCTCGATATCGTACTCGAATTCGGTTTGGAAAGGTATTTGATCCAAGTGTTCAAGCTTGCTTTTGTTCTTCGAGGATGAACTTGACTCCCTAGTCTTCTTCCCTAATTTCTTTGAAAACACTGATTTGAATTCTTGTAAGGGCGTCTTTTTCTTGTGAATTCCAGACTCGGGATCTTCAAGTGGTGGCACCAAGGGTGTGTTTGAGCCTCTCATCATGAACTCGTGCAGATAAACTAAATAAACAAAACGTAAAACTAAACTAAAATAGAAAAATTAACTAAAAACTAAAAAAGTCTAAAATTCTAGGTGTCCACGTCGTGGCACTTATCTGGCCACGTCGTGGACTCTATGACTAAAATAAAAAATTAAACTTTGCTGAAAATTAACTTTTTGTGGGTTTTACCCCACAAGAGGATCGATTAATTTACTGCAAATAAATAAGCTAATAAACAAAGCTGTTTCCCGGCAACGGCGCCAAAAACTTGATGTTCACGAAAGTACCCACTAATTTTAATATTTATAACCTAACAATCCTAAACTAACTATGCACCTATAGGCAGTGTACCTAGTCAGATTACAGTATAGCTTGGGTAAGTCGGGTGTCGATCACAGGGAATGGTGTTACTAATTAATCTACTTGCTATCAAATTATCCTAATTATTAACAAGTTTAGAAAGGGTTTTATTTGATTTTACAAGATCAGATGAACTTAACTCAAATTCAGTCAATTAAGTAAAAACACTCTTATTTAGTTCGAATCCACTTCGTCCTTATGGCTAGCTAATAATTATGGATTATTAAGTTTGTTGTAATTGTATTAGTAATTTAAGTCTAACTTTACCAATAATTAATTAATTCATGTCAAATTACGTATGGTCACACACAATTAAACACAGAGCTAATTATGAATTATTATACAAACGCAATTATAGTCACAATCCACGTTCTCTAACACAACTATGTTTATTTACTCTAATTACTAACTAAGATTGGTCAATCCTAGCTCTAATAATTTAATGTTCACTAAATCATTAGGCAAACAAGTTCATGCAGTTAATGGTCACTAAGCTACACAGAACATGGAATCAATCAACTAGAGAAACAAACACAAGCATGCTAGGTAACTATAAATCCGACACTAGCAATTCACCAACTAAAGAAATCCATAAAAGTAAGCTATTCATAAGTTGGAAGCTTCATTTAGCTAAACAAGAGTAGCTAGATTCAGCTGCTCATAATAGCAACTAACACACTAACACAAATCAATGTATATTGAAACATGTTCCTAAGTAACAAATAAGTAACCTAAATTATAGACCTTCACGCTTTTGGTGTTGAAAGCTTTTCTCCAGGACTTTTCTTCTGTTCAAAATTGCCTTCTGGAATCCCTTTCTCTGGCCACCAAAAGTCTCTATTCTTCATAACCAAGATTGCTTAAATATCCTCAAAAATATCGCGCCACGTCGTGGCTATCTCGGCCACATCGTGATCCCCAAGCAATCCGTATCCGGCAAGGACTCTTTCTTTATGCGATCTTTATCTTCTAGAATACTCATGCCACATCGTGGGCATCCATGCCGCATCGTGGGTTTAATAATTTTCGTGGATTTATTCATCTCTTGTGTTCCAAGTCTCCCATGTTATATAAATTGTCGCTTTTGGTCCCTCTCTTCGAAAATACTTCTAATTGACTGAAAATAATAATTTAAAGTCATAAGTATCATTATTCTAAACATATTATCAACTTATTAATAAAAATGTACTTAGATATTGCCTAAAAATAGTTATAAATATGGCAATATCACTAGCATATTATGAAGCACCTATACTACAAAGTTCTAGTTAGATGACATACCTTTTGATGTAGCCTGATGTCTTCAAGCTTTAAGAGCTTAGCCCCAATAGTGTGGAAGCCTCAACTGGAATCACAAATCACCAAAACACCTTGGAAGAACTTGAGAGAATATGCATGCACACTAAAATCTGTCCACTCTTATGACCTTACACACTAGTGCCATTTTAGGTGTCAAGTACTCCTTTATATAGTGTGGTGGATTAGGGTTACATCCATGTTAACCCCAATACCCATGTATTTTCAATTCCATGAGATCCATGGGTTAATCTCCATGGTCTTACCATGCAAGCCTAGCCCATTCCAAATAAACATTAGCTCACACTATATAAATACTTGAGCCCATATATAATTAGTCATACTTATGATCACTAAATTAATTCCAAATTAATTTAAGATCAATACTAACTAAATAATATGATTTCATATAATATATTAGAACTTATAATATATTAATAAATCATAACTTATACTATTCTCACAAGATTATCCATATAAATTCGGGTGAAGTGCAACCCAAATGGACCATGTCGGGTCGGGTCAAGTACATACCAATTACAGTTATGGACTTAGACATTAATTCAATAGTCTCCTACTTGGATAAGTCTAAAACTATTATTGAGTATGACTTCAAAACCTAACTGGCAATCATAGCTCTTAAATCTGTTGTCAAACTTTGACCTTTGTCAATGATTTGTCCATTAGATAAGGGATCATATATTCTTCCATTCTAGATATCATATGGACTGAGACATGGATTACAATCATTCTCTCAGTCCATTTGTTGTTTCCCGATTTCCAATTTATGATGATTGATTGATTGAACAAATCAAATCAGTCCTACCTTGGCCAAGCACTCACATGTGTCATCGCTAAACCATCGAGGGGCCTATAGATATCGCTTTTATCCCGAAGGTAAAAGGAATGGATAAACTTCGACTCATGTGGCTTGTTCTACTACTTGTTGGATCATACACAAAGGCACGTTTTATAACATCGAGTTACCGAATGCGTTTTCGTGCAATCAATGTACAACCAACTTATAGTAACAAGTCATATCTCTAGGTTTGAAGAATATAAGATATTATCATCTCATGATCACTCGTGATAAAATCCATGAAGTGATTCAAATGAGCACAGGTTGAATCCAATACTCATAACTTATGAGCACTCATTAGTGTTGTAGCATAACTTTCTCCACCAACTTGGACCTCTACAAGCCAACCTATGACAGTCTTGATTCATATCTACTTCCAACGTACATATGACCGACTGTGGATGATTTGAATAACTTAGTCATTCCGGAAGAATAACCTAGTTATTATGGAAGTCAAAACATGCAAAGTGAAACACAAGAATAAATGAATCTAATATGGTATCAAAACCTATTAATATAAATAGAACACTTTCTATTTATCATCATACTTATTACTTATTATTCATTGTGTCGGTGTTATCAACCTTATACTTGAATTAAAACACTAGGTGTCCCATGCTCCAAGCATGTACATTATGTTTTCTAAACAATAGCCTTTCCATACACCAAGTATGAACTCTATGTTTATCTATGATCCGTTTCTTTATGAACTTAGATCACTTGAACATAATTTCAATGATTCTATTTTCACACTCCCAAATCCTAGTCTTAAATGTAAGAATTCCAAATTCCTATCATTTATCGAAATCTGTTTAGATTTTAAACTTATATGCATTGTTCCTCTTGTAATGATTATGTACAAAGCCACAAAGACTTGGCAACAATCATTACAGAGTATCCCAATGGAAAGCAATTCCACGGAAAAGATATCTCAAATTAAAAGCGCATTGCTTTGAACATGCTTCTTGCATTAAGTTTCTTTAACCTTACACAAACTGTTTCCACATATGAAGACAACTCTATATTCCCATTTTGACTATCACTTCTGAACAAGAGTTGCCTCTTTTCAGACTATGTCAATATGATCCTTCCAATATTACAAATATACTTCCAACTATCCTTAAGCAACCAATCTTTGGTAAACCTTAGATTGTCCTTGACAATTGCTTAATCACTTTAGTCATGTCCAATTCCAGACATTTTTCCCCTTAATGCCCCAAGGCATTTCAAAAATTCATAAAGGATAAATAATTATAGCACATGTAAGCGATCTTGTACCCAAAGTAAATGGGACACGATTCATGATGTTTCACATAAAGACATGGTTCTAGACCAATATTTTGCCATAATAATTTTTGTTTGCCATATTCTAAAAAATTTGACTATGAAAAGGGATGCCATAATCATCTTTGACTATGAAAAGGGATGCCATAATCATCTTTGTATGAAAAGGGATGCAATATATAGAATTTTGTTAGGGTGCAAAGTCATGCTTGGAAGTAGTGTTTAGGCTTTCCTCTTTGTATGTGTAAATGGGTTGAGTCTTTCCTATAAATAGGAAGTGAGTGACTCCCATTATGGAAGAGAATCCTTTTTGGAGTGTTATACTAGAGAGAGAAATTGTATACAAACCCATTTGTATAATCTTTCTAGATCTAATAAGAGCTTACAAAGATTTATTTACTCCTTGTGTTCTTGAATTTTTATGATGATTCACTAGATCTTTTCTAATTCCGCACATGTCATCATAATCAACACCACTACAATTAGTATCAGAGCGGGTGTTCTTGATTTCATCAAGAATTGATCCTTGATGGCTATCTTGATTTGGTGATTCATTTTTTGATCATGGATCTTCATGTTTAGAGAGTGTTTTGTGCTCTAGAAGTCAAAATTTTCCTTGATTTGATCCATAATTCGACTTTCTCTCTCTAGAATACTTGTTTGTGTTACTTTCTCTCTCTAGAAAACCCATTCATAATCACTTTCTCTCTCTAGAAATTTTCAAGTTCTTGTAATCATGGTGGAAATGGTGTACTTGGATTATGATTCTTGGATTGTGATCATTAAAGATGTCAAATACAAGGTCAACTTACAACAATTCATTGGATTAATATAGAAAGGTGGGATGATTTCATGGGATACTTTGATTTCTTATGTAGGTTTGAAGAATGATCATGGTGGATTGATTTTTCGACCACTTTCAAAGATTGAATGCTTGACTAAAGCTTACAATAACTTGATGATTGAGAGAGATATGAAGACAGTAAAGGAAAAAGATTTATTTGACAAGTATTTCATTTCTCTTATTGAAAATCCGATTGATCTTCTTGCTCTTAAGTTTGTTGAAGTTCTTGACAATGGAGTTCAATGTGATGTTCTTGATGTTCAAGAAAAAGGAGTTCAATTTGATTTTCAAGATGAAAAAGTTTTTTGCTCAATTGGAGTTCAAACCGATGATATTTTGTGTTCTTGTGAGTTGTTTCAAGGAATGATTCCTTATCGGAAGCCGGTGATCCAAGAAAATCACATGTATCAAACTCCAAAAGATTTGATTCAAATTCACAAAGTTGATGTTGTGAAAAGTGGGTTTGTTTATGAAGTAAAGTCTTCAAGAAGCAAAAAGATGAGAAAGAAAAAGAAAAAGAAGATGAATCGGAAGAACAAGCGGGTTTACTCACAAAAATCATCAAATGTTGTGAAGCCGAAATCCGAGAAACAAATTTGGGTTTCAAAGCAACAATCTCCAAAGGTTGCATTGAATTTGAAGTCAAAACCCAAATGTGTTGGTGGTTCTTTTGAAGATGTTCTTGGTTTGATGAAGAACACGAAGAACACGAAGAACGAGTTGTACATCTCGCATGGTGGGTGGTACAATATTCGATTTGGAGATTTTCTCATTCCGACAAAAGAACCAAGATCTTCCAAATTTGATTCGTTCGTTGAAAATGGATCTCGATTTGTCAAAAAGGTATCTCAAATTCTCAAATGGATTCCAAAACATCCATGATTTCGATTCGTGTTTTGCGTTTTTTTTTTTTTTTCATTTTTGATCGATTTGCCTCATTGGATCTAATCTGTTTCAACCTCATTGTTGATCCAATTATTCTTGTTAAGATCAAATTCAAACCAAAAACAAAATAAAATTTAGTGTTCATCTTCCGTGATCCAAAGTCTCAATATTACTGTTCATGATTTGTTGAAGCCCAATCAATGATCGATATATGATTCATAACTTTGAGCCCAAAAAATCTCGATCGATTACTATTCATCAATGTCCAGTCCATTCTTTTGATCATTCACTGTTCTTTAATCGATTTATTAGCCCAAAATTAAATCTATATTACATACAACTTCGTTTCGTTCTTCCAAAAAAACTTTTTCATTTTGATCATCGATGATGCCGAGGTATTCAAATCAATGAAGCATCAATAATCTCAAAGTCGTATGCATTTTTTATTCAACTTAAAATCGATTTCGATTAGAGGTCAATGATGATTTTCAAATGTCAAAATTCCATGGGCTAATCGATTATCAATCTGATGTTCGATTTCAATTTTCTTGAGTCAAATTGCATCTCGATGTGCTTTAAAATCTATTTCGATTTCATCTGTTTTCGATGTTCATTATTGTTGTTGAAATCTTGGAAGAGTCAAAGCTAAAAGTCAAAATCGATTTCTTGATGAATCTGGAATTGATTTTGCTTTTGATGTTGTTGTTTTGAGTCGTTTGAGAAATTGAACAGCAAAGCAATATTAGAGTTGAGACTATGAGTAGTTAATTGAGATGGAAAGTTTGGTTGATTGAGGATCTGTAATGGAAGTTAAAAACAATGTTTGGTGAACTGAAAAATAAAACCGTGACTCACGAACTCAGTGATGTTCGAATCGATATATTGGTTTAATCAATTTTAGATTCGAAAGGCTGATATGGATTTTGGTTGATAATTTTGGAACGAGACTTGAAAGAAGGATCACATAGAGAAAAGTCGATGTATTTGATTTTGATGTGCAAATGCTTAGAAATATTTGGGATTTGATGTTAAGATTCGCATATTTAGAGTGGGGTTTGAATGTTCGACTAAACTAAATTTGTGTGATGAACTGAGAACAAATGATCGATGTGATGTCAACATGTGAAATCAAGAAAAATGAAATTGTTTAAATTCCAAAGACATGAATTGGGTTTCAGTTGAGTTCGCAAAATAAAATGATTGTGTTGATGATACAAGCATGAGTTCGCATCTATGGATTGATTCTGTTGTTCACTTGGATTTCGCATTTGGTGAGACAAGTGTGTGGTTGATGATTTTTTGGTTCGCATATAAAATCAATTGAATTCGCATATGGGTGAATCAACATCAACTTCGCATCTGGGTCTCAAGAATAATGTTTGCATTAGATGACAAAATGAAAATGTGAATGGTTGAAGAAGATCATTGTGTAGTGTTCGCATATTTTGTTATACTGGGTGAAAGATGCGAAAGGTGTGCGAATGAAAATGCGAAGTAATTGACTGTATAAGTGAATTGGGGAAGAAGAAAGTAAATAGTTTCGCATTTGACCCCTGAACTTTTCACGAAATGATAGTTTATACCCAACTTCACAAATGGGAAATAAAAACTGAGAAATTGCAGAATTTTCAGTTATGGTCCCTGCAGTTTGTGCGAATTTATGCTTTATGCCCGGTTTCGCAAATGGGTTAGAGTTTCGCATATTTGACTGTTTTTGGCGCAACGGGTCCCTGCAAGTTTCAGAAAATGACAATTTCTACCCGGATTTTGTAAAATCTTGCAACTTTCACCCAAAAAGTCAAAAATTTTCATAAATTGGAAAAAAATTTTGTGGCTTTTTCGTGAATGTTTTTCCATGCAAGATTTTTGGTGATTCATTTTTGGTACACATTAAGGGGGAGTATTGTATTGTCTATTCCTCGGGCTCTTCTCATCCTTAGTGGGTTTTATAATCATTTTTTTATTATAAAAAGTGGGAGAATGATGGGTACTCGAAGCTTCTCGGGTTTGTCGAATATTCATTTGCGGATTTGAAGACCGGTGTTACGTCAAGGGGGAGTTTGGTCTTGACCGCGCTAGCTCATTGGAGATTAAAGTCAGACATCCAATCCTACCTTTGAGGGGGAGAATGTTAGGGAGCAAAGTCATGCTTGGATGTAATGTTTAGGCGTTCCTCTTTGTATATGTAAATGGGTTGAGTCTTTCCTATAAATAGGAAGTGAGTGACTCCCATTATGGAAGAGAATCCTTTTTGGAGTGTTAGACTAGAGAGAGAAATTGTATACAAACCGATCATAATCAACACCACTACAAATTTTCTTAAGTTGAACCAATCCAACATGAAATTCATATATATATATATATATATATATATATATTCTTGACTAAAGGTGATTAAAATCTCAATATAAGCTCTTTAAAATGATTATAAACTCAATCTAAGCTTTTTAGAATTGAAATGATGTATAATTTCCTCTCCCTTATTTATAGCAAAACAACTTTTTCAACCCCTGCAACCTCAGAATTGAAACTTTTTGTCTTTCATAATTAACATTGCTAACTTGCAATACTTATCATAATTATCATGCTCCCACTAACATGATGATTATTAGCATAACACTTGTGCTCTCACTAGCTTTGACATGTATCCAAAAAACAATTGGACATCTAGAAGTTAATACTTTATTGACATTCTTACCAAAGTTTAGATTTCTAATACTAGATTGCTTTGATAACACTTTATCAAAATCATACACCTTATCTTAGATAGCTCATGGGTGTGTATAAACAATTTCAGAACTATGAAAAGGGATGCCATAATCATAGTCTTAATTGTTTAGACTTTTTGCCATTTCTCATAAGTCAATGTTAGTGTGCCGGTTAACCACGCATGCTCCACTAACGACTTTGAGAACTGCAAATATCACAATTGATATCTACTTAAAATCTACTTAGTGAAATAATTTCCTCATCATCATTTTCATGAATCGAAGAGAAACCTTATGACACTTAGATTTTATGGTGTATGTGTTCTTATCCACATGAATTTGTCAAAACCATAATCACAATACTAGGTTAGTGACAAATCCTAACTCATATGGATTGAACTTGTGCAATCTTAACCTCTTGCCACCTGGCAGCTCAAGGGTCTGCCATTGCTTCCAAGTAGTTATGCAAACAATTGAGAACATGTAGAACTCAAATTTATAGCCAACTTAACTGGAATGGGCACAGAAATGTCAACACAATAGGTTATAAACCTCTAGTTGTGTGCTAGTGATGAAATACATGTTTTTATTCTTGATTAGTTCTTGAAACTATATCAGGATCTTTTAGACTCCCAATATCTTCTTAACCTATTAGATTTTCTTGCCAAATATTCAAAAAGTAGTGTGGATTCTTAATCAAGACAAACACTTCACACAATTGGCCCTAGTTGGTCTTTGTTTTATCCAAAACATCACAACTTACCAATTTCAAATGTACAAGAGTAGAAAACTTTTACTCTTACATTTGAGAAGTGTTTTTAAACCTTCTTTAAAATATATCACTTAAGTTACAATCTTGGAGTATGACTCTAAGAATTTTTTGGAACGAACTCACCTTGTTAATTTAACCACTTAGACAATTCATAACTCCTATTCTTAGCTATCAGAATGCACTTAGAGGATGAATTGTGATAAGGTCTCTTAATCGTTAAGTTGATCGTATATACATGATAGCAAAGTACTCTCCCATCTTTTCAGATTTGAGAAACTTTTATCCTTCTGCCTAATTGAATTCTTCTTATTCGCTCTAACATACATTTGGAACTTTTCCAATGTCTCAGAGTTAAACTTAAGCTTGTACGTATAATCATATTTAATAAACCTTAGTAAATCATGACGAATACACTTATCCATCTTTTATGGTGGACATTTACAAGTGCACAAGAAAGTGTATTTGATACCTTATTCCTTCACTTGAGTCACATATACATGTGAACAAAGAACTAGTCTTAATTCTTCCAAAGTTTAAAATTCTCATACATCACACTAAACACCTTGTATGATTCCAAGTTTCGGTCCAATTGAAACTTGGGTGATGAGAAACTTTCCTTATTTGGTAAAATTTAGACACGACCACAAATGAAAGAATCAAATTCATATTTCTAATATTGCTATAAACATACAAACATCAAGTTTTCATGAATGCCATTGTAAGGAGATAAAAAAAAGTAAAACAAACTTTTATTTATTTTAAAATGCAGATAAAACGTTTCCTTACAATGCAACTTGAAATGAAAACTATGATATTACATGTTTCCTATAAATCTATCATAACTCCTAAGAAGTAGTTCAAGAATTCAATCTTCAACCAAGCGAAAGAAATCCATCTTCGTGATCAAATTAAGCATACTCTTTCGTTAAGTTTCCTTCCCTTTGCTAGATCCTTCTAAATATCAAAATGAAACCGAGTCACATTTTGTATTATGTATCACCAACTGGGAACATAATAGAGTTAGATAGTGGACTTACCTGAAGCAGTGTCAAACTTTTGATTCTTCTTTCTTTTAGGTAGCTTGGGAAGCTTCGCTTGTAATGCCCCATTTCTTTACACTGAGAAAATATAGACTCTTTAGGAATGGTACACAGACTATTCCAGACTTAGACTTTTTCTTTACCTTCCGGTCAACTGGGTTGACCAAGGCTGATCCCTTTCCATTAGGAAGAGAAAGTTTTTTTGAACTTCCAATGTTAACATTGTCCATGTCCATGGAAGTTTGAGAAATAGACCTTCCATCCATATTTGCTTGACTATTGCACCAAATCATTTCTGATTTAGCATCAGTAAGAAAATAAGAAAGATGCATTAAGGTCATGTCATGATCTGTCACATGGTAGTCTTTCTATATGGCTCAGGAAGTAACTGAAAGACCCAGTCAATAGCTAACTTCCTTGGGACAACGACACCTGAAATTCTCAACCTATCACTGTGTGACTTCAGTCCTAAGACATGAGTGCCCACAGGACTTCCAATTTTATGTTTTATTGTGAGTAGGGATTGTGTGAACTTTTCAACTACTTAAACTTGTGGGTTAGGGAGAATAATTGCAGGATGAGGAAGAAGAGAAGTATAACTTCCATGAGCCAAACTCTGGAAGTCATGTTCATTAGGAAGGCTTTATTTGGGAAGATCATTGTTGTCTAAACCAGACATCAACAATGGGAGAAAATTAGAAATTCAAGTACAGTTGAATTAAGTCCTCAATATAACACCCAATATGAAATATTAAGGCTAGGATCCAACAAACTATTTTATAACTTGGAAGAGGGATTCTGTAATCCAAGCTATAAAATATTTGAAGGTAGGTGAATGATGATTCACCAATTTCCACCAAGATAAAGAAGTGTATTATTAGGTTTTAATTGGTTTTAAACCTCCTAGATTCTTTTGAGATTCATTTAACTTTTCAATGACATGTTTCAATCTCGAGTGTACCCTTCAGGTTTTATGACTGGGATGTCGAGGATCACAAAACAAGGTGTAAAGAAACCATGCAAATATACTTGGTACCCTTAATATTTACCCCTCAATCGATGTGCTCGTTAACCACACATACTCCACCGATACTATGATAGACATTAAGTTACCCTTTGCCTACCTTGTTAAGTCCAGGTTAGTGTTCCTGCTAACCACACATGCTCCATTAATGGCTTAAACAAAGTGTAGAGTGTAATTTCATGTATTAGCACCTTATTCACATTTTTCCTAAATAACTAAGATTGAGAATTTATAAGGTTTAGTTACTTAGTATTTATCATTAATAATTTTAATAAAGGGAGAATTATAGTCCTTGTCCTACCCTTTTGGCTAACGACCCTCCACTGGTTAAGGAAGCGGTGGGTGAGAGTGAACACCCATTAAACTGCCATTTTATAGGCAGTAACCTTATACCCCCCCCCCCCTTATAGACCGGCTTCGTGAATGAGGCCTACTAATGATAAGACAACTTTTTTTGTTCTTATACACATATAAATATTATTAAACTTAAAATATTATAAAGTATAAACGTTAAATTTTAACCTTTTAAAATTCTAGGGATTGGAACTAAAGTTTTAATTATGGCTTTACATGTTCCAAAACTTGAGGGAAAGTTTTGTAAACTTTGAAAACTTTTCATTTCTCATAACTTATGCGTTAATGGCTTATTAAAATGAGTGACTTTTCATCTTATGTAACCATTGTGTTCTTTTAATGGAATTAATCACATGTGACTTTTGGTTATACATAACTTGAGGACAAGTTATGGACGCCATTAAAATACATAATGATCAAGAATTAAACTACCAAGAAGTTTACAAATATTTCCTATGATCATCTAAGCTCATAAGTTCAAGAACATGCATATCAACAATTTCAAGAATCATAAAATTAACCATACAAAACATGAAATTTTGATAACAACTCTGAAATTGGTTTACCATAATCATTACCACATCAAAAAATAGTTTTTATAGGTCCAAAACAGTTTAAGATAATGATTCTAGACCAATTCCAGCACCAATACTCGAAGATATGTTGTCAGGGGGTCCAACTCGCCGAGTGCATGAACCAACTCGACGAGTTGGTTTCATTTTGCCATGGACTTGTCGAATCCATGAGTGAACTCGGCGAGTCCACGCTCCAAACAGCAAGATAACTTCGATTTTTCAACAATTGCATCAAGTATAAAAGAAAACAAGCCTAGGCTCTGATACCACTGTTGGGCTTTGAGCATTCTAAGACTGCTATGGTGTACATGCAACCTATAAACCTTGGATCTATGTTTTCTCTATTATACATGCAAATATTAAATCTTATAGTGTAACACTGTAATTTTTCAAACAATTTTTCACATTTTTTAAAACATACTTTCATTCATAAATATTATAAAAATTTCATGGTATCACATATCAATCCATAGAAACACAACCTAAGATCATAATAATAATTAAACTCCTCATGTGTGTACGGATCATGTCGGTGCCTTCCCGCAATTCTCACTGGTACCTAAAACACATAACACAACACTGTAACCATAAATGCTTAGTGGGTTCCCTAAAATACCACATATAACACACAATAGCCACTCAAGGCTACAACTATGTGGGCCCTCTATCCCTAACTCTGTGGATGTGACATCCCCATTTTCTCGACCAGAAAAGACCGATTTTGTTTATGCTTTGTAAAAATCAGAGTACTTTTTTTTTCATAAAAATGTTGCGGAATTTGTTCCCAGAAAAACACGATAAATACGTTATTAAAACATCTTCGAAGAAACGTATTTTTATTCATCTTAAAACGTTTGGGATGTCATCGTTAATACAGAAACATAAGCATAAACAGAACTTACAATTATTTACACTAGTGATCTACATCTCTTTAAATCTCTCAGTGTAATGCACTTCATATCGTCACCTGTGATGTAAATAACCTGAGTGGGTCAGGTTGGGAAACCTGGTGAGTACATAGGGTTTTCAACCCACAATAATATAGTTATTATGTTTAAACAATCAAACAATCAACCCAATTACCCATCCCCATTATCTTCTTTTAGTCTTTCCTAAAGATATTATCTCAAGGGTCATCTCGTATATCATATTTACTTCTCATCTCCTTACATCGTATTTCCTTATATGATTGTTCCTACGAACTTTACCTAAGGATCATCGCCTACATTGCATAGACAATACTATTCCGGGGATTACTCCCTCAATATGTGTCTAGCAAGAGTTAGGGTATCATCGCATGATTACACAGCCAAAACATCCCCTGGACTTGTAAATCATGATAAGGGTTAGTCTATCATCGCATGAATACAAAGCCACAACATCGCCTAGACTCGTACTTCATCATAAGGGTTAGACTATCATCGCATGAATACGTAGTTACAACATCGCCTGAACTCGTAATTCATCACCTACAGGTTACTAGCCTGCTGGTGTTTCCACAGGGTTGTCTATAATAGTCAGTGATCGCCATCTATACTCTGGTAGATGACTACATCTCCAAATTGTCGGACAAGGTTGTAGTATCCTACATCACCGATTCATAATCACCTATCTATCCTCACCTAATTATCATCAAATTCCTATCATCTCCTATCTCTCATTATTTTATTTCATCACTCACCAACTATTTCATCTACTCATGTTCTATCCCAACATATTTGTAGATATAAAATAAATATACACTTTAAATCATTTAAAACATGTATAAATCATTCATCCAGCATAGACAACAAGTATTCAAACAATATGCACACATAGCACGTAATTTATATTAAAATACTTCATATCTATGTGTAAGATGAAAGGGACTATGCACTCACCTGAAAGGTGGTGACTCAACACTCGGATAGCGCTTCGATACTTTCAAAACAACTTTCCTTCGATAAAACCTAGTATCAACACCACTAGGGTTTAGTCTACCGATATCCGCGACAAATTAATAGTCTGACTATTATTATTATTATATAAGCATTAAATAACACTTAATATAACACATAATAATAGCCCAAATAATTATTTTCAGGTCCTAATAATGTCACTATAATTAATTAGAAGCTATATTAAAACTAGCGTAGGCGTAGCTCACTTACAGCAGGTTTTTCGCAAAACCGGGCTTCGCTGGAGCAGCGTTTCCCGAGCCAAAAGGCTCTTTTCTCGGAGCCGTCGGGCACTCAGGGGCTTCCGCCTCGTGCTAGGGAGTTACCCTAGGCTTTAGGGGGTTAGGGAGGCTTAGAGAGAGAGTTTAGAGAGAGAAAGAAGGGTTTGAAGGTGTGAGAATGAATGGAACCCGACACCTTTATTTATAGGGGTGCTGACTGGCCTACTCGCCGAGTAGGGGGAACCTACTCGCCGAGTTGGTCCATGTGGTGGCCTTCTGGTGGTGCCACGTGTCCGATTCTGGTGGTGCCACGTCACCCCCTATCGCGTATCAGCCTTAAAACTTAGAAAAATCATAACTTTCGCATACGAGCTCCGTTTTCGACGTTCTTTATATCCACGCATAGGTAAAATCAAGATCTACAACTTTCATTTAGAATCCGTTGGCTAATTCTTGACCGATCTCAAATTTAACAGTAGGAGGCGTTTAGACTGTTAAATGACCGCGAAGAATTCATAATTCCTTCATACGGACTCCGTTTTCGTCTGTCTTTTTATCAGTGAGTTCCTATTAATGAGACCTTCAACTCTTATTTAGGTCGCGTAAGCCAAAAACCGCTCGAACTAAAATTCGAGTTTCGGGTCGTGCATTGCTAAGCCGAATCTTAGAAAAATCATAACTTCCTCATACGAAGTCAGATTTGGGCGTTCTTTTTATCGACGCTCTTAGTTTAACATATTCTACAAATTTCATTTAGATTGCTAAGGATAAATCTCACTCTATCGTAAATTCACTATTTACGCTTCCTGGTGCCGCGCCGGTTTTGCCGTAAAACTTCGACGGGCCATAACTTCTTCGTTATAACTCGAATTTCGGCGTTCTTTATATGTACGGAATCCTCGTGAAATATTCTACAACTTTGTTAAGATTATTTATTCTAAATAATCTTTTGTCTAAAAGTCATTTTCGACCCCTATTGTCTCTAAATTGACTATCCCGGACCTGCGGACGTTACAGTGGACACTCTGGTCCTAACTCTGTGGACCTTCCGGTCCTAACTCTGTAAACTCTGATATATACACAACATAATTCACATAGAAATAATGCGGTGCAACACAACACATAAATAGCATACAAGATACTATATTACATAACTATAATTACCACTCAAGGTAAAGTATAGTGAGAAGACTCGCCTTAGGAAATCTCGAAGAATCTCGAACTCGGAAATACTGAACTAGTCTCCGCCTAATCACATTAATAATTACTATAATCAATATGACTTTCAAAGGCTAGACTAATTCCCCTCTAAGTTCTCTAAGAAGGGTAAAACACCATTCTACCCCTATGATTTCTCAAGAGTCCAAGCATTGACTAATCCCTAAAAGAGGTAGTCATAGTTAATTTCAACTATGTTGAGAGGACCCGAAGAGGCTGTGATACCAATTTCCAGGATTGCTTTCGTTTCAATCGAAGGAGCAGTGTTGCGGACGTAATAGTCATCGAATTTGAAATCAAACCTTTCAACTGTTAGTCGAGTGCGTCTGATAAGAACTCTATATGCCACCTTGTTTGTTGAGTACTTAAGAAATAGGCCTTCATCTGACTTTGGTGCAAATTTGATAAGGTTATCCTTGTTGTTAATCACAAAACATATACACCCAAATTTGTGAAAGAATCGGACATTCGATTTTTGATTGTTGAGGCCCTCATAAGGTGTTTTGTTGAGACACTTGCAAATAATGCTACGGTTTTGGACAAAGCATGTCGTTGCCACTGCTTCGGCCCATAAGTATAAAGGAAGTTTTGTAATGTTTAACATAGATCTGGCTACTTCTACCAGAGTACGATTCCTTTTCTCTACTACTCCATTTTTTTGCGGTGTGTAGGGATTAAAAAATTTGTGACTAATACCTTTGGAAACCAAGAAACTATCCAAGAGATTATTAGTGAATTCAGTTTCGTTGTCACTTTAGATTCTGCGAACTGATAGCTTGATTTGGAGTTTAATTTCTTTGATGAAGTTTATTAGAACTTGCAGTGTTTCAGACTTGAGTCTCAAGAAAAAGACCCATGTGAAACGAGTGAAGTCATCAACTATAACCAATATGTACGTCTTGTGATAGAGACTGGATACGGTAGAAGGACCGTAGAGATCAATATGCAGCAACTCTAGAGGTTCAGAAATTAATGAATCAATAACCAGTGGGTGACTTCCCTTGGATTGTTTTCCACACTCACAAGCAGGGAAGAGTATTTCATTGCTATACTTCATAATTATGAGGCCTCGGATGAGTTCTTCAGTGACAAGGTTATTGGTGTACCGAAAGTTCAGATGAGCTAGCTTGCGATGCTAGAACCAGCTAACTTCAGATACAGCTTTGGACAGAAAACATAGTTGTTGTTTCCCAATGATCAATAGGATATCCAAAGGATACATGGTCTTTTCGGATTTGGATTTGATCAATCACGTGCTTCTATCACATGTCATGATGTAGCAAAATTCATTATCAAACTCAACCCAATGACCTACTTTGCATAGTTGTCCTATACTTATGAGATTATGTTTAAGGCCTTCTACTTAAGCAACCATCTGTATTGAGAAGTTCCCTCGTTGTGAGTACACCATAACCTCGGGTGATACCATTGGAGTTGTTAACAAATGTTACATGTCCTCCATTGCTAATAGGCCCAAAATCTCGAAGATATTCTAACCTTCCTGTCATGTGCAAGGAGCAGGCATTATCGATCAACCACTCCTCTTCTTGTTCCTACTTACACAAAGCCTAAAAATTACATGGTTAGTTTGGACACCCAAACAACTTTGGAGCCCGGGGTTACAAATGAATTTTACTTAGATACACGAAATTACATTGTGGGACAGGTTTCATATCAACTTTCAGACCTAGACGTAGATGTTTTGAGGTCTTTTGAGGATTACGAGGTTTTTGGAAGTTACGAGGTTTCAGATGATTACGAGGTTTTGAATGATTACGAGGTTTAGGAGGATTACGAGGTTCTAGAGAATTACCAGGTTGGACTTGATTTGGTCTTTTATGATGATAAAATCCAAAGGTAAGATTTTTCTCATTTAGCCAGACACAACACCTGGTCAGCGGTGTGGTTTGAGGCTTGTGACCAGTTCGATAATGGGATTTGATAGAGTTGCCCTTGGGTTTTGAAAAAGTTTGGGCAGTAAACTTCCTCCTAGGTCTAGATCTTTTGTCTGCATTTGATTTCCTGGTAGGTTTTGTTTGTTTTTCCAATTGACGTGACTTTAGAAGTCTAGGAGTTGACAAAATTCCTTTCCATTTTGGGTCATCTGAAGAATAGTTTTGAAAGCGATATCTATGAAAAGATTTGACACGCTTTTGGGAGTTGTCAGGAGATTTTGAAAAATCTTTAGGAACTGTACATTTCTTTTTGTCTGTTTTCTCGATTGGAGTGTTTTTTGAAATCTGATCATGATTTTCAGGACCCTTTTTTTAGAGATTTTGGTTTTGTTTTTTGAAAAACTGTATTGCATTTTCCTACGTGCATTGAGTTCCTCTTTGAAAGCTTGTTTTGCATATGTTTTTGGGGAACTGCAGTCATTGAGGTTTAGTTGTGGTTTCCTTGAAATTTTTGACTCTTTTTGAAAATGAGGACTTGAGTCATTTGAGATGGAAGAAACAAGACTTTATGAAGATTGACCATATTCAAAATTATCTATGGGCAATTCATGAAGAATTGGTTGAATGGTCATTGTACTTTTAACTTCGATCTGTGGTAGAGAAGATTGAGCTACTGCAAATTAAGTAAGAGATGGTTCTTTGGTGGGACATTTTATGGATGGTAACTTTGGGTCGAGACTGCAGTTAGAAGAACTACGATCGCAGGACAAGGTTGGACAATGTTCAAGAGATTCGGGTCCTTCCATAAGGATGTCCTCATCGACAACTGATGAGGCCTGAGAGTTGGGATAAATAGTGCCAATGATTGGAATTTAATCACATAAATGATCTGAGGTTTTAGGAAGAATTTCCTCAATGACACAATTATTACTTAAATTGTGAAATCTACTGAAGTGGGCTCTAATGTCTTAAGGAAAGGTCTTATCAGTCACTAGGAAGTGAAACCCTCGGTCAGGAGGGACATAGAGACGATCTTTGTTAAACCAGGATGATGAGTCCATTTTGGTGGAGTACCCATTGGACCAACCCCAATTGTATGTATTGTCAACAGTTCCATTATTTACAAGATTCTCAATGGCATCGCTTTCATTAACAAATGTTCAATTAACAAGTTCAAACGTACAATTTATTTTTATGCTAAATCCCTCTGATCTAATGCTATTCCAAACTGGGTTTCACATAAAAAATTTTGCATCCTTCTCTAATCCTAAGTCTCTTTCTAGCATGGCCACTTTGAGTCTTTTGTCTTTTAGACGTCCTCTTACATGGAAGATTTCCTGGGATGCTATATCCTTCTTATCTAGGGCCTTGTTGTAGTCTGAAAGGACGGCAACACATGTTTCATTAAGGTTGTCATGGAATGGTTGAAAATCATGCATGCTATAATTGAGAGTTTGAATCATAAGCTTTACATGTTCCTCTATGCTCAAAGTTCTGTCCTTTTCCATATAGAAGTAGTTGTTTTCGAGCTTGTTCGATCCATCTTCTTTCGTAGTGGCCAGCATGAAAATCTTACCCTTTCCCTTGATGTTGAAATCTTCATCCTCATCACCCAAAGAACACACTTGATGATCTCTTTTCACCTGGGCCACATATGCCCTTCCCTTTTCTTTTTCATCTATTTCTTGTGCCATTCGGAGATAAAAGGATTTGTCCTTCAAAACATTTTATTTACAGTCCTTAGCAAAATGATACTTTTTGTTGCACTTATGACAAATGACAACATCTTCTTTAACTTCGGTTTGAGGCACCGGAGTCAGTTGGTTTAGCAGGTTGCGGTATCCGCTTGGCTTGATGAGATTTTATAGGTTACGGAGATCGATGAGGGTGTTTTGGGTATCGAGGGTGATTGTTTTGAGGGTTGAAGTTTCGATTAAAGGGAGGCTTAGTGAACTCTTGATTCTTGCGAAAGGAGGTTGGATGTAATCGATTGAACTGCTGACTGACAAAAGCAATAGCATTCGGGAATTCCTCTTCATCATCACACTCTGTGTCAGCTTCATAGGAATGCGGCGGGTTTTCATAGGAGAAAGAGTAGGCTTGAGGAGTTATGTTTTGCGGAGTGTGGGCCATGAGAGCAAGTGACCCTCCGAAGTCAGCATAGTCTTTGAGCACAATTGATTCTTACGCTTTGAGATCTTCGTATAGTTTGAAAAGAGAGAGTGAGTGAATCTTCCTGTCACCTTGGACTATCATTTTTGCTATAGTCCGGTGTTTCCCTAAACCATTGAGAAATTGGAGATTGGTTTCATTGTTGCTGCGAATAGTGCCAACATTTGACAACCTAGTAACAATGAGGATGAATCTTTTGAAAGAGTCCTCAAGGCTTTCACTCGCATGTGCTTTAAAATTATTGAATTCGTTGAGTGTTGTAGTGAGCTTCTTATCTTATGCCTGATTAAAACCTTTATACAGGTTCTTTAGAACATCTCAGATATCTTTTGCAGATTTGCAATTGATGATAATGTCGAAGTTTTCAGGAGCAACTCCGCAGGATATTTCATAAAAGGCAATTGCATCATTTTCCATTTTATCGAGATCATCCTTCGTGGGACGATTTAAGGCAACTTGACCTCTTTCAAGTCTGGCTTGGGCACCGTCGTCTTGAACTGGAGTGAGAATCAGGACATGAGGTCCTTCTTCTACAGATCTCTACAGATCTCGTCCAAGTCTTCATAGATATCTCTCAATTCTTTGGGACCAGTGGTGATACTCATTTGCCACCAATATTGGAGCTCTATTCGAACATCCAACATTGTTGTAAACATCAAGTGATAATGCTTGTGCCATATTTCCTTGTTTTGAAAAAGATATTTTTTTTAAAAAAAAAAGAAGAAGAAGTGAGCTTCAGTGGTATAGAAGGCCTTTTAAAATCAGAGTTCTTGCTCAATGTACGGTGGATGCGGAAGAGAAGATATCTAGAAATTTATCATGTATCAAAAATATAACCATGAAAGACATATGATGAGAGTTCTTGAAAGATAAGAAACAAAAGAGAGATAAAAATCAAGAACATGACAAGAACATGGGAGAGAAGATTCTCCCTTGGTGCGGAGAGATCCCACAAATTCTCTCTTTAGGATTACATTTTAGAAAAGATGCATACATGAAAAATGACCACCTCTTTCTTTATATATGAGGGAGAGAAAATATGCCAACAATACAAAATAAAGGGAGAATTACAATCTAACTATCACTCATTATTTGTAGAGCATTTCCATGCTCCAACATAAAGAGTTAGCAATTGTGATATTTGCATTCTCAAATTCGATTATGATTATGGCATGCCTCTTCATAGTTCAAATTGTAAGAAATGGCAAATAGTTTGAACATTCAGAACCTATTTTTGTAAGTGTTGAATAGTTTAGACACCCATATGAGCTTAGATAAAGGTTTATCGAGGCATCTCGTATCAGAAATCTAAACTTTGGTAAGAAAGTCAATAATGTATTGACTTCCAGAAATCTAACTGATTTTGGATACATGTCAAAGCTAGTGGGAGCATCAATGTTATGCTAGTAACAAAATAATTGTTATGCTAGTGGGAGCATAATTATTATGGTAAATGTTGCGAGTTAGAAATGTTAATTATAGAAAACAAAAGTTTCAATTCGCAAAGTTGCAGTGTTTGAAAAAAAAAATTTGCAATAATTAAGGGAGAGAAACTTAGACTTCGTTTTAATTCTAAAAGTTTAGATTGATATTTTAATAATATTTAGTCAAGTACATATATGAATGTTATGTTGAAAATATTTGACATAAGGGAAGTCTACATATGGAAATGTTATAGCAAGAGATTGGTAAAGTATCAGGTCTTTATGTAAGACATTATAAATCGTGTCCCATATGCTTCAGATATAGGATTGATTGCATGTGCTATAATATTCTCCTGTTCTAATTTTCCAAATGCCTGGGGCATTAAGAGGGAAAAGGACTAGAACCGGATATGACTAAAGTTATTAAACAACTGTCAAGGACGATCCAAGGTTCGGTAAGGATTGGTCACTTGTGGCCAGTTGGAAGTATAGTAATGAAAGGAACATATTGACATTATTATGAATAGATATGATTCTATTAAGAATGGATACTCATATGGCAATTATGGAAAAGTTTCCATAATGGGAGTTGAATATCAAGAATCTATGGGTAAGTTGAAAACTTTTATACAAAAAGGATGTTCAAAGGAATGTGCTTTGAATATGAGACTTCGTATATATGGAATTGTCTTGTAACAATCTCCAGTGGAAAATTTTGTAATTGACAAAGTCTTTGTGACTTGTATACATAGTCATTACAAATGGACCACTGCATAAAATCTTAGAATCTAACAATTTATAGTAAGTAGTAAGGACTTGGTATTCTTACACTTACGATAAGGATTTGGAATTGTGAAATGAGTGTCATTGGAAATATTTACAATTGATCTATTTCACAATGTAACGACCATATGTAAACGTAGTGTGCATGGTTGGAGCATGGGATAACTATTATTTTGATTCAAGTGTAAAGTTGATAAATCGATACATTATACAATTAATAATGTGCAAACAATACGGTGATTAAATAAAATGTGTTTTATTTTTATTCAAAAGTTTTGAGACCATATTGGATTTGATTATTCTTGTGTTTCAATTTCCATGTTTTGACTTCCCGAATAATAATATTATTCAAACCATCCACAGTCGACCATAATTTGGAAGTAGTTATTGAGGCAAGACTGTCATGAATCAGTATGTAGATTGTCTAAGTGTTTTAGACATAGCACAAGTTTGCTGCAGTATTCACGAGTACTCATGCAATAAGATTTGAGTAGTGGATTAAACCCACACACATATGAATCACTTCATGGATTTTATCACGAGTGATTGTGAGACGATAATATCTTATATTCTTGAAATCAAGACATGTGAGTTGTAGTTTACAAATCGGTTGCACACCGACATATGTAAAAGCACCAATAACTTGGTGTTATAAAACATATTGGTGTGTGTGATTTGATGAGTGAGTACAAGCAGGAATTTAAGTCGAAGTTTATCCATTCCTTTTATCCAATGTGAGATAAAAGTGATATATGTGGCCCTCGATGATTTAGTGATGACAACCCTAAGCACTTGGCCAAGCCTGGACTGATTTGATTTGTTCAATTACTCGGTTGTCATAAATCAGAAATCGAGAAACAACACATGAACAGAGACAATGATTATAATCCATGTCTCAGTTTATACGATATCTAGAATAGAGGAATATATGATCCCTTATCTAATGGACACATCATTGACTAGGTCAGAGTTCGACAATGGTGTTTGAGAGCTACGATTGCTAGTCGGGATTTTGGAGTCGTACTTGTAATAATAGTTATTAGACTTATCCAAGTGGAAGACTGTTGGATTAGTTGTCTAATCCCATAAGTATAATTGGTATGTACTTGACCTGAGAGTAACATGGTCCATTCGGGTTGCCTTCACCAAAACAATCTGATAGGATGGTTATATGAGAAAGAGGTTATTTATGCTTTATTAATATATTATAAGTATAATATATTAATTATGAAATCATATTATTTAATTAGTATTGTTCAAGAATTAATTTAGTGATAAAAAATACTAATTAAATTAACGGGGACCGATTATGTAAATCAGTGATATATATATATATATATATATATATATATATATATATATATATATGTTGTTTGGGCTAATGATCCATGTTGGGCAATGTTTAAGTAAGTTTATGTAAGAATTAGCCAACATGATACATGTATCATAACCTAAGTGTCTGGATTAGGGTTACCCATGACTCTTGGAATTCTACTATATATATATATATATATATATATATATATATATATATATATATATATATATATATGTGTGTGTGTGTGTGTGTGTGTGTTATCACTTAGCTAAAATCGATGCCCTAATGATGGGTTTTGGTCATAAGACATACTACGTGCTCATACAAACCCTAATGCTTGGATCTAAGTTTCTCTATTGTACATGCTTTGAATCCAAGACTATAAACTCTAATTCTAGTATACAAGTAATCATATTAACATAAGAATGAGTTTATAATGTTACCTTGATTGTTATGTAGCAATAACAATCCCAAATCTCCTTGTATTGACTTTGGAATGCTTTGAGTCACAAGTGTCACTCCTCTAATGGTTCACAAACACCATAAGCAAGAGGATGAAGAGGAGAGAGGTTGGAAGCTGTCAAAAACGTGTAGAAACCCTAACAAGAGGCTTAGCTACGTTTTTGAGCCTTAAGGGGTCTTTATATAGTTGGGCTATTAGGGTTATCTAACAAGGAAACCCTAATTTGGATGCTTAAACCCTAAGCAACCCATACTCTCCTTTTAATCAAGCCCTTGGAAGATTTCCTTATGAGCTTCCCCATAGAATTCGTCCATCCCTTAATACAAGGCAATCCATGGCCCAAATTGCAATTATCTTATAATTACAATTCCAGTCCCTTAAGTTTAATTAATCACTTTTAGTCACAAAACTAATTACCAATTAATTATTGACTAATATTAATTAAACAATATGATTTCTCCTTTAATATATTATTCTCATAATACATTAATAAATCATATTTAATCCTTACTCTCCATAATTCATCCTATCAAGTTGCTTTGGTGAAGGCAACCCAAAAGGACCATGCACCATCGGGTCAAGTACACGCCAAAATAGTTATGGACTTAGACACTAATCCAACAGTCTCTCACTTGGATAAGTCTAACAACTATTCTACGTATGACTTCAGATCCTGATCTGCAATCGTAGCTTTCCAAAGCCGCTGTTAACTCTGATCACATCAGATACGCGTGTCCTTAGATAAGGGATCATATATTCCTCCATTCTTGATATCGTCTGAGATATGATTTTTAATCATTCTCTTTGTACTACTTCTCGATTTCTGATTTATGACGACAAACTAATTAAACAAATCAAATTAGCCCTAGCCCGGCCGAGCATTTACGTATGTCATCACTAAACCATCGGGGGGCCCAAAGATATCGCTTTTATTCTTTGAATAAAAGGAACGGATAAACTTTGATACAATGCTTGCTTGCACTCACTAACCAAATCACACACAACAATATGTTTTATAACACCAAGTTACTAGTGTGTTTACATATTATCAATGTGCAACCGATTAGCAAGATAGAACTCACACATCTCGGTTTCAAGAATATAAGATGTTATCGTCTCACTAATCACTCGAGATAGTGATCCAAGTGAGCGTGGGTTTAATCCAATGCTCAAATCATATTCATAAGCACTCATGAACGTTGCAGCAAACATTTGCTTATGTTTAATACTCTTTTAGACAATCCACACACCAATTCACGACAATCTTCATTCATATCTACTTCCAAAATATGAACGACTGTGGCCCGTTCGAATAATTCAATTATTCTTAATAAACTCAATTATTCTGGAAGTTAAAACATGCAAGGTGAAACACAAGAATAATACTAATCCCATATGGCCTCAAACCTTTGAGTATAAACAAAACACATTTTATTTATCACCATATCGATTACTCATTATTTGTCGTTTCGGTTAATCAACTTTATACTTGAATTATTACACTTGTCCCATGCTCCTAGCATGCACACAATGTTTACCTATGGTTTTTACTTTGTGAAATAGACAAATTGAACACATTTCCAATCATTCTCATTTTACAACTCCAAATCCATTTTCTTAAGTGTAAGAATATCAAATTCTTGTTACTTATAGAATATACTAGATTCTAACACTTTATGCAACGATCCTTTTGGAATGCCACTGCACCAAAGTCTCAAAGACTATTGCCAATGATATTACAAAGTCCTCTAACATAGATTGTTACAAGACAATTCCTTAGATATGATGTCTCTCACTCAAAGTACATTCCTTTGAACATCCTTTTGCATAAAAGTTTCTAATCTAGTCATAGATTTTCAATATTTACTTCCCAATATAGATACATTTCCATACTTTCCATATGACAACTCATTTCTTAATAGAATCTTTTCTATTCATCATAATGTCAATATGGTCCATTAATACCATGCTTCCAACTACTCACAAGCAACCAATCCTCGTTGAACTTTGGATGGTTCTTTGATAGTTGTTTAATTATTTTAGTCAAAACCGATTCTAGTCCCTTTTCCCTCTAAATGCGCTAGACATTTGGAAAATTTTAGAATGGTCAAACATTAAAGCATTTGCAATCGATCCTATACCCGAAGCGTATGGGACACGACGCACAATGTTTTATTTTCTATGTTCTCAAAATTTGAATTGTGAAGAGGAATGTCGTAATCATAATCGAAATTTTAAGAACACACTATGTACCTTTGACTAAGTTTATTAACATTTCTCAACCTAATCCTTTAGATTTGAAATGAAGCATAATATTCTCTCCCTTAATTATAGTAAAACAACCTTTCAACTCTTACAACTTTGCAAAGTATGACTCTTGTTTTCTATAATTAATATTGCCAACTATGCAATACGTGCCTTAATAATCATACAGTCATAACATTTATGCTCCCACTATCATGATGATTATTATAAAACTTAACACTTATGCTCCCACTAGCTTCGACATGTATTCATAAACATCTTAACTTTCAGAAAAACAATACTTATTGAATTTCTTAAGTTCATGTTTCTAATACTTAGTGCTTTGACAATCATTTATCAAGGCTTCTTGAACTTATACACCTTTGCCTTCGATAGTTCATATGTGTGTCTAAACAGTTAAGACTAATTGCCAAACCTCAAATTATGGAAAGTGATGTCGTAACCATGATCGAATTCGAGAATGCAATTTTACAATCACTATCTTTTAAAATCTTTCTTAGTGAAAGCATTTTCTCACAATCATTTTCATGAAGGAGGAAATCTTATGACACTTAGATTTAAACGGTGTATGTGTTCCTATCCATGTGAATTTGTTAAAACCAAAGTTTACGACAAATTCAAACTCATATGGATCGAACTTTCTTAATCTTGATTTCTTGCCTTATGGTAGCACAGCTGCCCACCACATCTTCCAAGTAGTTAAGCAGCTCACCTTTTCCTATCAATGTACTTTCCATTGATCAAGGTCCTTGCCTTTTATGCATTCAAATGAGAACTCATAGGACTCACATGCATAATTAACTCGATTGGATTGGCACAGAAACAAAATAATGTCTTCACGATAGGTTGTAAACCTCAACTCGTGTGCTAGTGATAATCGATAAGGTTTATTTGATTTGTTCTTGAAACCTTTCAGACCAATAAGACTCCCACTGACTCCTTAACATATAAGATTCTTTTGTCAATAAACATTTCTTGACAAACAAATATTCAAGAGTTAGTGTAGTTTTTATCAAAACACTTCATAATTTTGGTCTTAGTTAGTCTTTGTCTTATCCAAGACATCACAACTTTCCACAATTTGATGAATGTTATAAACCTTCTTAATCCTATTCACTCAATGTCAAATCTTGACTTTAAGACTTGTTTTGGAACGAAGTATGATTGACTTCTTGATTTGACCATTTCTTCAATCTTTGATTCCTCTTCTTGGACATACAATTGTACCAAGACTCACTTAAAGGATCAATTGGGATATGGTTCTTAATCATTAAGACCTATCATAAAGCATAAAAGCTACTCTCCCTTCTTCTTATAATGGAGCAACTCTTATCTTTCTGCCTACTTGATTCTTCTTATTCGTTTTGCTATTGATCTAAACCCTTTAATCAATTCAAAATTACACTTAATCTTGTAAGTGTAATCATATTTACTAAGCCATTAGTAAATCATGACGAATATCTTTGTTACTCTTATGGTGAACTTGATCAACACACAACTTTGTGTACTCGATCTCCTAGTCCTTCACTTGACACTTTGTCAATGAATTAGTCTAATTTCCAAAATATGAAATTTCTCATTCATCATGCAACCAAGTTGCATGATTCCAAGCTTCTGTCCGATTGAAACTTTGGGCGATGAGAAACTCTCCCTATTTGGTAAATTCTTGACTTTCCATAACACAATAAGAAACAAATCCATTATTGCTAATAATTTTAACATCAATTTTTCATACACGCCATTGTAAGGATAAATAAATAAAATTTAAAATCAAAAATTTATTTTATTGCGGAAAAATTTGTCCTTACAATGCAACTCATTGAAAAACTTATGCTAATACATCTTTCTTAGCAATCTAATTCTAACTCTAAGTAGTAGCTCAAGAATCTAATCTTCGAGAAACGCGATCGAAATCCATTCCTTCACGGTTAAATTCTGCTCACTTCTTCCCTTAAGCTTCTTTTCTTTTCTTCGATCCTTTTAAACATCAATTGTAATCTTATCACATTATGTATTCAGAATCTAGAATGAAGCTTAAAATATTTAGTCAATGGATTTTACCTAAATTAGAGCCATACGTTTCGACTCTCCCATCTCTTAGATCTCTTAGGTAAATAGGGCAGCTTCGTCTCCAATGCCCCTTCTCTTGGCAATAAAAGCAAATTGACTCTTTTTGGAATAGGACATGGAACTACTTCAGACATCGCCTTTCTCTTATGATAAATCTTTTCAATCATAGCATGTCTTTCATTGCCATTGTCTATATCCATAGAGGTCTCGAAGGCATATTCACCAATCAACTTTGCTTTTCTATTGCGCCAAACCATTGTTGATTCAGCAACAATAAGCATATAAGTGAGATCTATAAGGGTCACGTTGCGGTTCATCATATAGTACTCTCTTACGAACTCACTATATGAGTTAGGAAGTGACTGAAGAACCCAATCAATAGCCATTTCCTCACAGACAACGGATCCCAACAGTGTGACTTCATCCCTAAGACGTGTGCACACACCGACTTTCCTTCTTTATGTTTACTTGCCAAAAGGGCTTGAGTGATATTGAACCTTTCAATTTTACAATCTTGTGGGTTAGGGAGAATAATTGGAGGAGGAGGAGGAAGTGAAGCATGATTTCTTGTTCCTCGATCGAATCGTGGAATATCATCTTCATGTGGAATGCTTGTTCCACGGGATTTGAGAAGACCATAGTTATCGAACTTTGACATCGGGAGAAAAACGAATTCAAGTTAGTTGATTGATTGAGTCCTTGGTAAATCACCCAAATGAAATTCCAAGGCTAGGACCCAACACAATATTCTACAACTCGGGAGAGGGATGCCGTAACCCAAATTGAAGAACATTTAAAGGTAAGTAAATGACGATTCACTAATTTCCACTATGAAAAACGAAAAATAATCTTAAGTTTTAAATCTATGAAAACTCCTAGATCCTTTGAGATTCATTGAGTATTTCAATGGCATGTTTAAATCTCGATATGCCCCTCTTGTTTGTGACTGGGATGCCAAGGATCACAAAGCGGGTGTGAATAACCATGCAAACTACATGGTGCCCTCACATGTTACAATCACCTATTCGATGTACCGGTAAACCACACACGCTCCACCGAACTATGACAAACATTGAGTCACCCTTTGCTACCTTTGCTTAGAACCATTTAGTGTGCCGGTAAACTACACACGCTCCACTAACGTCTTCGCAAAGGCACAAAGTGTAATTTCATGGAATTGCATCAATTCACTTTTGCCTAAGTAACTAAGATTGGGAATTTGAAAAACATTTAGTTACTTTGTATTTCATTATACTTATAATGGAAGGTTTCGTCCTATCCTACCCGTTCGGCTAACGACCCTCCACTAGTCAAGAGTGCGGTGGGTAAGAGTGGATACCCATTCAATCACCATTTTATAGGCAATTTCCTTAAACACCCCTTATAGACCAGCTTCGTGAATGAGGCCTACTAACGATAAGACTGACTTTTACTCATACATATATATAATGTTATACTTTTAATGTTATATATAGTATAGGGTGTATTTTATACTTTTAAAATACTATATGGTTAACTTTAACAATTACACTTTTAATTCAATTAAATGGTTAACCTAAACTTTTATGGATTTATTAAACCTCTTTTAATTATACTCCTTAATTAATTAATAAAACCATAAGGGTGTGATTTGAACTTTTCAAAACATTACTAGGGTTTTAGAATTTAACATTCCTAATTAAACTTTTAATCAACTTTTAAATTCCAAAACTTGAGGGAAAATTTTGAAACATTTCAAAACATTAGGGTTAGAATTTAAATATACATCAAAATTAAACTTTTTAATCAAAATTTAAATTCCAAAACTTGATGGCAAGTTTTGAAACATTTCAAAACATTAGGGGTTTAACTATTTAAATTTCAAAACTTCAAAACTTTTGGGTTCAAATTTAAACTATAAAACCTAAAGGG
The DNA here is from genome assembly GCF_052625555.1 of Lactuca saligna. Taxonomy (NCBI): domain Eukaryota; kingdom Viridiplantae; phylum Streptophyta; class Magnoliopsida; order Asterales; family Asteraceae; genus Lactuca; species Lactuca saligna. Next base: position 132,029,046 of record NC_136424.1, on the reverse strand, counting down.
GAAAGTATGAAACTTTTCAGAACAACAAGGATCAAATAACAAATAATCTAAATTAAAATTTAATCACATAATTATCTATATTTGATTTATTTAATGATTTCTTGCAAAACAATTTATCAATTTAATCAAAATAATCAATCAATTATCATATAAGGAAACAAATATTTTATTAATTGATAATTATCTTTAATTAGATCAAGGATATAATCATATATATCATAAAATCGGATTTATATTGATCTAACATGATAAGGTAACTATCCTAATGCAAAAACAGCAAGAAATCCCTAGATAAGCATTATCTGACGAGTTGACTCGTCGAGTCAGGCTTGGACTCGTCGAGTCTGCATGGACTCGGTGAGTTCAGCCATGGACTCGGCGAGTCCAGCCTCCAGAATCCAAAAAATCGAATTTTTCCAGTTATACAATGCATCAATACAATTAAAACCAAGCTAGGCTCTGATACCACTGATGGGTTTTGGTCATAAGACATCCTATGTGGTCATACAAACCCTAATGCTTGGATCTAGGTTTCTCTATTGTACATGCTTTGAATCCAAGACTATAAACTCTAATTCTAGTATACAAGTAATCATATTAACATAAGAATGAGTTTATAATGTTACCTTGATTGTTATGTAGCAATAACAATCCCAAATCTCCTTGTATTGACTTTGGAATGCTTAGAGTCACAAGTGTCACTCCTCTAATGGTTCACAAACACCATAAGCAAGAGGATGAAGAGGAGAGAGGTTGGAAGCTGCCAAAAACGTGTAGAAACCCTAACAAGAGGCTTTGCTACGTTTTTTAGCCTTAAGGGGTTTTATATAGTTGGGCTATTAGGGTTATCTAACAAGGAAACCCTAATTTGGATGCTTAAGCCCTAAGCAACCCATAGACTCCTTTTAATCAAGCCCTTGGACGATTTCCTTATGGGCTTCCCCATAGAATTCGTCCAACCCTTAATACAAGGCAATCCATGGCCCAAATTGCAATTATCTTATAATTACAATTCCAGTCCCTTAAGTTTAATTAATCTCTTTTAGTCACAAAACTAATTACCAATTAATTATTGACTAATATTAATTAAACAATATGATTTCTCCTTTAACATATTATTCTCATAATACATTAATAAATCATATTTAATCCTTACTCTCCAGAATTCATCCTATCAAGTTGCTTTGGTGAAGGCAACCCAAAAGGACCATGCACCATCGGGTCAAGTACACACCAAAATAGTTATGGACTTACACACTAATCCAACACCTAATTGTTCTAGGAAGAGAGAAAACCTATTTTAGAATTTCTAACCTCTCTCTCGAAGTCCTCCTTTGTTCATGGTGTTTGCGAACCATTTGAGGAATCACACATGGGGTGCTAAGCTTTTGAAAGGCCAAAACTGCAAGCTACAATAAAGAGGTATTCATCTAATTTGATTTTATGATGAATGTACCAAAATTGTATGCTAGTTGTAGGCTTCAAGCTTTGGAAATTTTATTGGATGTATAACTAGAGAAAACATAGATCCAAAGCTATTAGGGTTGCATGTGCACCATAGAAGTGTTTTAGTTCTTAAAACCCAACAATTATGTGTGTTATTTGTTATGTATCAGTGTTTTGAGGGAAACTCATTAAACTTTGGGCTTACAATTTTGGATTTTGTTTCAGGTACTTCGGATGATTGCAGGAAGAAAAAATTTTGATCGTCCATCTCCTCACATTTTATGATTTTGATTTCTAAGATGCTCTGATATGAAACTATTTAGAAAAAATTTTCTATTAAGTAATGGTTTTTGTATGTTTCAAAAAGTTTTAAATATTTATGAATTTTATGGATGTTACAATCGGCGACGTTGGTGCCGAACTGTCGATGGTTGGTGTGTCGATTTAGGGAAAACTATGAGGATAGATTTGTTGATGTGAGGCGGGATGCGTTTTCACTGAGTTTGAACATTACAATGAAAAAATAAACTCTAACTTTTTCCTCAATATAACAATAGAAGGGTATTTTATAGTAAATATATTTGATAAAAGTGTTTTGGTTAGTCGACTGTTTGGTTCTCGTTGAAAGTCAAATGGATTCCAGCACCATGCATTGTGTACAAGCACTCAATGCATGTGTCCTTTAAACCAATCATGTGCACCAAACGTGCATATCCCATTAAGTTTAGACATGAAAATTCCATATTCATGAGCTTTCAAGGATATTTCCTTTAGAGATATACAGTTGCTAAATCCTACCCAAGTTATTTCTTGTTATGCAACAAGTACAATTTGGTAATGCACATTTATTTGAAACTGCATAAGATGTTTTGTTGCCTGATGCCTATTGCCATTTACCAGACCCATTGTATTTTTGTGTATGCATAATATACAACACCCAAAACATATATTGTTTAATTCTTGTTTGAAAATTTTATATATATATATATATATATACCATCTTATAAAGCATACATAATCAATATCTTAATTACAATTTTTAAAGCCTAAGGTACAAATATTTTTGCATGTTATCTTAAAAATCAAGGGGATAAGATCTTGACCCTCCATTATCAATCCAATGGTCTAAGTTACATCCCCACACTCACACGGATCGACCTCACATCTCTAACTAGGTGGGAAATTCAATTTTTTTTTAAATCTGAATGAACCCAAAAGGCGTCTCTCTGTCTTTCTTCATTGTTCTCAAGAAACTCATCTCGATGTTAGCCAAAAGCATCCCACTGTAACATCGCACATCACTCACCACCTGATACCTCCAACTCCATCGTCATCTTCCTCTATTTCCCCCAAGAAAAACCCTCAACGCCACCGTCATCTTCACCTTTAATCATCATGAAAACCTTTAGGGTTTGGAAGAAGACGTTGAAACTCTAGATGGAAGAACGCAAAGACACTTTAAATCATAAAACCTAGCTTCTCCATCACTGAACCATCTTCTCTATCTGATTTTATTTTGTGATTTTTAATGGTATGCTATGTTTCTTCCATAAATTCCAGAGGTTCTATGGCTTTTGATTGTTCATAGCTTTTGTGATTTCTAAGTATTTTAAGAAATTCCAACGTACGTTGTTTCTTCCTGGCACAATTTTTGCGATTTTGAGGTGCTGAGGAAATGCCTTCTTAGCTTCTGAAACCTATTCGATTTTGTTGTAGGCTGTCTGAATAGCCTTTTTCTGATTGTTCTTACACTCACATTTGATTTGAAGCTTAGTTTTAACCATTATTTTGGATTTGGTTCTTAGTAAATTAATTAGGTCATGAACTTGAAAGTTGTTATATGTTGATAGAGAGAATTAGTAAATCGTCAAATCAAAGGTATTATTTAAAAATTCATAATTTTTTTTTTATCTATTTTACCATTTCTAAATTATTTCCAGTCTTAGATTTGACCACTAAAAGTTGTGTTGATATTAATTAGGTGCAGGTATGGAAGCCTTTAACGAGGTATGAAACATCATTATTACTAATTTTTATATTGAAGTGTATACATGGAACCTCTTATTTTCTATCATAAATATGATCCCCGAGTTTTGTCTATGAAATTAATGGTATGGAATACTGAATATTGCTAAATGTGGTATGGAAGCATGATTCCTTAATGGTGTTTGGTCGAAAACATTGCTGGTTTGGTTGAATCATTATTCAATATATCTCATTTTCATATGAAAAAAATCATAAAAAAAAAATCTTGCCATTCAGCATCTAGAGTTTGCACATCTGCCATATACCAAACATCAAATTGCTTATCTACACTCATCAAGAAAAAAACCACAAAAGTGAAACAACATCAAATTGCACATCTTCCACATACCATATATATTTTTCTTCATGATTGACTTCAAAGTTTATGTTTATTTTTTTAGATCTGATGAAGGGGTGTGATTAAATGCTATAGAAATACTTATTGAAGGTAGTGGCCCTTTTTCTTAACTCTTCACATATTGGCAAAGTTCTTTTTTACATGATATCATTATAAAATTCAAACTTAAAAGTAAATCATGTGTTTATGGAACTTTTTACCCATAGAAATGGCATTGTACCTTCAAGCATGCTTGAGGACCTCCATCATGTTGGATATTAACATGCTTGAGGACCTCCATCATGTTGGATATCTAGCACATAATGCGTACATTATTGAGGTACTTTGATTTACTTTTTATTACATCCTATGTTGAATATGGGAGACAGAGCAACTTTAATTTACTTTTTATTGATAAACAAAAAATAAAAGAAAACAAAATTGTTTTTATTAATTCTTCCGCATGTTCTTTTATTTCTTTATATGTATGGTGTTATTTTGGGAGAAAGGATACTTCTTGGAGTGTGTTTTTTTCCTCTATGTGCAAGATCTACTAAGTCAACTGTAACAGCGTAAAATTTAAAACAATTTTTCATTTAATTTTTAATAAAACATTGCATTATTTAATTTTCTAAAAGTCAAATATCCAATGTTTCCACAAAATATATAACATAATCCATAACCCAAGATCTCAAAAACATGACATCTGCAAGTGTGTAGTGATCAAACTGGCGCCTTCCCGCGATCCTCGCTAGTACCTGAAACACATAACACATAACACTGTAAGCATGAATGCTTAGTGAGTTCCCCAAAATACCACATACTGCACATACGCCTTTCCAGGCCATAGGATCTTCTGATCCAAGTGACTTAGGGGATTTCCATCCTAGACTTTGTTGACCTTCCGGTCTATATCATCTTGACCTTCCGGTCCACATCATACTCATATAACATATCACATATAACTTACATCATACACATAAGACCTTTCGATCACACATAACTACCCCATCGTGTAAGGCATAGTGAGAAGACTCACCTCGCTGATGTCGGATAATCACTCGTGCCCAATCTCCCGACCTATCGTCCTCCTATATCATAAGTACAACTCTCATTAATACTTTCCTGACTTTGTGTGATTACTAGTATCAAGTCAACACTAGTCAACCCTAGTCAGCATTGGTCAACGGTCAACCTTTGACCCGACTCGTCGAGTGCCTTCGGGAAACTTGGTGAGTTCCATCGCGTTCTCACATCCTCTAGATCCCTTCTGACTGATCGAGTCATTCCCGAACCCGGCGAGTCACCAACTGTGTGATTTACATGGAAACCCTAACCCTACTCATCGAGTTTGTTCTTTGACTTGGTGAGTCTATCCCATGCACAAACCAAACTAACCTCCTGAGGTCAGATCCGTTCCGTTAATCCATAGATCCGACCTTCCCAAGCATGATAATCACGTAAAGTCCATATCTTGATACACAAACAACATCTATTTGATCCTATATGATGTTTTAGCCCCATTTATCATAACCCATGGTCAAAACCCCCATTGATCTTCATAAAACTTGATGAGTAAGGCTCTCTGGACCTCTATAGATCCAGATCTAAAGCCTCATCACAAATAGGGGCTAATTGGACATCAAATCTACCCAATAAAGGGTCCAAGAAACCCTAAATCCATATGATCATCATAACAACAGAAGGGGAGCCAAAATATTACCTCAAATGTGATGTTCTGAGCTCCAAATCCACAGAATGTCCACCTCCTTTACTTCCTCTTGGCTAGAACCTCCTTTTCCTTGCTAAACAATACTTTAAAGGTCAACAATGGCTTCCTCTCTCTCCCAAAAAGCTCAAGTGATCTAGGGTTTCTCTCAAGGGACATATAGATGCAAATGACGGCCCTAAGGGCCTTTAAATAGGTCTTAAACCTGAGAGATTAGGGTTTCATTAAACAGCGCGGACTTGCCGAGTCTGGTCATCAATCCAGATGAGAATTCACGACCCTACCCGGCGAGTCTAAGCACCAACTCGCCGAGTCCCTCCACAAACTCCAAAAATAAATAAATAAAATAATATAACTGGGAATCCAGATGTTACAATTCTCCCCCACTAGAATCAGACTTCGTCCTCGAAGTCTTACTCTGCAAACAACTTTGGATGCTGCTCACGTGTCTCACGCTCCGGCTCCCAAGTTAACTCTGACCCCTTCTGATGCTGCCACTGGACCTGCACCAGAGACACTTCCTTGTTCCTCAGAACTTTGATCTTCCGATCCCTAATAGCCACCGGTCTCTCAACATCGTTCAGGCTCGCATCCACCTGAATATCCTCTAATGGTACCACTTCCGACTCGTTGGCTATACACTTTCTCAGTTGAGATGTGTGAAAGGTGCCATGAATCTGACCCAACTCTGCAGGTAGTTCCAACCGATAGGCTACCCTGCCTACCCTCGCGATCACCCTGAAAGCACCAATATATTGAGGTCCCAGCTTGCCTCTCTTCCTGAATTGAATCACTCCTTTCCAAGGAGAGACCTTCAGGAGTACAAAGCTGCCGACCTGAAATTCGAGCTCGGACTGGCACCTATCCGCATAACTCTTCTGGCGACTCTGAGCGGTCAGTAACCCCTGCCTCACCTACTGTATATGCTCTTTCGTTTGAAGCACAATTTCTGTACTACCCATCACACGTTGCCGTACCTCTCCCCAGCAGATAGGAGTCTAACACCTCCTCCCATACAACAACTCAAAGGGTGGCATACCAATGCTCAAATGATGGTTCCTGTTGTAGGAAAACTCTACCAAGGGAAAATACGTGTCCCAAATCCCGCCAAAATCCAACACACATGCTCGGAGCATGTCCTCGAGTGTCTGAATCGTCCGTTCACTCTGCCCTTCAGTCTGTGGGTGGTATGCGGTACTAAAATGTAGCCTCGTACCCAATTGCTCATGAAATTTCTTCCAGAATCTGGAAGTAAAACGCACATCTCGATCTGAGACAATCTAGATCGGTACTCCATGCCACAATACCACTTCCCTCACGTACACCTCTGCCAACCTCTCAGCGGAAGAGCTCTCACTGATAACAAGGAAGTGAGCGCTCTTCGTCGACCTGTCTACAATCACCCAAATTGCATCGACGCCCCTTGCAGTCCTCGGCAATTTGGTGACAAAATCCATAGTAATTTGTTCTCACTTCCACTCGGGAACCTCTAATGGCTGCAACTTACCATGCGGTCTCTGGTGCTCGGCCATAACCCTACAATAGGTTAGGCACCTCTCAACGAACCACGTGACGTCCCTCTTCATACAGGGCCGCCAATACTCCCTCTTCAGGTCCAAATACATTTTAGTGGCCCCGGGATGGATCGAGAACCTCGATCTATGCGCCTCCTCCATCAAAATGGTATGCATCCCGCCCACAAACGGTACCGAAATCCAAACCTGAAAAGTCATAAGCCCTCGGCTATCGGTAACAAACTCCGACACCTGCCCGATAACCCTCTCTCTCTTACGATTCTCCGGTCTCACTGCCTCAGCCTGGGCCCCTCGAATGGTGTCCAACACCGAAGTCATCACTGTCAATCTCATACAAATATCTCGTACTGGGTCATTTTCTGCTCTATGACTCAGGGCGTCGTCTACCACATTAGCTTTAACCGGGCGGTATAGGATCTCACAATCATAACCCTTTACCACATCCAACCAACTCCTCCGCCGCATGTTCAAGTTGGGATGATCCATCAAGTACTTCAAACTCTTGTGGTCCGTGTATATGGTACACCGAACCCCATACAAATAGTGACGCCAAATCTTGAGGGCGAACACTACTCCAGATCGTGAGTGGGACACCTCACCTCATGAGGCTTTAGCTTCCTCGATGCATACGCTATCACATGCCCCCTCTGCATGAGCACTGCACCTAGCCCGGATATAGATGCGTCGCAATAAACCACGAAATCATCAACTCCCTCTCGGAGGGATAGCACCGGGGCTTCACACAACTTCTGGCAAAGAGTCTCAAACGAGGTCTGCTGCTCTGGACCCCATGAGAAAGCAATACCCTTCCGGGTCAAACTAGTGAGTGACACTGCAATCTTGGAGAAATTCTGAATGAATCTCTGATAATAACCGGCCAACCCCAGAAAACTCCTAATATCGGAGGCAGACTTCGGTACCTCCCAGCTCATCACTGCCTCAATCGTGGCCGGATCGACCAATATCCCTTTCTGGTTAACGAGAAATCACACTTGGAGAATTTGGCGTAAAGCCTCTCCGATCTCAAAACTCCGAGGATCTCTCTCAAATGTTCCTCATGCTGTTCTCTGGATCTCGAATACACCCATATGTCGTCAATGAACACGATCACCGGGTGATCCAATACACACTTTGTTCATGAGATGCATGAACACCGCCGGTGCATTGGTGAGCCCGAAAGGCATCACCATGAACTCGTAATGCCCGTAACGAGTCTTGAACGTTGTCTTCTGGATGTCCTCATCTCGCACCCTCACCTGATGATATCCCGACCTCAAATCGATCTTGGAGAACCAAGATGCTCCCTGCAACTGATCGAACAAATCGTCGATCCTCGGCAAATGGTAACGGTTCTTGACCGCCAGCTTGTTCAATTCCCTGTAATCAATGCACATCCGGTGTAAGCCATCCTTTTTCTTAACAAAAAGGACAGGCGCTTCCCATGGTGAACTGCTCGACCTAATAAATCCCTTCCATAGCAACTCCTGAAGCTGCGAGGATAACTCATGCATCTCTAGAGGCGCAAGGCGATAAGGAGCCTTCGCGATAGGCGTAGCCCCCGGAACCAAATCGATGTTGAACTCAACCTGCCTCTCAGGAGGCACACCTGGTAACTCTTCCAGAAATACATCCGGGAACTCACGCACTATCGGAACCTCATCTACTGACCTCAGTCTCTCTTAATCAACTCTCGCATCCATCATATATGCTACAAATCCCTTACAGCCCTACTGTAGACTCTGCCTCGCTCTAGCGGCTGAACAAAATGTCGACCCAGAATGCGTACCCTCGCCGTACACTGTAAGAACTCCCTTACTAGGGTCTCGTATGGTAACCAGCTATCTCTCTCAGTCGATAACCGCTCCAAACTTGCTCAACCAGTCCATGCCCACGATGACACAGACATCTCCCATCGCAATAGGAACCAGATCAAGTGGAAACCCAACGCCGAAAATCTCGAGTACACACCCTCGGATCACCTCGGTGGCATACACCGCTCTCTCATCAGCTATAGAAACTCTCAGAGGTCGACTCAACGCCTTTCGACTAATACTGATGTGCTGACTAAAAGCCAAAGATACAAAAGATCGACTCGCACCTGAGTCAAATAACACCAAGGCAGGTACAAAATTCACAAGAAAAGTACCTACGCATATCCTAATATAAGCACAATATCTCAACATAAAAGTAAATATATAATAGAATACAAACTAGCCACGACGTCAGGTGCTGCACGAACCTCCTCCCCTGTCAGCCGGAACGCCCTCCCTTGTGCCTTTGGCGCCTCGGCCTTCACCAGCCGACCCTTACTAGCTCTCGCAGTAGCAGGGGAAGATCCCTGAGATGCTCCCTGTGTCATACCTCGCAACTGTGGACATTCCGCCTTCTGGTTCCGGGTCTGGTTGCAATGAAAGCAGACCACGAATCCCTTGGGGCAATCCCTGGCGATATGCCCCTCCTTGCCACACTTGTAGCAAGCACCAGCCCTACAAACTCCATCATGACCCTTGCCGCACTTTCCGGAAGTGTAGCCCTTCTGACCCCCAGACCTCGAATCGGCAGGCTTGGCCCGCTTGGCTGCCGGTTGAGACTGTGTCGGCTGCCGATCCATCCTCTGAGACTCGGCCTCCTCCCTGGCTTGCGTCTCTAACTCAATCTCCCTCTTCCAGGCATTTTCCTGAAGCTCGGCAAATGTCCGGTATGATGAGTTTGCCACAAACTCACGAATGTCACTCCTCAGAATGCTCAGATATTGGCTCATATGTGCCTGCTCGGTCGACACGTCCTCAGGACAGAACATCACCCTCTCGTGAAACATCCGGGTAATCACAATAAATGACTCAGTACCCTGCTTGAGGGTCAAGAACTCTTGAGCTGAACGCTCCCTTTCCACCGGGGGGAACGTACTCGTCACGAAACATAGTGGTGAACCTCTCCCAGGTCACCGCAACAAGCTCTGCTGAAGAATAGCGCATTGTCACGAACTTCCACCAGTCCTTCGCCCCCAAGCAAAGCTGGTTCAGTGCAAACCGAACTCTCAGATGCTCCAGACATGAACATGTGTAGAAGCACCCCTCTATGTCAGAAATCAATCGCATCGCGGCTATCGGATCCTGAGTCCCGTCAAATTCTGGTGGCTTCGTGTTGCTGAACTCCCGGTACAACAACGAGTCACCCCCATGCGGCCTGGCAGCAGCAACGGCCGCAGTGGCTGCTGCAACAGCAGCATCAGAAAGAGCAGCATACCGTTCATCAAAAGTCTCAATCAAGGTGGTCTTAATAGACCCGAACATCTCTGGAATCTCAGCCTTAATGGTCGCAACCACCTCCTCCTGGATGATCCTACAGATCTCCTCATCACTCGTCCAGCTGATCTCTGGTGTGTGGCGTGTCGCAACCATGATCTACCTCTGAAATACAACATAAAGAAATATCAGGGACTCGCTCGAGTATACACTCGATAACCCCACCCTACTTGTTCCTTGGTACCCTAAGGATTCTTACTCGGACTTTGCGCTGACCCGGTGTCTTCAGTAGTACGGGCCCAATACTACTGTCCACACCGCATCAGCATCCACCCCAAGTCCTCCTCCAAGGATCCCAAATCACAAGTACTCTATCTCTTCTCACATATAAACTACCCTTCGGTAGACTCTCATAGCACCTCACTGATACCTACTTACTCTAAAGCATCTTATGGCAGCAGAAATCTTCCTAGACTAAGGCATCACAAATCAGGCCACTCTAGTCCTAATATGAATACCTAGCCTACTCTAGCATGCATAGCACATTTCAATATATCTCATAACATAAAATGTAAGGGTATTTTGGGAAATCACCGTTCGGGCGCTGGCTGATTGTACACACTGCTCACTTGCGTATCCTTTCAATTCTTTTATTTTTCAGAAAAATTGTTTATCTTATGAAAAATCTCTCAAATCCTCAGTTTGAGTTCAAATACACCCGAAGGTGAATCCGAATCCCTCAAACCAAGGCTCTGATACCAATTTGTAACACTGTAAAATTTAAAACAAATTTTCATTTAATTTTTAATAAAACATTTCATTATTTAATCTTCCAAAAGTCAAATATCCAATGTTTCCACAAAATACATAACATAATCCATAACCCAAGATCTCAAAAACATGACATCTGCAAGTGTGTACTAATCAAGTTGGCGCCTTCCCGCGATCCTCGCTAGTACCTGAAACACATAACGCATGTAAGCACCAATGCTAAGTGAGTTCCCCAAAATACCACACACTGCACATACGCCTTTCCAGGCCATAGGATCTTCCGATCAAAGTGTCTCAGGGGATTTCCATCCCAGACTCTGTTGACCTTCCGGTCCATATCATCTTGACCTTCTGGTTCACATCATACTCATATAACATATCACATATAACTTACATCACATATACATCATACATATAAGACCTTTCGGTCACACATAATTACCGCATCGGGTAAGTCAGTGAGAAGACTCACCTCGCTGATGTCGGATAATCACTCGTGCCCAATCTCCCAACGTATCGTCCTCCTATATCATAAGTACAACTCTCATTAATACTTTCCTGACTTTGTGTCATTACTAGTATCAAGTTAACACTAGTCAACCCTGGTCAACGATCAACCTTTAACCCGACTCGTCGAGTGCCTTCGGGCAACTCAGCGAGTTCCATCGCGTACTCACTTCCTTTAGATCCCTTCTGGCTCACCGAGTCATTCCCTAACCAGACGAGTCACCAACTGTGTGATTTACGGGGAAACCCTAACCCTACTCGCCGAGTCTGTTCTTTGACTCGGCGAGTCCATCCCATGCGCAAACCAAACTGACCTCCTGAGGTCAGATCCATTCCATTAATCCATAGATCCGACCTTCCCAAGCATGATAATCACGTAAAGTCCATATGTTGATGCACAAACAACATCTATTTGATCCTATATGATGTTTTAGCCCCATTTATCATAACCCATGGTCAAAATCCCCATTTATCTTCATAAAGCTTGATGAGTAATGCTCTCTGGACCTCTATGGATCAAGATCTAAAGCCTCATCACAAATAGGGACTAATTGGACATCAAATCTAGACAATAAAGGGTCCAACAAACCCTAAATTCGTATGATCATCATAACAACAGAAGGAGAGCCAAAATATTACCTCAAATGTGATGCTTTGAGCTCCAAATCCACAGAATGTCCACCTCCTTTGCTTCCTCTAGGCTAGAACCTCCTTTTCCTTGCTAAACAATACTTCAAAGGTCAACAATGGCCTCCTCTCTCTCCCAAAACGCTCAAGTGCTCTAGGGTTTCTCTCAAGGGACTGATAGATGCAAATGACGACCCTAAGGGCCTTTAAATAGGTCTCAAACCCGAGAGATTAGGGTTTCATTAAACAACGCGGACTCACCGAGTCCACCCATGAACTCGCCGAGTCCGATCATAAATCCGGATGAGAATTCGTGACCCTACTCGGCAAGTCTAAGCACCAACTCGCCAAGTCCCTCCACAAACTCCAAAAATAAATGAATAAAATAATATACCTGGGAATCCGGATGTTACATCAACAAAGAATCTGTTGTGAATCTATTTTGTAATAATCTGCTCATAGTGAAATTACATGACATGATGTTGCTGACGTGTAAAAGTTCATGGTTTAAAAGCTCTGGTGTTGTCAACTCTTGACAATTTTGCCCTTGGAGTCCATAACCTGGGCTTGAACTCATCATGGGATAGTTGCTCGGAACCAAATTAGTCATGTGGTATACAAACAAAATAAATTCAAATTATAGGAATACTTAAGAAAATATGCCAAGGGTATTTTGGTCTAAATCGTGTAACCCTTGGTTGTTGTCTAAAAGTACATGTTGCTGCTGCTGAGTTTGGTGAGGTATCTGGAAAAATCAACATTTTTTTTGTAATTTTATTAGTATTCTCCTACCTGGAATCTGGAAATGTTTCAGGCTAAATATGATTATATTTGAAAGTACATTACTATTTCATGCCACCCATTTATTGCAATGTACATTGAAAGTACTATGGTTTAATACAAAAAAAAAGATATATTTTATTTATGGTTGAAATGAGAGTAATAAAAGGAAAGTCTATATTTGTTAAAAGAATAAGGTATATTTCTATTTTCTGTAGTTTTTAGTAAGTCCTTTTCTCTTTTCATGCATTCTTTGTCATGATTATATGATATTTTAGTCGAGGATGGTTGATGGGTGGAAGTCTTGATGTCCTTATTTTGTTAAATGTTGGACACTTGATGTGTGTTGTTTTCTGTACAGATAATCAAAAGACCCGTCTGGAAGAGTAATGGATCTCCCCTGTTGAAAAGCTTGGGACGCCCACAGTGGAAACTTTAAGTAAATATATTTCCAGGAAGCTTAAACAATAGGGTGTAAGAAAGTCATTGAGACTCTGAACATGGGAATTCATGATTTTGCTTGCATTAATATCATTATATTTATTCTTTCAGAACTTTCATATTTTTATTCTTATATTTTTAAGTTTGTTATAATTTTACATTTATTTGAGAAGACAAGATACAAGTTATAAGGCATTAAGTACAACTGTGAAATTTACAGACTTTTTAAATCCAAAAGGGTAGTAAATTGAAACCCAAATTCCCCTGGCAAATTTGATAAGCTAACATGAATTAAGGAAACATACATATATTAAAACTATAGTATAATATGAAATATGGAAACGTGGAAAACCAAATAAAAAAGATGTGATCACATTATTTTTTTTATGTATTATGTATTTGACAACCGAAAATAAACAAAATCTATTAAAATTTTAAAGTTGTACAAAAGTTTGAGATGTAGTATTGTAAACCAAAGAAAAGCTTCAATAAAAGAAAAATGAAAGATGGCATGTAGCTTTGTTTTTGCTATCGAGAAAAAATGGTGAATTTGGATCATTTAATTGTTAGAAAAACATCAAAAACCATTATGTTGTCAAATGTTGAAATAAATTAATCTAAATTATTAGAATTTCCAAACTGAATGATAATGACAGTCGTAGATATTTTGATAGATATAAAAAATACCATTATACATATTTTATAACTAACTATAAAAACATAAACGACACAAAGACTATTCAAATTTGTTTTATGTTTGGCTCAATTTTGTTTTCTCCTAAAATCCTATAGTCTAAACTAGAATTTCAATTTTCTAAATGTAATTTCATGGTCTTTCCAATAAAAAAATTTATAAAATTTGATTTATTTCATATTTCAAAATCGTCAAACCTAAAGTTCAAAAAAACTTAAAATCAGATATTTACCAAATTATTTAAACTATGGATGTATCATTCTTTTATAATTCAGTTTCTAAAATGCGTAAATACAAGGATTACGTTAATAAAAGTTTTACTCGTAAAACAAAAAATAAAATACATAAAAGGATTTTTATATTTCAAGAATATATAAGATTATTAAATAAAATAACAATCACTAACCTATGTTGCCGATTTAGCGAGTCATGTAACTTTTTTGTTATTCTTGCATGTTGATAAAATTCTAATGATAAAATTCTAATCATGTTTAAAAAAAACATTTGAAAGAAAACTATTTAAAACACTAAATATATTTGAAACATGTCAAAATGAATCTAATTGTACAGTCAGTGATTGAAAGAAAACTATTTGAAACAGGTCGAAAAGAATCTAATTGTTGTCACGAAACTATTCATGTAAACGAAAATAAACGTCAACTAAATACTTTCCTTTTAACCTAAACAAGAAACAAACTTATACCTTCAAGCAAAAACAACAATGGCTAGAGAAACGAAACGTTTTGAAGCATGCCAAAAGAAAAGCAATTGCCGCCTACAAACTACTTTTAAAAATGAAACAGATTGCCGCCGCTGCATTGCGCGGGTCCACTACTAGTGTGTGTGTATATTTATATATATATATATATATATATATATATATATATATATATATATATATATATATATAGCGATGATTATTTTGTGGTCGGTACCTGCTTTTTTATTTTGTAATTTAATGACCATTATTTTTAGTCACCAATAGTTGTTATGATATGAAAGAAATATGTTCTAATTTTATTCTCCGTTTAGTTACCGATTTAGTGGGTACCACATAAAATTGGTCATTAAATTTATAGGATTACCAAAATTAATTGACGACTTAATGTGTGGTGACTAAATTATCTTGTTAGAGACCAAATTTTAGTAGTCACTAACAAAATTGGTCACTAATAATGATTTTTCTTGTAGTGTTTGTTGGTGCCGTGATATGACCTTTTAGTGTGGTTTAGGTAACCACATCATTAAATGATGGTATTTAATGGTGCTTAGTTTGTTGTTGCGGTTGAATCTGGTACTAATTAGTTATTATAAGGGAAAATGATTTAGGACGTTAACTACATTTTATTCGTGTTCACATATTGGCAACTTTTTTTTTGTACATAATAAAGCAACTAACTTATTTTAACTGTTTAAATTACACCAATATTACCGGCTAATATATGTTTTAACCGGTAACTCAAAGGGAAAATGACTTAGGAGGGTAACTACCTCTTATGCGTGTTCACACTTGGCACCTAGAATTTGATGTGTGATGCCGACCCTCACGACCTTCTACCACCCCAACACCATTTGGCACAATGTTGAGGGTGCATGAAGGGATGACCACACCCATATAAAAGGGTTCACGGGGCACCATGACATCTCAACATCAAGGGGGGGGGATGTGTCACGTCCTAAAACCCGACCATTTCAGCATCGTGGTTGATGGGTGATCAGGTGTGCTTTAATGAAAGCAAGGCGCGCAAGTCTATTTCTTCAGATTTATAACAAAGCCCTCTAATATTTGAATGTATATGACTGAATGTGAACACTAATATGAAGTCCAACACTCAGGACTCGTACCATGTACTACGTCAATTATGGATATGGGGCCAAAATTTAATATTCAAGCTACCTTCAAGGTACATCTTCCGCTCAAAATTTTGCTAGCTAATTAAATATTTACCATGATAAGTTGATTATTCCTTCTTTCAAGCTTGTAATCTGTAACCTTGTTTATTGTGATCAATTCGTGTAGCTATATCCTACAAGTCTGCAGTCATCAGCATGGGAGCAGAAGCTGGCGATTATGGAAGAAATAGCGTTCACGAGTCTATCAGATTACTGATAGAAGGTGAATCAATAAGACGGGGTCAATTCGAACAAACTAATGTCACAATTTGCATGGTACCTGATACGCTCAGAAATCTCAACCCAACCGCGTATACACCTCTAATAGTCTCAATTGGTCCTCTTCACAAAGAGAACCAACATCTAAGAGCTATTGAGGTGCAAAAAGTGACTTACATGTATAGACTATTTCTTCGAACTAAGGAAACCACGGGGAAGGCTATAGAGCAAATAAGTTATGATTGCGCACAAGAATTGCTTGGGCTTCTAACACGTGCAAGAGCATGCTATGCACCAAGTCTTACAAACTATGAAGATTTCAAGCTGGCTGAAATGATGGTTATTGATGGTTGTTTTATACTTGAACTTCTCTACACGTTCAAGTATGGAATTGGAGAGGGTGATCCAATTTTCGACAATATTCTGGTGATGCGCGACATTCAACACGACCTGCTGCTTCTAGAAAATCAAATGCCTTTCTTTATCCTTGAAAAACTGTTTACGATCAATATTTTTGATTGCACTTCGTTAACTGACCTTGTCTTTTATTTCTTCAAGGACATGAATATCATAAATAATAGCCAACTTACCACAATTGATGGAACAGACACAGTAGAGCCTTGTCATATCCTTGGCCTTCTTCAACGCTGCTACAGGCCTGGAGCTACTATGCGTGGCCGATTTCCAAATATCTCTTACTCTGCAACTGAAATAGTTCGTGCGGGAGTCAAATTCAAGGCACAAACCGAAGAATATTCTCCGCTAGCAGTGAAATTTATACAACCCTCTGTTGTTCCGGGGTTGGGTGCTCTATTTGTTAGAGAAACCTGTTTCAAAATTCCAGTCTTATGCATCAAAGACACCACCGCGTCGTTCTTGAGGAATCTCATTGCCTATGAACAGTGCTACCCATTCAGTCGTCATTATGTTACCTCTTTCGCCTTCCTCATGGACAGGCTTATTGACACTAAAGATGATGTTTCGTTGCTTGTGAGAGCAAAAGTCCTTCAACATAAACTGGGAGCCATCGAAGATGTTACGAATCTCTTCAACAATATTTGCAAAGGTGTTGTCCTTCGGGAATTTTATTACACTGAGGAATGGAGACAATTGGATAGATATTGCAAGCGTTTCCGGCCTAGCATATTAATTTTATTGAATCGCCTCTATAGAAGTACTACGTGGAAAACGTTGTCAGTCATTGCTGCTATCATCGTTTTCACCCTAACGTTACTTCAGACTATCTATACTGTTAGAAATGTTTGAGATGTTAGAGACCAATTTGAAGATTGACTAAAGTAAGTTCTCTCAACTTGTTGGGTTTTGAAATTTTCTTTTGAGCTTACATATTCCGTTTTTTGTTGTTGCTTCTAGGGATACTTTTGGTCATTTTAATCTGGTTGCTGTTGAAGTTTAGCTGATAGTTGGTTCTCTTGGCGTTGCCTCCGATTGGTTGCATTACTGTTACCTTTGTAGAATGTGGGTGGGTTTCGAAGGTGTTAATTATGTACTGGAGTGCTATTGGTGTTTGATTTTTCTTGTTAATTCCCTGTGTTGAAGGAGATTAGTTGTCTAATTGTATTATTTCTAGCATGGTCGTCTGTTTGGCTGGTTAGCATTTCCTCTACTAGTTTCTGTCAGGTGTTGTTTTTCTTCTACTAGCTATAAGATTGTGTGGTGGTTGTTCTGTTTCATATTCGTTGCATCATTTCCGACATCCAGCTGCTTTTCTTGTCTTAATATATTTGTTTCCAAGCGATTCATTTTTTTTTTTTTAAATATTATCGGAAAGTTTACTATTAACGCCTTTATTAACATTTAAAGGGTAATCGAGTATAAAACCCTTATTAACCATCTTTTTGACATAAATGACCATACATTTTTTTGGTAAAGTAAATTTATTCTCCGGAACACATTGTTGCGGAGAGATCTCCGGAATTCCGTGGTATGATTCCGCACCACGGTTCCGGAATAGATTACACTTTTTTTTCATGTGTTTTGCTTTCATTAAATGTAAAAGTTTTGCTTTTATAAAATGTATAACTTTTGGTTTTATAAAATATAAAATGCAATTAAAATGAACAAACTAATAAATACATAAACTAACACAAAAACACCTCATAATCTCCTTTGTTGTCAATCTGTTTTCGTATAATCTCCTCTGTTGTCAATCTGTTTTCGTATGTCTGAGGACTTTTCGAGGGTGACCTTGAAGCTCACAATTGGGATTGAATCAATTGGTTCGGTAACCCATTAGTTGACTCCTACTAGCACTTTGTAGATGTAAGCTTTCAGACCTATAAACAAATTTGCATTTTCCGAAAAGTGGTCGTCTTTCCAACTACTATCGTATATAGTTATTTTGAATGTTTTCAAATCCAAATAACCTAAAAACCAATGAGTTTGCGGTATGTTGATTGGGATGTAAAGCTACAAAAAAAAGGTTAGAAACAATTAATTAGTTATAAATGCTATAGTAATGTAATCTAAAAAAATTATACTGTATCACACTCTACCTAAGTTGGGTAAACGGACCCGTCAGTCATGTCATTCTAATCATATGTATCATTGTTGAAAGCTAACGGTACAATCGTCCACCGACTACCATCCGTTCTACACTCTATCAACAATGAGATCCACATCATGATGTGCTGCAAATTAATTTTTTTTGCAGTAAATTAAGTATTATTATTAGAAATGTAGTATGTAATAAACAATTAATTATATTACTTATATCTCATGACAACCATCCTATATCACTATCCGCATATAACAGCGTTCAAAACTCAAGCATCGCAAAATCGGTCAAATAATTGTAAGCAAACAACAACAAACCATCTTGTTCTTTATATATAATGTGTACAGTACGATCTACAAGATTGTCCAGCGGTGCAGGTTGTTGCAGTGCAACACCTTTCCTCTTCATTTGTATCCATGGCGACTAATATCATATGGACATAACTTTTTGGCATTTAGAATGCATAAGAGGTGCTTGTGCTAGTGTTTTGTATTCATCCAACAGAATCTCTAATACATCCGATGAGCGAATAACCGGAGACGGTTGCTCAAGGTTAACATTCAGCGCTTGTTTAGGGCCGTCATTCAGCGGCTGTTCAGGGCTAACATTCAACGGCTTTTCGGGTGTACTTATGACATAATGACCATAAACGATGAAATAATTAAAAATGTATCATCATCCCCTTCGAGGTACCAACATTATCTTTAAGAGTCTTATTGATAAGTTTTAGAACCATGACCAAAGTAACCTCAAGCTCTGGTAAACGCTTCTTCTAAGTCCGCAACTACTTGTGACATTCACGAACCTCATTATTTAATCAACCGAACCATTCTGCAAGTCACTAATAATTTGGTCATTGTCAATTGATGGGTCAGCAGCCAGTGGTGGTGGTGGTGGTGGCGAGTGAAATCTCTTCAACAATATTTGCAATGGTGTTGTACTTCGAGATTTTTATTACTCTCAGGAATGGACAAAAGTAGATGACTATTGCAATCGTTTCTGGCCTAACATATTAATTTCACTGAGAAGACTTTTTAGAAGTACTACATGGAAAACCTTAAAAGTCATTGCTGATATGATCCTATTCGTTCTAACATTACTCCAAACCAACTATACTGTTAAGTGATTTAGCTGAATTTGTTGAATTTTGAAATTTTTTATTGATGTTAATTGTTATAGATTCCTTGTTTTAGTAGTTTTTATCACCGTTGTAAAAATCTCGATTAGGTTCCGATTAATCCCTAGGCGCTACTTGACCGATTAGAGGGCGTCTAGCGGTTAATCCGTGAATACATAGTGAGTGAAACATTATAAAACAATAAAATTTTAACATTTTGAAGAAGTTTTATCTCAATGGAAACTATTTGAGGCATGATTAGTGTTGTATTAATCATATTAACCTATTTTGTTATCATATTAATGGTATCTACGAACTTTGATATGATATTAGTCATATTTATTTTTTTAAAATTCAACAAATCAGCAATTAATGGTACCCGATTAATCTCCGCCTTACCGATTAATCCCTTGACCTCAATCCACCGACTAGCTAACGTTGAACTTGTTTTGCAACCTTGGTTTTTATACATAATGTAGCAAGTTACTACCAAGTTTTTCTCCCTCAATTAAATTTTGTTACTCAAAAAGGCATGCCATGTACCTGAATATGTGTGTGAATAGAGATTTCGTTGCCGAAGTTCTTTACTTTCCAGACTACAATCCACTTAGTTTGTTCTATCTCAAAACTAGCACCGTCCCATTGCTGTATAAATGCCGAATACATTTGTTAAGTGTTAAGACCAGGGATGAGCGTGGGACAGAATCGGTACCGACCAGTACTATTTCTGATTTTCCAAAAACCGAATTTTATCAAAAGTTAATTCTGAAAACCGAACTGAATTAACATCACCGGTACCGGTTTTTGGTACTGGCACTACTACAAAAAACGCAACTCGGTATATAAGACTCGGTTATTGAAAAAACCAGGTTATATTACTCCAAAACCGGGTTTAATGAAGAGAAAGATCATATGACCCTCTTTCTAGCAATGAACCGGGTCTTATTTTATATGTAAATAGCTCAGTTTCTTCTTTAATAACCGAGTCCTTTTACATACATTAATATAACCCATTTGTAGAACGAAACCGTGTTTTATGAAAGGCTTGACACCGTCACATATATATTGCATATCCTTGTAACTTAAATTAGATGCGCTATCATTAAAACCAAAACTAGTAAAAAAAATTATTAATTTTAGAACATAACAAGTACCATCAAAAAGCAAATAAGATTCGAACCTTACTCTAGAAAAACAAATTAGATTATCACCAAAACAAAACACCAATTTCAAAGTTGAGCATATCGTGAAACAAAAATTAAAATTTTAAACTTATTAGATAACGATAAAATTATTTTTTGGAGCATAATTGCCATTACTTCGTGGGATTATTTAGTTTATTGCATCCACCATTAACGGATACATAATATCAGAGGGAAGAAAAAAGCATTTACTTATTACTATATTAGCATAGGAAAAGAAACCAAAACGAACTTGATGTGTATCTGTTATTCAGTTAAGTGTTTACTTTTAATAGCTTTACACTTCCTTTGAAATTCCACACAACTTATGATAACATATGTCAACACAAGTTTATTGTTGATTTATCATGTACAAAATCGAGATGCTCAATAGAAACAAGAAGATTGTTAGCTACAAGACAAGTATTGGTATTCTCTTGGATAACTTCTCTCTTGACTACTTTGAGACACATTTAGAGGAACACAATGACAGGAGATCAGGGGAAATCGAAAATGGTGGAGATTTTCGGAGGTATCGATGGGGAATTGGAGCAGCTCACCCATTAACGATAATGAATGGTGGATCAAGCAGATCCATCACATTCTGGATAGGAAATGTGAGTGGTTGGACTAGCGATTGGAAAAAGAGAATTAAGTTATAGGTTTAGATGATGATGTTTTGGCGGGAAATAGTGAAAGTATTCCCGCCTTCGTGTCAAAACTATATGGCACAACATATTTTAATGGAGTAAAAGTTTTGTCTCTTCTTGTAAAATTTATAGTCATTATCATTTTTATTGTGAGGGTATTTTTTGTTAGTATCTCGAGATTTCATTCCATTCATACTTGTTTTTCAAATTACCAAACAAAATGAATGAATAAGTCATTTTATTGTATAAACCAAATCAAAATAATAAAAAATCGGTACATTGCCTAATTGGTTTAATCGGTTGATTCGTTGTATTCACTTCGATAATAATAATAATGACTCATTATGTTACTTGATTTATTTTATTTGTTGCTCGTTTGAATATTACACATATGTTACGTGAACTTATTGAATCATAACAAATGCATTCTAATCTTGTCTAGCAAATGGAAATAATGTATTTTTTATCGCTTTCAAGCACTCAATCATATTTTTGTAAGATTATCTTAGTATTAGGTATACAATGTACTTAAGTTTTTGTTTTCCTACATGCATGTTATTGATATATGGTTGATGTGATTATAAATGGGGCATATTTATTGGATTCATATAATTAAACGTAAGTGATGAATATTTGGCATGCTTGAGTGGTTTCCTTAGAGTTACAGAACAAGATTTGGTGAATAATGCAAAAAACTACATACGGTGTCCTAGTATATATTGTCAAGATTGTGGTATGTAGATTTATTCCGCAAAAAACATAACATTTAATAATTTGTGGGTTAAAAGGGTATGTAAGGAATTGATTTCGACCATAAGATAGTATTGTTAAAAAATATGTTGTAGGGGATGTAACAAAATATTGTATGAACTAGGGATGAGCATGGTCTTTAACTCATCCATTAGTTGTTTTTTGGAGACCAATCATGCAACGACCGTCACTTGAGGTATTAATGATTAAATATTTATTATATTATTATTGGGCTAAATATGGATAAAAAGGACTATGGGTGTGGACTTAAGCAAGTGGGCCAAGGATTTGGGCCGCCCATAAGACGTACGCTAGGCGTAGCCTTGGTGTACGTGGGGCGTAGAGGCGCATTGGATGCGGGGGACACATGCACGTATGCGCAACGTACATTAGCATATTCCAAAACCCTAATTTTAAGGGTTTAAGATATATAAATACCCCCATTATAGCTCAAACCTAGCCTCCTTACTAGCCCCTCACCCTCAAAAACCCTAAATACCCTCTCTTATTCCATTCTTGTGTGTGTTTGGCATTTTGAATCTTAGTTTAGTGAAGAATAGCTTGGAAGAAGATAAGAGAAAAAAGGAGAAGAAGAACTTGAGTATCTTGAGCTCAAGGATCTAGGATTATCTCATATGTTGGCACTCAAAGGAGGTATAAAGTTGCCAACCTTCTCCATGTATGCTTAGATTTAAAGTAGAGATGTTTTGGATCTTTCTAGTCCCAAAAATGGAACTTTATTACTCAAACTCGTTTCTAGGTCAAGGGTTGCCACCCTTAGTAACATATGAGTTCCCTAAGCAGTAAAGATTCAATCTTTAAGGTCCATTTGTGACCATGCATGAGACCTAGCCATTTCCATGGAAGTTTATTACTATTTTCCAAGTTAGGTTCATTTGGTGGGTTGCAAACCACCAAGTAACCAACTTCATGGATTGAGACGTTGAAGAGGACTTGGATTTATGATTGTAGCCTCTAGAGTAGAGTATTAAGTGCTTAATGGGAAAACTGGCTTAGCAGGGTAGTACGATTGGCGTATCAGCCAGTACATGCAGCGTACAAGCCACATAGTAGGTACGCACTGCATACAAAGGAGTATTCCATGTGTACTCATCAGAGTTGGGTTTTCATCTTTTGGGCCTTGATGTGGGCCAACTATTGGACTTGTCAGCTATTGGGCCTTAGTGAGCCATCAAAAGTTAGATTTTAAACTAAGGACATGGTTGGGCTTATGCAAGGCCTATTTGAGAAGTTGGGCCCAATTTAGAAAATATGGCCATTAGTGGGCCTTTAATAGGCCATAAGTGGACTTAGAAAGATTAGATGGAATTGGGCCTTGATTATGGTCAAAATCAGAGTAGGGGCAAAATGGTTATTTTACCCTTAGAAGGATTATGAGTCTGTCTGACTAAGTATTTTGTATAGAGTTAACTGGGGAGTCGTGGGAGCAGCCAGTAGAGATTCCTCACGCACGAGTTCAACATCCAGTTTGAGTGGTGAGTCATCTTCCAGTAGGAACGGGTCTAAGGCCACAATGTCGTGGCATTTAGTTGTTAATAGCTCCGGACTACGGTCCGATGCGTAGGCGGTCCCAGAAAAGTATATGTATGTTTGATGTCTTTGGGATTCATGCATGTTATGTGTTATGTGTTTCGGGGCAAGCCCGATGTCGGGGCATGCCCGCTGTATGTTTGTAACTCCGGTAGATCCGGGCTAGTCAATTTAGAGAGGATAGGGGTTGAAAAAAAGTTTTCGACAAAAGATTATTTAAAATAAATAATCTTAACCAAGTTGCATAATATTCTCAAGGGTTCCGTACATGTAAAGAACGCCGAAATCTGAGTTATAACGAATAAGTTATGGCCCGTCGGAGTTTTACGGCAAAATGGGCACGGCACCAGGAGACGTAAATAGTTAAGTTTTTTGATAAATGACTTTTTAGCTTTAGTAATCTAAACAAAAGTTTTAGTATACGTTAAACCGAGAACATACAAAAAAAAAAAAAAAAAAAAAAAAAAAAAAAAAAAAACCGCCCAAATCTGACTTTGTATGAGGAAGTTATTAATTTTCTAAGATTTGGCATAGCATTGCACGCCCCGAAACTCAAATTTTAGTTTGAGCGATTTTTTGCTTACACAAACTAAATGAGATTTGAAGATCTCATTAATAGGAACTCAACGATAAAAAGACACACGAAAACGGAGTCCGTATGTAGGAGTTAAGAATTTTACGCGGGCATTTAACAGTATAATCTCCTCCTACTGTTAAATTTATGATTGGTCGAGAAATAGCCGACAGAGTCTAAATGAAAGTTGTAGATCTTGATTTTACCTACGTGTAGATATGAAGAACATCAAAAACGGAGCTCGTATGCGAAAGTTATGAATTTTTGAAAATCGGCTGATTTCCACCCTGTGTGCGATGCCACGTATCCGCACCAGACTGTGCCTGGGTGTCTCCAGCTGGCTCACAACGTGAGCATCATAAAACTCACGACATAAGTGACCCTCCATCCCCCTATAAATAAGAGGTGAATACCTCTTCATTCCTCACACCTCCCATAACTTCCCCTCTCTCTAGAACTTCTCTTTAGCCCTGAAACCCCCCGAAAAGCCTAGGGAACCTCCCTAGCACGAGGCGGAAGCCTCGGAGCGCCCGATGGCTACAAGAAGAAGAGCCTTTTGGCTCGGGAACGCTGCTCCAGTGAAGCCCGGTTTTGAGAAAAACCCGCTGTAAGTGAGTTATGCCTAACCTATCTTTAGTATAGCTTATGTGTTAATATAGTAATGTTATTAGGACCTTATAATAAGTACTTGGGATATTATTATGGGTTATATAAGTATCGTTTAACGCTTATAATAGTAATAATAGCTAGACTATTAATTAGTCTCGGTAAATATTAGACTAAACTCTAGTGGTAATTATACTAGGTTTTGTCCGAGGAAAATTGTGTTAAGAGTAACAAAGTGCTGTCTGAGTGTCGAGTCACCACCTTTTCAAGTGAGTGCATAGTTATTTTCATATTACACATAAATATGAAGTATTTTATATAAATTACGTGCTATGCATGCATACTATCTGAATACTTGTTGTCTGTGCTAGATGAATGATTTTATACATGTTTTAAAATAATTTAAACTGTATATGTATTTTATATCTACAAGTATGTTGGGTATGACATGGGTAAATGAATAATGAGAGATAAAAGATGACGTGGGTAAACACTGACAGCTATAGACTTAGTGCCTAATAAATAACATCGACAATTATGGACTTAGTGCCTATTGGACAAACTCTGGTAGCTATGGACTTAGTACATATTAGTTAAACACGGGTGGCTATAGACTTAGTACCTGTTAGGTGTTGGTAGCTATGGACTTAGTACATGGTAGCTATGGACTTAGTGTTTGTTAGATAAACGTTGGTAGCTATGGACTTAGTATCTACACTAGTAGCTATGGATTTAGTACCTGATGAATGAACTTTATTAGCTATGGATTTAGTACATTGACAGCTATGGAATTAGTGTCTATCTTATAAACCCTGGAAGCAAGGGACTTTGAAATGAACGAATGCAAGATAGATGACTCTTAGGGTAGACCCTTAAGAGTAAGGAAGATAATGGGGATGGATAATTGGGTTGACTGTTTGATGTTTAAACATAATAATTATATTATTGTGGGTTGAAAACCCTATGTACTCACCAGGTTTCCCAACCTGACCCACTCAGTTTATTTATATCATAAGTGTTTATATGAAGTCACATTACACTGAGAGATTAAGGAGATATAAATCACTAGTGATAATGAATGTAAGTTCTGTTTATGCTTATGTTTTTGTATTGACGATGACATCCCAAATATTTTAAAATGAATAAAAATACTTTTCTTCGAAAACGCCTTGATAACGTATTTATCATGATTTACTAGGAACAAATTCTGCAACAATTTTATTAAAAGAGGTACTCTGATTTTTATAAAGCATAAACAAAATCGGTCTTTTATGGTCGTGAAAATGGGGATGTCACAATATTATTATGTATGTTATGTGTTATGTGTTCCGGGGTAAGCCCGATGTCGGGGCAAGCTCGATGCATGTTAGTTATATGATATCTGTTATGCGTTCCGGGTTTTAGTTCGATGTCGGGGTAAGCCCAATATATATTATATGCTTATGTTATGTGTTTATGATATATGATATGTTGTGTATGTGTCGAGGTAAACTCGATGCCGAGGCAAGCCCGATGTTGGGGTAAGCTCAATGCCAGATGTGGTCTGATGCTGGGTGAGCCCGAAGCCGGGCAGGAGTCAAATGTCGGGTTTCTCCCGATGCAGCTGGGTGGTGTCCCATAGTTATGTTATCTGTTCTATGATATATGTGTATGGTATGTGGTAGTTTGGGGAGACTCACTAAACTTCGTGCTTACAGTATTCAGTTTTGGTTTCAAGTACTTCCACTACCATAGTTTTAGCCTGAGATTGTTTTAGACTCTGATATTTTCTCATATGATTTTGATACAGTATTTGACATGATGTTTTGAGATACATGGTTCTTGATTTTTGTTATGATGATTGATGATTTATGGTTTTACTATAAGTTTTTAAATGAAATTTTTGGGTTGTATTTTTGGGAGGTTTCAAATCATAAAACATCACGCATCGAAGCATGCAAACTCACATCTTGATTTTTAAGATTGGGTGAAACTGTATTTTTCTTCCATGTGACGGCTAGATTTTTAAAGGCGAATAAGGTTTCTTGCATCAAAGGGGGATGGTGAAAATAAGGAGTGGAAGCAAAGGAGTATGATGGTAGCAATGGATATGGTGTGGTTGTAGATCTAGTGCAACCAAATCCTTTATAAAATTATACAAAACTCTCATAACCACATCATATCTTAATTGATCTAGTATGAAAGAAAGTAGTGGTTGTCCTCTAGATGTCGAGATTGTGATGATAGGACTATTCGGGTTACGAGGGTTCATCGAGGATGCACTTTATAGTTATTTCGCGAGCAGTATCTAATTGATTTGGTTCCCATTCCTCTGTGTGGGAACAAGGTTATCGTGAGCGTGGATTGGTTGAGCCCTAACGAGGCAGTGATTAACTGTGAGCAACAGTTAGTTGGGATTTGGAACCCAAGTGGAGGAGAGTTGGTGATTCAGGGTGAGAGACCGCAACGTGGGCCGATTATGTGTTCAGCAACAAGGGCTAAACGTTATCTTCATCAGGTTTGTTCAGGTTTTGTCACCTATGTCATGGATAATCGGATAGGGGTAAGGCGACCGTGGATGACGTGCCGATTGTTCGGGAGTATCCGGATATGTTCCCGGAGGATTTGCCTGGGGTAGCTCCGGAGAGACAGGTGAAGTTCAGGATTGATTTGGTTCAGGGTGCGGTTCCGATAGACAAAGCACCGTATCGGTTGGATCCTCACGAGATGCAAGAGTTGTCTTACACAGCTGCAGGAGCTGTTAGACAAGGGATTTATTAGACTGAGCAGTTTTCCTTGGGGGGGGGGGTTGTTTGTATAGGGATATTCGTCATGATTTTTGGTGGTCTTGCATGAAGTGGGATGTAGCATGGTACATGGAGCAATGTTTAACTTGCAAGAAAGTTAAGGTTGAACATTAGTGACCTCACGACAAGATGCAACCGTTGGAGATTCCTGTATGAAAATGGGAAGACATAACTATGGATTTTATCACGAAGCTTCCTAGGAGTATGCGTGGAGTGGAATCTATCTGGGTCATCATGGATCGATTGACCAAGAGCGCATATTTGATTACGATCCAAGAGAGCATTTATGCAGAGAAGTTGGCTGAGATTTATGTCCAGGAGGTGATGGCATGTCATGGGATGTCGGTATCAGTAGTTTTAGATCGGGATGTGCGCTTTACTTCTAGATTTTGGAAGCGATTTCATGACAAGACACACACTCGTCTCCATTTTAGTACAACATTTCATCCGCTGCAGACCATTCAAACTCTTGAGGATATGTTGTGTGCGCGTGTATTAGATTTTGGTGGGAGTTGATATGTATCTTCCGTTAGTGGAATTTTTGTATAAAAATAGTTATCATGTTAGCATTGATTGACCTCCTTTTGAGATGCTCTACGGGAGGAAATGCAGGACCCCAATTTGTTGGGGCAAGGTCGGTTAACGAGTTATGGAGAGTACCGAGATGGTACTCATGAGGTATTGGAGTTCTTTAAAACTCCAAGGCACAAGCTCATAAGGATCAAAAGGGACATATAATCAAACTACAAAATCTAGAAAAGCAAAGGTCAAGATGTAGGCTTTTTTACTTACAATGGTCAAAAAATGAAGTTCATTTGGTAGGTCTACACTTGAGCTCTTCACCAAAATACTTTGCAAGAAACTTGATCTTCAAGTTCTACACAAAAATGTGGGAAATTAGCCTTCTAATGGCCAAGAACACTCAAAGGGCTAGGGGTTTTGAAATAGAGAGGTTGGAGGTTGAAAATGATGCCTTAAATTGAGGTAATGGTGCTTAAATATGGAGAAAACTCGAAAAAGATCATGGTTGTGGGCCGCAACAATCACCACGTTGTGACACCCTTCATGTCACGTCGTGGTGCCGATTTAAAACAAACGATCTTCATTTGGCATGCCACGTTGTGACACTCCATGTGTCACGTCTTGACATTTGATTTTCTTTAAAAACCATGCATTTGACTCCATTATATCATCAACTGATCAATTGTGGGACCATGGTGTTACAACTCACATGGAGTCTGTCACTGTTCTCGGCGTGGAACTATTCCAAGTTACTACTTCTCCAATAATCAAAAATACCAACCTTGACTGTGAATAAGATTCGTCCATGTTAGCTTGGAAACTCACATCAGTGTAACCTTCAATTTTTTGATCTTGTTCAACACTAACCTCGTCAATGATAAGAAATTCGGGTCTTATCATGATTTTATCCCAACTGAAGATGTATTTTTCACCTTCGATTTTTTGATGTCATGGTTCATTTGATAACTCATATTGTAAAAGAAATAAAATATTGTGGTTCAGTTTTTCTACGATTCATATATCCACTTGAGAAAATATGGATGCCTTAGCAAGATATGTAAGGAATTGATATATACTAGAGGGCAATATTGTCGAAGTAATTGAATATTGTATGGACTACCTACAATGTGTCACTAATATTGACATTCTGAGATCTTGAAAAAAGGTATACTTATAAGGATTGAGATAACTAGAGTGAAAAAGGTCATTCTAGATGGAGAAGAATTCCAACTTCCACTTTGTGTGTTATAATTTTTTTTATGTAATATTGTGCTTTATCATAATTAACTTGTAATATATAATGTACGTTTTTGTTAATTTAGGATATTTTTGTATATTATCATATAAAATAATAAAGAATTTAAGATATTGTAATGTATTTCCATTTATATGTTTTTATTTATGGACTAACATCAAAACAAAATCCCTTTAAATTTTATGGATTTATACATGATTTTCTTTCCAATAGAAAAGTGGACCACTTTTAGTATTGGATTTTGTTTGAATTTATTTTGTTTTTATCAGTTAATAAGTAATATCACCAAATAAAGGAATTTAACTCTTTGGAGCTTACACTTAAAAAAATAATTGAATATGTAATCGAATTATTTATCGTAATAACATAAATATAATAAAAAAATGAATTTATTAGTGTTTAGGAGACATGAGTAAAAGTGAATTTATTAGTGTTTAGGAGACATGAGTGTAACGATGTAATTTTTCAAACCAAAATTTTCATTTTTAAAAGACATAACTCATATATTATATTTCATAAAGCCACAATTGTCTCAAGTGTCAACATAAATCCACAATAAAAATCAAATCCCAGAATCCTTAGAATGGTCTCGAAGAGGTGTGTACGATCATACCGGTACCTTCCCACGATCCTCGGAAGTACCTGGAACACATAACACAATAACACGGTAAGCACGAAGCTTAGTAAGTTCCCCAAAATACCATGCACAAATAATTAGCTACTCGATGCAATAACTCTGTAAGACCCTCCGATCCATGTGTCTCATTGGGACACTCCTGTGTCATAGCTCGTTAAACCCTCCGGTCCGGTCTAAGTAAGGACCCTCCGGTCTCATAGTTCGTTGGACCCTTCAGTCCGGTCTAAATATCACATAATATAGCATATAACACATATTACACAGAAGATGCATAACTCAAGTAAGCACATACGACCCTCTGATCACACATAATTACCACTCTATGTAAAGTATAGTGAGAAGACTCACCTCGTAGCTAGCAAGTAATAGACACGTACTCGGGAGTCTCGAACTAGCCTCCATCTAATACATTAGATAACCATTTCTAATCAATACCCCACTCTTACTTAATTACACGACAAGTTCTTTTACTCTCTTTCTAACCCTTGGGATGGGTAAAGATTATTTTACCCCTTTATGGTCTTAAATGCTCATAATTGACCCATCCTCAAAGTCAACAGAAATCGTCACAAGTCAACAGACAAAGTTGACCTTACTCGCCAAGTGCACTCATGTGACTCGCCGAGTCCCTTTGTATCCTCAAAGGTCTTGCTAAGGTTTCACTCAGCTCGTCGAGTTGACCCCCAACTCGAAGAGTTATCACTGGGTAAAGAATGCTGGGACAAACCCGACCCGACTCGTTGAGTCATCTCATTTGGACACCTAAGGGCAGATCTGTAACTCCAACCTCTAGATCTAGCCTCCAAATGTCCAAAAGTTACATAAAGGTTTAATCTTGATGACCATGCATGGCATATATTGCTCTATATGTCATCACCACTCCATTAATGCTTCAAAACACCAAACTCCTTGGTTGATCAACTATGGCTCTGAACTTTTGGACTCTCTGGACCTTACAAGGTCCAGATCTGAAGTCTTGACTCAAATAGGGTCTTGGTGCATCCATAACCCCATCAAGAAGGTGTTACAAGCCCTAAATCTCTAGAACATGAGATCTAATCATCCTACAAGAAAGGTAAAACCTCTTTACCTTTATCTGAAGTTTGAGATGAAGAAGAAAAAGATCTACTAGCCCTCCCTTCTTGATCTTTGATGAACCTTCCTTCTTCTTCTAGGAAATGAGCCAAAATGAACACAAGATTAGCTATCCTCACCACTCTAGCTCACTAAGGATGTTAGGGTTTCTCTAAATGGTGCAAGGGTACTTGTGAGACAAAATGGAGGCTATAAGTGCCCTTAAATAGGCCACAGGTCCTAGAATTTAGGGTTTCCTTCAGCAGCGCTGACTCGGCGAGTCGGCTCACAGACTCGTCGAGTCAGCTCATTAATCCATGTCACCAATCGTGACTCTACTCGACGAGTTGAGGCACCAACTCGTCGAGTCACTCAACAATCCTCAAAAATAAATAAATTAATTAATATACTTGGGAATCTGGCTGTTATATGAGTATGTCAACGTCGATGCAATTAAAAAAACATCGCCTTTTTTTGATATCCCGCCACCAATTTTCGTTATCCCACTACTAATTTTTATTATCCTGCCATTTGACCAGGTATATGATTTCAATTTGAAGCTACTATGTGCATTCGAGCACTCTATAGAGTTAAAACCATTGATCGAAAAACCTAATACCCTAAAACGAAGAAAATTCGAAGCTTTATCGCCGCCATTTTCACTAGAGCCACAACAATCAAATATCCTAATACCAAGAAACAACATTAACTTGAATCTTTATCGCAGCTCTCTTAAGGTACCATTTCTACTGATACTTTTTTTTAAATTATTTAAGTATATTAATTTCTGGAATCCAGATAGATGAATTGAGTAATCCGGATAGATGCATGTTCTATTTTGGATAGTTGGATTGATGGTTGTTGGTATTTTTCTATCCCGTCATCAATAAACGAGTTTAAAATATATAATGTTTGGTTCAAAACCCTAAATCACATTAGAGTTGGAAAATATAACATGATTATAATTGCTTAAAATGTGTCTAAAGATCCAACATGCAACAATAAGTGGCTGGTTTCTTAACATTTTTATGTGATTTCTGATTTCTGATTTATTTTCTAAATTAATTGGATTACCAAGTTGATAGAAATAATATTGTGAGAAACATTATCTATGTTCCTGGAGGACAAGAGTATCAATATTGAAAGGTGATTGATTACCCCTTTTGTTTTTACTCATGATTAAATATTTTTTTTATGATTGCATACTTTTATTTGACATGTTAACAAGCTCATGAAAGTATTTTTTTGCAACATATGAGCATTGTAGCATCTAGCTTCCAATTTATGTTGTGTGTTTTCTATAATGCTCTACATTTATTAGTGGATATTTTGGACAACGCTCTTAATAAACAAGTTTTGTTTGTTGTTTCTTACCAACATATTTTGTATGTTTTTATCAGGCTTCCATTTTCAGTCGTGGACAATGCACTAAATTTATTAGTGGATATTTTGGACAACGCTCTTATGGATTTAGTTTTTCTATATAACATCCTAGTTATATTCTCTGCCAAATATTGGTTTAGCTTTTTTTTTCCTTTGATTTATCTGTTCATTTAGTTGTTTAATATATCATCGTTTTCACATTTTCTATGTAATAGAAAGTATTGTCCAGTGTTTCTTTAGTTTTTCGGTTTTGTCTCCATACTTTTTCATTTATTTTGATATAAAATAACACCCTACTTATAGTTTATGCCCCACAAGTGTTTGGTCACATGGAGTCTTATACACTTCATGGTGACTGTTTTTGTTCCAGGAACTAAGGAAAGGTCGCACAAAAAGTTAGTAGATGAATTTTGAAAAGGAACCAGAAAGACATGATAAGATTGAATCTACTGGCATTAATTATGAGTGTGGAAAAATTGTAAGAATCTGATTGGTCTTTTTTTCTTTTTGTGATTACTGATATTATGTTGAATATGTGTACCTGCACCCAAGATGACCAGGTTTAAAGACTAGGGTACTACTGTTGTAGTGTATGTATTTTTGATAATTTGTTTATGTGTAAAATCCCATTTGCATTTAGATTTTGCTTAAATGTGTTCTATTTTTTTCCATAGGCGTTGATAGGCATGATGGGAATTTATCAACAAGCGTACGAGTCTTCAGTTGCATATCTAGTTTGATTGGCTTGTATACATTGAGGTGTTTCAAGTGAGAAACATGAACAAAGTGATGCTTTTAGGACGTGGGCTTTGGCTATGAGATTGGTGTCAAAATCTTTAAACTAGGTTACATATGTGAACATTTCGTTAAGGTTGGATATATCGTTAGTGGTGATGTAAATATGCAGAAATTGATTGGAATTTAATAAAAGGATTTCTTTATTTTGTATATTAAGTGCAAAAATAGAAATATAACAATTGTCATTGCACGCTAATTGTTGTTGGAATATATATATATATATATATATATATATATATATATATATATATATATATTCCTAGAAGATCTTCTGGGAAAATGTCTGGGAAGTTGCAGACTTCCGGAATGTCTTTAATGTTCTATGGTTCGTGTTTCTGGTCTACTACGTGGGCTAGAAAGGCATGGTATTCCTTGCGAAGATATTTTCGTGCTTTAACACATGAGATGATTTGCAAATTTGAACTAGGTTTGTCTCCATATATGATAAGAGTTTCACCGTTGGGCAGATTGAGACGAACGACTTTTTCATGGCAAAGAATGTCGGCGTGGTGAAGACTCAACCAGTCTATACCGATGATTACATCAAAACTTCTTATCGAAATGGGCATAAGGTCGATTTGAAATAAGTGTTCGTTTAAATTTAATGTGCACCCTATGTACATATTGATGGGCTTTGGTCATAAGACATCCTATGTGCTCATACAAACCCTAATGCTTGGATCTAGGTTTCTCTATTGTACATGCTTTGAATCCAAGACTATAAACCCTAATCCTAGCATGCAAGTAATCATATTAACATAAGAATGAGTTTATAATGTTACCTTGATTGTTATGTAGCAATAACAATCACAATCCCACCTTGAATTGACTTTGGAATGCGTAGAGTCACAAGTGTCACTCCTCTAATGGCTTACAAACACCAAGAGCAAATGGAGAAGGTATAAAGAGAGAGGATAGGTATAAGAATTCGTCTCTAGAACCTCTTGAGAAGGCTTACACGAAATCCTGTGCCAAGGGGGGTTTATATAGGTGTACAGATAGGGTTTCAGTCATTATCCTTATCTAGTTATTTATCCACAAAGCAACCCATAAGATAATCCTTGAATCCTTATCATAGTCGAATTCTAAGGCCTTATCACCCCAAATTCGTTCACCCTATATTTAAGATAATCCTTACCTTATTTTGTAACTATCACATAATTACAAATCAGCCCCTCTAGTTTAATTAATTACATTTGATCACAAAATTAATTCTTAATTAATTATTGACCAATATTAATTAAAAAAATATGATTTCTCCTTTAATATATTATTCTTATAACATATTAATAAATCATATTATCCTCTCTCTCTCTATATATATTTCTCCAATCAAGTTGCTTTGGTGAAGGCAACCCAAAAGGACCATGCACCATCGGGTCAAGTACATACCAAAATAGTTATGGACTTAGACACTAATCCAATAGTCTCACACTTGGATAAGTCTAATAACTATTATGCGTATGACTTCAAATCCTGATCCGCAATCATAGCTTTCCAAAGCTGCTGTCAACTCTGATCATATCAGATACGCGTGTCCTTAGATAAGGGATCATATATTCCTCCATTCTAGATATCGTATGAGATATGATTTTTAATCATTCTCTTTGTACTACTTCTCGATTTCTGATTTACGACGACAGACTAATTGAACAAATCAAATTAGCCCTAGCCCGACCGAGCATTTACGTTTGTCATCATTAAACCATCGAGGGGCCCAAAGATATCGCTTTTATTCTTTGAATAAAAGGAACGAATAAACTTTGATATAATGCTTGCTTGCACTCACTCACCGAATCACACACAACAATATGTTTTATAACACCAAGTTACTAGTGCGTTTACATATTATCAATGTGCAACTGATTAGCAAGATACAACTCACACATCTCGGTTTCAAGAATATAAGATGTTATCGTCTCACCAATCACTCGTAATACAATTCATGGAGTGATCCAAGTGAGCGTGGGTTTAATCCAATGCTCAAATTCATATTCATAAGCACTCATGAACGTTGCAACAAACATTTGCTTATTTCTAATACTCTTCTAGACAATCCACACACCAATTCACGACAGTCTTCATTCATACCTACTTCCAACATATGAACGATTGTGGCCCGTTCGAATAATTTGACTGTTCTTAACCAATTAAATTATTCAGGAAGTCAAAACATGCAAATGAGAAACACAAGAATAATACTAATCCCATATGGCCTCAAACCTTTGAGTATAAATAAAACTCCTTTTATTTATCACCATATCTTTTACTCATTATTTGTCGTTTCGGGTAATCAACTTCTTACTTGAATTATTACACTTGTCCCATGCTCCTAGCATGCACACAATGTTTACCTATGGTTCTTACTTTGTGAAATAGACCAAATTGAGCACATTTCCAATCATCCTCATTTCACAACTCCTAATCCCTTTTCATAAGTGTAAGAATATCGAATTCTTGCTACTTATAGAATATGCTAGATTCTAACATTCTAGGCAATGATTCTTTTGTAATGTCACTGCACCAAAGTCACAAAGACTTATTGCCAATGATATTACAAAATCTTCTATCGGATATTGTTACAATACAATTCCTTAGATATGATGTCTCTCACTCAAGGTACATTCCTTTGAACATCCTTTGCATAAAAGTTTCTAATCTAGACATAGATTTTCAATATTTACTTCCCAATATGGACACGTTTTACCTTTTCAATAATTCGAATTGTGAAAAGGAATGCCGTAATCATAATCGAAATTTTAAGAACACACTATTTACCTTTGACTAAATTTATTAACATTTCTCAACCTAAGCCTTTAGATTTGAAATGAAGCATAATATTCTCTCCCTTAATTATAGCAAAACAACTTTACAACCCTTACGACTTTGCAAGGTATAACTCTTGTTTTTCTATAATTAATATTGCCAACTTGCAATACTTTCCATAATAATCATACAATCATAACTTTTATGCTCCCACTATCATGATGATTATTATAAAACATAACACTTATGCTCCCACTAGCTTCGACATGTATTCATAAACATCTTAACTTTCAGAAAACAATACCTATTGAATTTCTTAAGTCCATGTTTCTAATACTTAATGCTTTGATAATCTTTTATCAAGGCTTCTCGAACTTATACACCTTAGCCTTAGATAGTTCATATGTGTGTCTAAACACTTAAGACTAATTGCCAAACCTCCCAATTCAAATTATGAAAAGGGATACCGTAACCATAATCGAATTCGAGAATGCAATTTTACAATCACTATCTTTTTAAAATCTTTCTTAGTGAAAGCATTTCCTCACAATCATTTTCATGAAAGAGGAAATCTTATGACACTTAGATTTAAATGGTGTATTTATTCCTATCCATGTGAATTTGTTAAAACCAAAGTTTACGACAAATTCAAACTCATATGGACTAAACTTTCTTAATCTTGATTTCTTGCCTTATGATAGCACAACTGCCCACCACGTCTTCCAAGTAGTTAAGCATCTCACCATTTTCCTATCAACGGACCTTTCATTGATTAAGGTGCCTTGCCTTTTATGCGTTCAAAATGAGAACTCATAGAACTCTCATGCATAATTAACTCGATTGGATTGGCACAGAATCAAAATAATGTCATCACGATAGGTTTTAAACCTTAACTCGTGTGCTAGTGATGATCGATAAGGTTTATTTGATTTTTTCTTGAAACCTTTCAAGACCATTAAGACTCCCACTGACTCCTTGACATATAATATTCTCTTGTCATTAACCATTTCTTGACAAACAAATATTCAAGAGTTAGTGTGGCTTTTATCAAAACACTTCATAAATTGGTCCTAGTTGGTCTTTGTCTTATCCAAGACATCACAACTCTCCACATTTGATGAATGTTATAAACCTTTAATACCTTTTACTCATTGTCACAATCTTAACTTTAAGACTTGTTATTGGAATGAAGTATGATAGACTTCTTGATTTAACCATTTCTTCAATCCTTGATTCCTCTTCTTAAACGTACAATTGTACTAAGACTTACTTAGAGGATCAATTGAGATATGGTTCTTAATCATTAAGACCCATTATAAAGCATAAAAGCTACTCTCCCTTCTTCTTAGAATGGAGAAACTTGTATCTTTCTACCTACTTGATTCTTCTTATTCGTTCTACTATTGATATAAACCCTTTAATCAATTCAGAATTACACTTAATCTTGTAAGTGTAATCATATTTACTAAGCCTTTAGTAAATCATGACGAATATCTTTGGTACTCTTATGGTGAACTTGATCAAAACACAACTTTGTGTACTCAATCTCCTAGTCCTTCACTTGACACTTTGTCAATAAATTAGTCTAATTTTCCAAATACGAAATTTCTCATTCATCGTGCATCCACATTGCATGATTCCAAGTTTCTGTCCAATTAAAACTTGGGCGATGAGAAACTCTCCCTATTTGGTAAATTCTCGACTTTCCATAACACAATAAGAACCAAATCCATTATTGCTAATAATAGAAACATTTTAACATCAATTTATCATACACGCCATTGTAAGGATAAATAAATAAAATTTAAAATCAAAATTTATTTTATTGCGGAAAAATTTGTCCTTACAATGCAACTCATTGAAAAACTTATGCTAATACATCTTTCTTAGCAATCTAATTCTAACTCTAAGTAGTAGCTCAAGAATCTAATCTTCGAGAAACACGATCGAAATCCATTCCTTCACGGTTAGATTCAGATCACTTCTTCCCTTAAGCTTCTTTTCTTTTCTTTGATCCTTCAAAACATCAATTGTAATCTTATCACATTATGTATTCAGAATCTAGAATGAAGCTTAAAAGAGTTAGTCAATGGATTTTACCTAAATTAGAGCCATACGTTTCGACTCTCCCATCTCTTAGATCTCTTAGGTAAATAGGGCAGCTTCGTCTCCAATGCCCCTTCTCTTGGCAATAAAAGCAAATTGACTCTTTTTGGAACAGGACATGGAACTACTTTAGACATCGCCTTTCTCTTATGATCAATCTTTTCAATCATAGCATGTCTTTCGTTGCCATTGTCTATATCCATACAGGTCTCGAAGGCAGATTCACCAATCAACTTTGCTTTTCTATTGTGCCAAACCATTGCTGATTCAGTAGCAATAAGCATATAAGTGAGATCTATAAGGGTCACGTCGCGGTTCATCATATAGTACTCTCTTACGAACTCACTATATGAGTTAGGAAGTGACTGAAGAACCCAATCAACAGCCATTTCCTCACAGACAACGGATCCCAACAGTGCGACTTCATCCCTAGGATGTGTGCACACACCGAATTTCCTTCTTTATGTTCACTTGCCAAAAGGGCTTGAGTGATCTTGAACTTTTCAAGCCTTTGAACTTGTGGGTTAGGGAGAATAATTAGAGGAGGAGTAGGAAGTGAAGCATGATCTCTTGTTCCTCGATCGAATCGTGGAATATCAACTTCATGTGGAATGCTTGTTCCACGGGATTTGGGAAGACCATAGTTGTCGAACATTGACATCTACAAAACGAGAGAAAAAACGAAATCAAGTTAGTTGATAGATTGAGTCCTTAGTAAATCACCCAAATGAGATACTAAGGCTAGGACCCAACACAATACGCTACAACCTAGAAAAGGGATGCCGTAATCTAGTTGTCGAATATTTAAAGGTAAGTGAATGACGATTCACTAATTTCCATCGAAAAAGAAATTTAAGTTTTAAATCTATGAAAACTCCTAGAACCTTTAAGATTCATTGAACATTTCAATGGCATGTTTAAATCTCGATATGCCCCTCTTGTTTGTGACTGGGATGCCGAGGATCACAAAGCGGGTGTGAATAACCATGCAAAGTTACATGGTGCCCTCACATGTTACAGTCACCTATTCGATGTGCCGGTAAACCACACACGCTCCACCGAACTATGACAAACATTGAGTCACCATTTGCTACCTTTGCTTAGAACCATTTAGTGTGCCGGTAAACCACACACGCTCCACTAACGTCTTCGCAAGGGCACAAAGTGTAATTTCATGGAATTGCATTAATTCACTTTGCCTAAGTAACTAAGATTGGGAATTTGTAAAAACATTTAGTTACTTTTGTATTTCATTATACTTATAATGGAAGGTTTCATCCTATCCTACCCATTCGGCTAACGACCCTCCACTAGTCAAAAGTGCGGTGGGTAAGAGTGGATACCCATTCAATCGCCATTTTATAGGCAATTTCCTTAAACACCCCTTATAGACCAGCTTCGTGAATGAGGCCTTCTAACGGTAAGACTGACTTTTACTCATACATATATATAATGTTAGACTTTTAATGTTATATATAGTATAGGGTGCATTTTACACTTTTAAAATATTAGGTGGTTAACTTTAACAATTACACTTTTAATTCAATTAAATGGTTAACCTAGACTTTTATGGATTTATTAAGTCTCTTTTAATTATACTCCTTAATTAATTAATAAAACCATAAGGGTGTATTTGAACTTTTCAAAGCATTACTAGGGTTTTAGAATTTAACATTCCTAATTAACTTTTAATCAACTTTTAAATTCCAAAACTTGAAGGCAAGTTTTGAAACATTTCAAAAATATTAGGGTTTCAACTATTTAAATTTCAAAACAACAAAACTATTGGGTTCAAATTTAAACTATAAAACCTAAAGGGCAAAATATGAAACTTTTCATAACAACAAGGATCAAATAACAAATAATTCAAATTAACATTTAATCACATAATTATCCATATTTGATTTATTTAATGATTTCTTGCAAAACAATTTATCAATTTACTCAAAATAATTAATCAATTATCTTATAAGGAAACAATTATCTTATTAATTGATAAATATCTTCAATTAGATCAAAAATATAGTCAAATATATCATATAATCGGATTAATATTGATCTAACATGATAAGGTAACTATCCATATTCAAAAACAGCAAGGAATCCCGAGATAAGCACTATCTGACGAGTTGACTCGTCGAGTCAAGCCTAGACTCGTCGAGTCACCCTGGACTCGGCGAGTTCAGCTATGGACTCGGCGAGTCCAGCCTCTAGAACACCAAAAATCGAATTTTTCAGATATACAATGCATCAATACAATTGAAACCATCCTAGGCTCTGATACTACTGATGGGTTTTGGTCATAAGACATCCTATGTGCTCATACAAACCCTAATGCTTGGATCTAGGTTTCTCTATTGTACATGCTTTGAATCCAAGACTATAAACCCTAATCCTAGCATGCAAGTAATCATATTAACATAAGAATGAGTTAATAATGTTACCTTGATTGTTATGTAGCAATAACAATCCCAATCCCACCTTGAATTGACTTTGGAATGCTTAGAGTCACAAGTGTCACTCCTCTAATGGCTTACAAACACCAAGAGCAAATGGAGAAGGTATAAAGAGAGAGGAGAGGTATAAGAATTCATCTCTAGGACCTCTTGAGAAGGCTTACACGAAATCATGTGCCAAGGGGGGTTTATATAGGTGTACAGATAGGGTTTCAGTCATTATCCTTATCTAGTTACTTATCCACAAAGCAACCCATAAGATAATCCTTGAATCCTTATCATAGTCGAGTTCTAAGGCCTTATCACCCCAAATTCGTTCACCCTATATTTAAGATAATCCTTACCTTATTTTGTAACTATCACATAATTACAAATCAGGCCCTCTAGTTTAATTAATTACATTTGATCACAAAATTAATTCTTAATTAATTATTGACCAATATTAATTAAACAAATATGATTTCTCCTTTAATATATTATTCTTATAACATATTAATAAATCATATTATCCTCTCTCTGTATATATTTCTCCAATCAAGTTGCTTTGGTGAAGGCAACCCAAAAGGACCATGCACCATTAGGTCAAGTACATACCAAAATAGTTATGGACTTAGACACTAATCCAACACATATCACTTGTGCTTTCTGTTTTTCCATTAGCCATTTCTACAGTGAATATTTTATTGAGTGGTTGGGGTCTTTGGTTAAGTAGGAGTTTGAATTTATGACTCACAAAACTTCTCTCCGCACCGCAGTCAAAGAGTATGCATGCATAAATGTTGTCGAGGAGAAACGTACCTGTAACCACTGTTGGATTAGTTATTGCTTCATTTTGACCTATCGCCAGCACTCTCCTAATACCGCCAACATTCCTTGTCTTGGGGAAGTCCTGATAGCTTCATTTTATTTACTTCTTTTTATAGTTTATTTTAGTACATTTCATTCGCATTTTAGTTAACTTTCATGCATATTTTTCCCTTTTGTTATTTTTATGACCATTTCGGGGTACTTTCTAGTTTCTTGAGCATTATTGCAGATTTTCTTGGAAACTAGCAGGGCGGCACTCTTGGGAGGCGATTGGGCTTGAAGGGAATTGGAGATTTCATGCTTGATGGCTATGAAGGTGATTCATGGGGTGGACTTGTCAATTGCTTGAAGGCTTGGAAGAATTGAGCTTTAAATTTGAAAGATGCGGGAGAATTCTTGAGTATGCAAGATCAATATTTGGGAGTTTGCGGAAGTTTTAAGTGATGTGGAAAGACAAATTGGGCTCAAATTGAAGAAATATTGAAGAAAAATGGGCTAGAAGCTGATTGGACTCGAACTGGGCCAATGGATTAGCTGTGGGGGCCCAAGACTTGAAGAAGCCCAAAATTCCCGTCAGTACCCGCGGCCCGCGTAAGATTCCCCGCGGCCCGCGTGGATTCCTGACAAGGGCAATTTCGGGATTTTGCTTAGAGCTCTATATTGGGAAGGTTGGTGTGCTTCTTTAGGATAATCTTGGAGGTCCGATTTTGAGCTTTTCTCTCGGGAGTTTGGAGCACTTTTGGAGGCCAAGAACACTTGAAGAACATCTTCTTTTCACCTCTTGAATCTTGTCAAATGTTTGGTACAATCTTATCTAACTTTGTTCATTTGAGTTTAGCCATGCTTGGCTAAACAAATCTTGGTTGACTTTTTGTTGAATCCTTTGAACTTTTGTTGGATGTTGAAGATTCTATGAACTTGTTCTTGAATCTTTATGGAAATGTTTTGTGTTTCATCATATTATCACTACTAGTATGTTTTTATTCATGAGTTTAAATATGTTTATGGTGATTAGTTGGCTAATTTCTTGATTAAGTAAATGATCCTCAAATTAGCAAGCAACAAGTGATTTTTGTGTTGTTTTTGCTTCAGACAATCATAAAAACATTTCCTCCAACATGGTGGTGAAAGCAATTGACTCCTCTTGGATTTGGTGATTTTTTGGTTCTTAATGCTAGTTGACTTTCAC
Source organism: Lactuca saligna (assembly GCF_052625555.1). NCBI lineage: Eukaryota > Viridiplantae > Streptophyta > Magnoliopsida > Asterales > Asteraceae > Lactuca > Lactuca saligna. Next base: position 131,986,071 of record NC_136424.1, on the reverse strand, counting down.
TAATTACATGCTATTTGGAATTAGTGACTTTGACTAAGGAAATTGTTATGAGCTTCTCTAGCCATTTCAACAATTAAGAAAAGTCTAGGTAATCTCAAGCTCCTTGGATTACTATAACCAAATTAAGGATTTAAATCAAAGTATTGCACTATTGGATTCTAATGATATGTTCATCAAAAGTCAAAGTGAGAAAACTTTAAGTCAACCATCTTTCCCTTATTGATTTTACATCAAACTCTTATTTTTGTTGCATTTGTCTATTTAAATCATAGTTAACTCTAGTTCGTTTCAAGTATTTCAAAACACCAAAACCCCCATTTTATTTTTATTGTTATTTCACAAGTATTTTGACAAAGAGATTTTTCATAGAGTTATCAAATTGAACCAATCTCCGTGGATTCGATCCCTTTACCACTATACACTATTTTAGTGTGTAATACTTAGGGTTATTATTTGTGTTGGCCTCGACAACCACCAAGTCCCTCTTGAAGTGCCCAGTTTCTCCACACCCATAACATGCTTGGCTTATCCCAGTACCAGGAACTTAAGTGACTGGTCACGATGGCGCTTTACAGAAACGGGTAGTGTGCCCTTTCGTGTCGCAGTTCTTACAGTGCATCTCGCAGAAATTACCGTGGTGATGGTAGTTGCATTTGCTGCACTTGGGCAGGTTCCCTGCATATTGTTTTGTTGGCGCCGGGGTAGTAGGAGTTGTGGCGGGAGCAGTAGCAGCATGAACCGCTACCATTTGTTTCTTTGAAGGTTCTTGCGAGGTTTGCCCCTTTCTCTTGTTCTAGAATTTCTTCTTGCTGTTGTTGTTGGCATTGTTATCGTTGTTGTTGTTCCCTTTGGTTGGTTCCGCTACGATAGCCGTGACTCCTTGGCAGACGCCATGATCAACGAGAGATTGCGCCAGTTCCTTGGCGCTGTCGAAGGTCATGGGCTTGGAAGCTAACACACTTCCTCGAAGTTGGGGTGATAGTCCCCAGATGTACCTCTCCACTTTTTGGCTTTCCAGAATCAACATCCCTGGACAAAGTGTTATCAAATCACTGAACATGTTGGTGTAGCTTGCGATGTCCGAGCCTTCCATCGAAAGGCCCCATAGTTCCTTTTCAAGCTTCTGAATCTCGCCTCCTGGGCAGTATTCTCGTAGAAGCATTCGTTTTAGGTTTTTCCAACCGATGGAGTTCGCCACCACTATGGTTAGTGTCTTGACGTGGCCGTTCCACCACGTCAGTGCGCGTTCAGCAAAAGTAAAAGCAACAAATTTTACTTTGCTTTCTTCAGGGCATGCGTAAATTTCGAATACGGCTTCCGTTTTCTCTATCCATTGGGACAGAGCCAATACTCCCCCAGTCCCATAAAAGGGAATAGGTTTTCCATTGGTGAAGTCTTTGTAAGTGCATACTCCGGAACGGTCTTGGCTTGGGCCACTTGTAAAGCTGTTTATTCCTCCTCCTGACCCATTGTTGCTCATTTGAGCCATCACCGCGGTTACAACGGCTGTTACAGTAGTTTGGAACATAGTTGCATCCATAGTTGGAGGGGGTGGTGGAGGTGGTGTTGGAGTTGAGTTTATGCGTGTTGATCTACGAGGAGGCATGTTCTGGTAAAGAAAATAAGAACAAATACTATAAGTTTCTAATGTTTTGACAATCGTGTACTAGAGGGTTAGTTGTATCTTGTAATTTGTTTTGACTTTAGTTTTTGGTCTCAAAATAGGTACAACAATTTAGTTAATTCCATAAGTTTCGAGAGGTATATAAAGAAGTACTTCATATTTATATATATGGCACACCTAAGGTGTGTTACATTATGCTTCTAGTTTTAGGAAAATTTGACCTATCTAGAGGTCTCCGTTTACAGATACAAAAGAAAATAAGGGAAAAACTTTATCCGAGGTCCTAGTCTATATCAAAATTGTTGGAGCTGAGCAAGTTCTACTTGCGGGGTGTTGTACGTTTGGAGTTAGATTCGGCATCTGACCGCTTGACTCCCATCAGGCGTCTTTCAAGATCTACTTGTTGTTCCTTCATTTCTCTTATTTCTGCTAGTGCGTTCACCATTTGATTCTGAAGCGTCCCCGTGTAGATTTGGGTATTTTCGTGTAGTCCTTCCAGACGACGGATGTCTGCGGTGTTACCCTGAGTAGCAGCATTGATCTCGCGAACTCTGGCTGCTTGCTGGTCCGCATGGTAGTTCTGGGTAGCGATAGTGCCCACAATAAGAAGAAGTGCTCGATCAACTGAGCCTCCCCCACTGACATTGTAGAAATCTCGACACATGCCGAAAGGAGGGCGTACACCTAGTTGGCGGCTCCAGTTGTAGAGATGACTTCCCCAGATGGGGATGGGTCCTGGGTGATATGGTCTGACTTCGGGAGAATGAGGAGCAGGAGGGTCGATCACCTCCGGTTCGGAGTCTGTCCCACTAGAAATTTCCACGATCTCCTCGTCGACTTCGAATTCTTCTCCGACTTCGACTTCGAATTCTTCTTCAACTTCCTCCTCGAACTCTTCTTCAACCTCTTCTTCGATTTCCTCTGGGTCTTCCTCTAGGTCTTCTTTTATCCAGCCGCCGTTACCTTGGTTTAGGTAGTAGGGGTCTCCCGGTGAAGGAAATCCGGCCATTTGTCTGTATTGGGATAGAGGTATGAGGTTTTTATAAGAAAAGAAATTTCTATTTGACGACATCCTACGTTTAACTATATCTTACGGAGTGCAAGTTTTTCATTGTACTATTATTTATAACAATAGTCCTTTAGTATTTCAAATTAGCGAATCTAAAATAATTTTATAAGTTTTTGGCTTGTTGACTACTACGACCATTCCTCGACGTACATTGGTCAAATCCAGGATAAATATAGTTGATCAGGCTATATTTATTCTTGGTTTGATTACATACCCCAAGGCCCAATCGTTGTATCGCAACTTGCCTTAATACTTTTTAGAAAACTTGTCATGATACGAGACTGATACATGCGGGTAAAAATGTATATATTTAAAAGAAAATATATTTTTATGAAAAGGTTTTGTCAGAGGGTTTTTGGTTTCCGTTGTATTTATAGTTTGTATATCTTATGTGGTTCGATATACTTAGTTCACTATAAACAATGCTCTGATACCAATCTGTCACACCCCCAAACCAGAATGGCGGAAACATTCGGGGGTGGATGACTTCACGTAGTACCATAACAATTGAATATCGTAAAGAAAGTACACAACCATCATATATATAATAAAAATGTACATTGTTGTGTTATACATATTTCCAAAAGAATATTACAATATGATGATATAAATGTTTAACGATAAACGTTCTTAGCGTTCCTTCTTCCAAAAGTTGATGGTTACCTGTATTACTGGTCCCCTGAGAAATACAAGTGGTTTTGAAAAAGATTCAACAATTAAGTTGGTGAGTTCATGAGTGTTTTGAGTTGAAAAGTATATCCTTTTTGGCAGCAAATCGGTAAATGAGGTTTTCAGAAAATCCAATATTTTCTATAAATGATTCGAAAAGTTTCCAGAGTTGGAATGCGTTAGTATTTTTCGTACTTGAATGATAAACATAACTTTGTATGAAAAATAATGTAGAAAACTGTAATGCATATATGAATCTCGTAAATCAAACTTGTTTTTATACTTTTCATGTGAGTTTTATAACCATACTATTGACACTGGATGCCTGTAACAACATTCTTCAGGTGTTGTAGTGTTATGACATTTGTCACCCCAGACCTGCCGGTCTAACTATAGCTAATAGTTTAGGTGCGAGATTGTCAATCCCGTATAGATCTATACACAAGTATCACGCTCTCACTCCAAGAGATTATGGTATATAATACAGGACTTAAAATGCATACATAAGTGTACGTTGAAGTTTGAATACCTCACATTGCTTAGTATAAATAGATTTACAATATGAATGGCTTTACTTCTTTTGAAAGTGTTTCGTTTTTCAAGATGTATATGTAAAATGTACGATTGACTCATTAACTATAGCCATTATAGTTTTTCAGAAAGTATGTTCCATTTGGTGAAAATAATTTGGTGATATAATAGCCCTTTATACATAAAGATGTTTGTATCGATATTCAAAGATAGACATTACATTTATGTTTATAAAATGATACTTTAACGTGTAATGTACTTGTATTCCCCCCTAAAACATGAAAAGAATTTGAAAGGCAGGGGTATGAACTCACTCGTTTGGTTCGAAAAGAGAGAAGCTAGAGTTGAGCAGAACTTTGACCGCGGAAAGCTGCATCTTCGGGCTCTTCGGGGATCTCGGTAGCGTAGATCTTTCGTCGGGGGCTCGGGTACGAAAACCGAGGTGTCGAGATGGTCTCTGGAGCTCTAGGGTGTGTAAAAGTGAGAGAGGATCTGAGAATTGTTTGCAAAAACCCGAAGCTCAACCTCTCTATTTATAGGCTGGAGGATCCTCGTACGCGGGGCGTACTTCGGTTACGTGAGGCGTAAAAATGCGTCATGGCTTACGACTCAGGTCTAGCTAGCGTAGAGCACTCGAGCCGATGGGACTTGACACTGGGTCTAATACGCGGGGCGTACTCTTGGATTACGCAGGGCGTAATCCAGTCTTCCATCTTCTAAATTCCGTAACTTTCGCGTATGGGCTCCGTTTTTCGCGTTCTTTATATCCACGCGTAGGTGCGATTATGCACTACAACTTTCATTTAGACTCCGTCGGCTAGTTTTGAATTTATTATTAATGATATATTGTTAATAGGCCGGGACTACTAAAGTCCGTTAAAAATTCATAGTTTCTTTATTCGACGTCCGTTTTTGTTTGTCTTTTTATCATTTTATTACTATTGTAGAGATCTTCAACTTCCGTTTAGGTGGCGATAGCTAAATAATACTCAATCTTCAATTCGAGTTTTTAGCCCTCTACTACTGTTACAAAACTTAGGAAATTCGTAACTTCTTCATACAAGGTCCAATTTGAGCGATCTTTTTATGTATGTTTACAGTCTAACGAACTCTACATCTTTTGTTTAGATACTTAAGGCAACAATGCATTTTATTGAAATTTCACTTTTTACTTTAAATAGCGTTTTAACGGTGTGTCGTAAATATACGAGTGGTTATAATTTCTTCAATATAACCCGGTTTTGAACGCTCTTTATGTTTTTGGAAACCTTGGCACGATAACTAACATTTGATGTATCCCAACATAAATATTTGAATACTTTATTTTTGAGGTTAATTTAATTGACTCCAAATAATTTTCGTTGTATTTGACTTTTGAGTGTTACACTGCTTTTGGAAAAATATCGGGTTTTCACATAATGAGAGTATATAGGTATGTTAGTGGTTTTATTATATTATATATGTTTTATTTGATGAGAATTATATATGTACATGAATATTTGATGGTGGTAGTTTGGTGTTTGTAGCTGGTGGTTAAATAGCATGTAATTCACATATGAATTACATGTGATTCACATGTATATCACAAGTGAATTACATGTAAATCACAAGTGAATTACATATGAATTTAATGTGATTCACATATAAATCACATATGAATTCACATGTAATTCATATGTAAATTACATGATATTTACATGTGAATCACACATATTTACATGTGAATCACGTATGAATTATAAGTGATTCACATGTAAATATCATGTTATTTACATATGAATTACATGTGATTCACATGTAAATCGCAAGTGAATTACATGTAATTCACATACGAATTACATGTGATTTACATGTAAATCATGTGTAATTCACATACAATTCACATATATGAACTTTAAGATGAATTTTTTTAGCATTGTTGATTAACTCTTTGATTGAAATAAGTTCATCTGGCAAAGCAAACATCTACCAAATTCAACACATAACAAAAAAGACAGAAATGAAAAAGATTCACTGGTGCTCATATTTGATAGACAACTAGGTGTGGAGCCCCCGCTTTGCGGGGGTCAGATGTGATAATTTTATCTGTTGTTTGTTCTTTGTAAATGTTATTTGATCAACTATTTGTTTATAGTTTGAGTGTTGTTATATGGCACTAATATTTTTTGGTCATGGATAACTATTTTGTTGTCGGATAAGCTATTTATTGAAATATATACTTCATGGGTTTATCCTTTGGTTGATGGGATCGAATTGGAGAGCCGGATTCCACATATCAAATACTTCATGGGTTTTTCCTCGTTAAGTATTGTCTAAGTATAACATTGGCTACCTCAAAAGATATTTGATAAAATGACAACACACGTATCGAAAAAAGCAAAGTCACCACAACAAACAAAGAAAACAAAAAAGAATCAATTTGTTAATCAGTGTGTTACAATATGGTAATAAGTTTAATCGTTGGCTTTGTTAGATTCCATTAGCCCTGAGAAAAGAAATGAAAAAAAAAAAACATATCAAAAGTTTGAAAAACAAATAAATACAGTCAAGAAATGAAGGCTAATAATTTATCATACCATGTTTTGAACATTTATAACAGAAATTTGACAGATTTTGACAGCAATGATACAGTTAGTAATCTAATGGTATTTTGTTAACTAAAGGCAGATCAGAAAACCAAAATTTTATAAATAGCCATAACCAAAACACGAAATTGACAGTAAACTGAAATAGACATAATCAAAATTTAAAATCAAAATTTTAAATGGCCAAGTGATAAAAAAAATTAAAACAAAATGGGAGTCATATTCAAATAATCAAAAAAGTATGTTGGTATTTTTTGACAAACGTAGATTAGTAAAATAAGACCAAAAAAAAAAAATGAAATTTAAAGACACAAAAACGAAAATGGTCATTTTAATAAAGACAATAATTACAAAGAAAAAATGGTTTCTATTTTACTTACCTTAAAATTTTCATATCGAGAAATTGAAAAAATATATGTACTTAATTGGTCAAAATGATGAAAACAGTTAAAATTCATTCTTTCGTACTTGTAATCCAAGTTTAAATAAACCAAAAGACATTTTTTTTGTCTAACCTGATTGAAATTAACAAAATAACCATAATAGAAAATTTAAAATAGGCATTAACGGTTTGAATGCTCGTTTTTTTTCCTGTAATACAAAGTTTATATTAACCAAAATACTAATTTAAGTTTTCTTCATTGATTTAAATGAGCCAAACGATAGAAAACAATAAGTTTGACCTAAGTGACGAAGATAGCCTTAAATTTGGTGTGTTTAAGGTTATATAATTATGACCTATAAGATATCAAATATAAGATATCAAACTGAAACTCAACTGTTATTTTTTGAACTTGAACATAGTTTTTCAATTGAGATTTATTTAGTACAATGGTATAATAGAAAAGAGTGGACTCTCTACCTCTTCTCAGATACGACGTCCATGTGCTTTCATGTGGATATCATCTCCGTTGTCAAATGCTTCCCATGTGTAGGGGCAATGTCGTCCTGAAGCTGTAGAAAATTGGTTTTATTAATATAAAAAGTGTGCAGGGGCAATATGATCCTAAAACAAAAAATTTATATTTTTAAGCACCTACAATCCATCTGGAATAAGGTGATTAAGCGATAATCAACCACCAAAACCATAAAGAACCCATTAAAATTGCTAAAACCAACCTGTATTTTCAAAAAATGTCTGTAACTTAGTAATGCTTGCCTCCTGTTTCTGCGTGGTTCTACAATAGAGACAGATGGTTGGAGTCCCGTGACCACCAAAGCATCAGATCAGTGTGTTAGAAATGGAGATGAGCCATTGTTCGGGTAAAGAGGGTAAAAGGGTAAAACGGTAAAAATAAAGAGATACCTTTGTAGTAAAAGGTCTAATATCAGCTTTAATTTGTCTTATGAGATTTGTTTCAACTAAAAAAGTCCCACCTAAAAAAGCTCCAAGGCGCAAAATTTTATAAATTCTAGAGTGAGATAAAGATATGAAAATAATTATAAAATAATTAAATAAATGAATCAGAAAAAAGAGAAGATTATTTACATACCTAAAAGGAGGGGTTATTTTTTCTCATAAAAAGGAGAATAACCACTTCTTTCACTGTTCCTAACCAATACGGGTCTTTGTGTGTCTACTAATTAGATGCTTCATACTCACTGAAAACGTTCTTGATCACATTTGAAAATGAAAAAAATCTAAACTCATATCAAGCCATGACTTCTCGGAAAACAAATCATATGTCTCATTGAGGTAGTTTACCAAACATGTTAATTGCAAGTATGCAAAGCATGAACGAATAAAAAAAACATACCTGTATAAACGGTGATGATTTTAGTCTTTAGAGATTTAGGAGTCATGTAGAAAAAAAAGTTAATAATGTAAGATTATAAGTTTAAACTGATAATTATTTGTAATTTTGTTACATCTAGAAACCAAAAAAAAAAAATGAGTAGCACCCAACAAAATCTTACATCTGAATCCACAATAGTTATATGTTTTGTGTTATCGTCCTTAAAAGGATGATAAAAGTCTGTAAAACAAAAAAAAAACTTGTTATATCTAAATATAAAGAAAAATTTTAAACGTAACAAACTTCTTCTAATAAACAATAATGTACATACTCAACCAAACTAAAGTCACTTGTCAAATACACAGCTTCCAAAAAGTAAAGAGCAACCGCTTGCAACCAAAACATTTTTACATATCAAACCAAAATAACAGAAAACAAACCAAAATTATATACTAAAAAAAACATTGTTGGTAATCATACTTTTAGTAACATACATGGCACGCTGCTTTCTCCAAATGACAAAAAGATTTTTCATCTGTGTGATCCATGTAAATTTGGACAAAAGAAAACAGTCAGTAGCGATGGAGGATCTTATTGGAGAACTCTGGGTCAGGGGGTTGGTGGAGAGACCAAATTTGACCAGGTCAAAATATTTGAGTCGGTGATGGACAGGGTCAATGTTATTAAATGAACAAAAATAATGGACCAAAAGTTTAAAAAAGGAAAATAAATTCGCAAACAAAGGTTAAGTAGATTGACGTAGTTAATAACTTCAGTTGAACTAATTGAAGAAATATCACAGTGTCAAAAGCTAAGATCTCCAAAATGCACTCAGATCCATCAAAACACACAACACAATTTTGAACTAAAATTGGAACACCTTAGATCAGCTCTTCTAAAATTTCTCATAAAGCATACATGGATCTGATTTTGAGGTAATTTGTGTGAAACACAAGGAAAAAAAGTGTAAACACTTTAATCGCACAATTTGTAAGGATATTTGACATGATCTGTAAAATATTCTTGTATATTCAACAACGAAAAAGACAGGCGTCAACAATGATTTTACATACCAATTCCCCAAGCTGCCCTTTCACTATATTGTTTGACTAAATCAAACTTAGAATATATATAAGTTGATTGTTGAATTTATTAATTTGTGTGGAATTAGAGAATGAAGAAGTATGACAACAAAATTCCCATATATGGCCTCTTCCTTCAACACACAGACGCTCAAACCAAACAAAAGAACCGCATGAATAAACAGGATGACGAACCGGAAATCTTTTGGTGACGATTTGCAGCGTAAAAGCAACTTTCCTAAAATTATTCCAACACCGGTGGTATTTGGGGACTAAGGGTCAGGGGTCGCCATTCCTAGCGGCAGGCGAAGCTCCTCCGGCAAACGACACACAAGCAAAATTTCAATGTTTCACATAGTATGCTTCATGATGACATATGGGTTGTTGATGATATAGATGGAAATGCCCACCTGAGTCGTGGTTTTCAAGACCTAGATACGATGTTGCAAACTAAATATCGATGAAAAGAGTCAGAGGGGACTACCTGAGGATTTCTTCGCAATATCCAACCCATTATGTCTTCAAGGCGCGTCAATAAATGAGTCGAGTGGTCCGATTATTTCCCCTTTTCTTCTTCACACTGGAATCGGAGGTCTCTTCCCTGTCGATCTTGTCCAATAGAAAACAAATTCGTCATATATGAAGAACATTACAGATTTTTGGATATGAATAGAAACTATCAATTCTAGGGTTTCATGTTTACCTTGAAGATCATTCCATTAAAAAATCAGTGGTTCCTGTTGCTTAACTGGAGTAAAATCCGACCAACACCGTCCTCTACCTAAGCAGGAGCGGTTCATACTTCGATACCTGCTGTAGAAGAATGCGGACCGGACATAGAACACATAAACAGTGTAACAGTAAGCTTATCTGAGGTGGAGGCAGGCTGGTGGTGGTTTTCTGTAAGAATCGAAGGCGAAACAGTAGGAATGGAAAACCTGGGGAGACAATGAAGAAAGAGATGTGTATGAAGAGAGAGGCGGTGGAAAATTCCAGAATGTGGTTAAGATAAACATCAACAAATCCGACGGACGATGAACGACACGTGTCCACAAAGAATATGTATATTGACATAAAACGACCATAAAGACAATTTGAATACACATACATAAAGGGGATATTGACATAAAACGACCATAAAGACAATATGAATACACATACATAAAGAGGGACCATTCTTGCCAATAAAAACATCCCACTTCACTATTCCTAAAAACTATCCTCCTTTAATATATATATATATATATATATATATATATATATATATATATATATATATATATATATAAGAATTTGGTTAAAACCAAAGAATCTTTTGATCAATCCTTTTCGATAGACTTTTTTTAATGGACCATGTGCTTATTTAGTGGTATGTGTAATAACTTATGTTTTATTTTAATATTTTGTAATCAAATTTTAATCTCAATATCTATAGCTATAATCATATATGATTATAAAAGGAATTTTATTTGGTCAAATATGATTTTCATATTTATAACAGATGTCAAAATTGACATTTTATTTTTTCTTTTGTAGTTACTTTATGTTGATAAAGTGAGTTTTGAAGTTTTTAAAGTTGAGGGAACACGTCCCGTCATATGCCATTGGACTACAGAGAAGGTTAAGATGAGAGAAGATTACGAGAAAGAAGAAACCAGTGAATATGGAACAGGGGAATTGAATGAAGAATTCATACATGAAGAATTGAATGAGGAGGAAAATTTAATAATAATAATAATAATAATAATAATAATAATGATAATAATAATAATAACTTTCATTGTTTAATAGTCATAATCTTTTATTATTTATGTTTATATAAACTTTAAATTATTTTTGATTTAGGATTATCAAGAAATGATTCTGATGATGTGTAGGAACTTAAAATTGTCGATTACAAATGGAAGTAGTACTTTCCCACAAAATGTGATATTAAATCATTCGGAAAGTAGTTTCATAGAAATTTTAAATGATGAGGATGGATATGATGAAGATAAGGAAGATGATAAATGTGATGATAATGAAGAAAATCAAGGTGATAATGATGATCATAATAATGAGAAACTAAATGATGATGAAGATGTTGAAAGCTGTGAGAATAATCAAGGTGGAGATATAAATGATGTACAACAAAAGTATATGGGAGGCAAAATCATTCAAGGAAAAGGTAAGAAAATCGAAATATTATTTATTAAAAAATATTTAAATTTATGAATCATATATAATTATTACTAAATCGCATATGATTTTTTAAAATATATTTATATAATGAAAATTGTGTTCACTTTTGCAATAGGGGAAGAGATCAAAAAGAGTAGATCTTCAAGAATCATTTATATGGTCAAGGAAATCCCACAAAATGTTGAATCAGTTACCAAAAGTTGGTAAAAGATCTTCTTCTTTAAAGAAGTACAAAAAAGACAAAAAAAAATATCCCTCATTGTGAAAAAGAAACTGCACCAGGAGGAAAAGATGTTGAATTGCAGGAAACAAATGATAAGAAAGTAAAAGATCTTGAAAAGGTCGTAGCTAAAGATAACAAAAAAAATAAGAGAAACACAAAAGCACCCATGTGAAAGACAAACAAGGACAATATTTAAAACGGTGTACGTTATATTACATATTTATGAATAACATATATTTGATTATTACAAATTATTAATAATTTTTTTTAATTATATTTAGTGGAAGGAAATAATGCTGATAAAGAAGAATAAAAAAATGTTTAATAAGTATCTAATCTTGAACAAGGTAAAATTGAGTATGTATTTCTAAATTATTTATGATTATTAAAAATAAATATGTACAATCTTATATGATCATTAACATATTTTACTTATATACAAAATTGATCAGAGCATATGTTGTTGAAAAAGAAGGCAGTGAAAATTATGATCTTCAAAAATATTGTATTTGAAACAAAACTTTTTATGAATGAGATATTTTATTAATCACATATTTTATTAATATGTGAATGTGAATGTCAATTAGATGTTATTCATGTGTTACTTTTTAATCACATGTGAATGTATGTGAATGCAAATCAAATATAATTAACTTGTGTATTGTATGTAATTTATATATTCACATGTTATTTATATATTATGCACAATGAATTTATATATAATTCACATCTGACTAAAATATATGATTAATATTACCTTTGAGATGCATATCCACATTCAATGTGTATTCTTTACAAAAAAATAATATATTTGAAAATTCTCACCACCTTTAAGATGCATATCCACAATATCAATTGTATTTGTTTTCTTTATAAATTCCAGTGTAACTATTTGAAGCCCAATGTCTCCCTATTTTCCCATCCATTGACCCATGCTATGTGCTTTGCTTGCTCCAACTTTCTTTTCAACTTTGACATGTGCACTATACTGTTTGTGTAGAGCTCATGGTTGTGTTTTTCAAAAAACGTATTAATGAGAAGCCGATCAATATTTTTTATATATTTGAAACATATATTTGCTTCGCAATACATCATTTGGCTTGGATGTTTTTTTTTGTCTGTCTTCTACTCCATTCAAAGTGTCATCATTTTTCTTATCTGCTTCACCAGCCCTACTAAATATCACATCCTTGTATTGTAAAATACCATCAATCGTTTTATTTGATGCAAGTCTGCAATCAAATCCTACTCTATTTTCATATTTTTGGTAAAACTGAATTCCATGATCTAATGTTTCAAACACCATATCTTTTTTGGAAGGAATGATTCATCAACTCTTGGGATCCACACAAATGTTTTTGTGCCACAAGGAGATTTTACTTCCATGCAACTTAATTCATCTTCATCTTCCAATTCAAAAATGTTTTACTGCAAATTAAATAATATTAAATCAAATCATATATAGGAAAACATGTCATTTAAACTCAGAGTAATATTTTAGTTACAATCCAGATTAATATTAATAGAAACTTACCTTCTTCATTATATATTGAAGAAAGTTGTCCATCCTCTTCAGTAATATATTTGAAAAATGCATCGTCAACATATATATCATCATTGTTTATGTTATATTTACTAGATTCTTCATCAACATCACCTATTAAAATCATATATTTATTTATCATCATTATATGTAATTAAAATGAAAATAATGTTTGAATATAATTTGATTTAAATAAAGACATATTATTCACATGTGATTAGCATATGAATCAAGTATGATTCACATATGATTTTCATATAAATATCAAATATGTGAATTATACTTCCATTATAATGAGATATGACTTATATATCATTCATATGTTACTCATATATTCTTCATATGTGATTTTAATATGAATATCAATTAAGTAAATGTTAATACCATACGTTATTTCTTAAAAGAATTGTGAAACCTTACCTGCTAAAAAATTTATGTCGCTTAGCAGATCTTCAATTATTCTTTCTGAAACCATTAAATTGCTAAAAAAAACTCTCAACTTACATTCAATAAAACAACGTATTAGAAATCCGAATGCTACTGTATTTAAATATCCAAATAAATATTAAAATATTCGGTAATCTGTATTTTCCTTCATTGATATAATTGTAATGAATGAATCGTATGAATTTAAGATAAGATGACCACCTCAAAAGAAATCAATGATGAATCTTATGAATTTTGCTTTGAAATCGATCTCAAATTTATGTTAACAGCGACAACTGTTCGATCGATATACATTTTCTATGATTTTGTCGATGATTTTGATAATTTTGAAGGTTAGAATATGATATTTTGGAAAGAAAACCGTATAGATGTTGTAGTTAGGTAATTAAAGTAATAAAAAAGTGTAAAAGACAATCTTACCCTTATGATCTTGAATCCAATCCAACGGTCCACTTTTAGTTTTCAGATTTTCGAAAAACTATGAGTTCTCAACCGTTCTTATATATATATATATATATATATATATATATATATATATATATATATATATATATATATATATATATATATATATATATATATAGGGTTGAGATCGGTTGAGAACCCATAGTTTCCCGAGAACCTGAGAACTAAAGGTGGAGCCTTAGATCAAAGTTAACTTATTAAGGGCATGATCGTCATTTTACCGATCTCATTTAATGTTTAATTTTTTCGTTATTGGAAATATTAAAAACAAAATTTTAAAAATTAACATAATAAATAAAATTTTGTTTTTTTTTTTTTTAAATAATTTTCATTTTTTTTTAAAATGTATAATTTCTTTTTCCAGAAAACATTAAATTTAAAAAAATGAAAAACGAAATATTTTTAAAAAAAATAGCACGTTTTTCAAAAAAACTGCAATTTTTTAAAAAAATACTGCAATTTAAAAAAAAAAAAACTCCATTTTTTTTTTCAAAAAAACTATAATTTAAAAAAAAAACAGCATTTAAAAAAAAACTATATTTTTTTTTTCAAAAAAACCTACAATATTAAAAAAAAAAAAACAGCATTTTTTAAAAAATGTAAATTTTTTTATAAATCAGTAAATTAAAAAAAAAACTAGAATATTTTTACCAAAAAAAAAAAACATTTTAGGTGCATATAGACATAATTTTTCAAATGCATATATGTATATTTCTTATACTATAATATTCATAAGTAAATCATAAAAAATCTCATTTTTATTAATCTATCTATAAACATAATACTACAGGAATTTTATTCGATACAAAATAAAAGATAAAAATTAAAAAATAAAAAAAACTACAAAGATTCACAGTGTTAACATTTCTTAATATCAAAATTTCCATATTTTCTTCAATTTATCACCTTTCACGTCTTCAATATTTTCCACAAATTCTTCAAAATCTACATGAAAATTAAAATTTTTTGATTAATACGAAAAAAACTCACAAGAATGCACATGTATATATCATTTAAGATTCACATATGATTCATATGTGAATTACATGTGAATCACATGTAATTCATATGTGAATTACATGTTATTTACATGTGAATCACATGTAATTCTTATGTGACTCACTTGTGATCTACATGTGAATCATATGTAATTCATATGTAAATCACTTGTGATTCATATGTAACTCATATGGGATTCACTTGTGATTTACATGTGAATTACATGTGATTTTAATGTGAATTACATGTGATTCATATGTGAATCACTGCTGATTTATATGTGAATCACTTGTGATTTACATGTGAATCACTTGTGATTTATATGTGAATTATATTTGATTCAAATGTGAATCACTTGTAATTCAAATGTGAATCAATTGTGATTTACATGTTAATCACTTTTGTTATACATGTGAATCACATGTGATTTATGTAACACCGTAAATTTTCAAACAAAATTTTCAATTTTAAATTACCCACATCACATATAATAATTCTCAAAAATTTCAAGTGTCGATGTCATAACATATTTCAAAATAGATTTCAAAAGTAATTATCAAAATCCAGGATCCTCATTCATGACTCTTTTTTCTTGTGTGTACAATCAAGTCGGTGTTTTTCCACGATCCTGATAAGAACTTGAAACACATAACACATAACACAGTAAGCACGAAGCTTAGTGAGTTCCTCAAAATACCACATACACATACTAGCCATCAAAGGCTACAAGACCTTCCGGCCACTGTGTCTCAGTGGGATCTTCCGATCCCATAATCGTTGCAGACCTTCCGGTCCTAACCCTGTTGACCTTCCGGTCCGATCCATCTTGACCTTCCGGTCCAACCCATACAATATATATATATATATATATATATATATATATATATATATATATATATATATATATATCAAATTATATAACTCATACAAGCACATAAGTCCTTCCGGTGACACATACTTACCATTGCGGGTAAAGTATAGTGAGAAGACTCACCTGACAAGCAGCAAGTAAATAACCATGCACCCGAATCTCGAGCTAAACTCCGCATAATATAAGGGATAAACATATAAAATTAATACTCACTTACACAAAGGCTATACTCTTTCTCTGCTCAATTCTTGAAGTGGATAAAAGACCATTTTACCCCTTCATGATCTCCTTTACTCATGTTGACCAACCCTAAAGTCAACAGAAGTCAAACTCGAGTGAACAATCCATATTTGACCTGACTCGCTGAGTGCACCCTTGTGACTCATCGAGTCCACTCACTTTGTCAAAAGTCTCGCAAAGGTCCAGCTCAACTCGTTGAGTTGACCCCCAACTCGCCGAGTTAACACGCGATCCAACTTGATCGAAAAACCCTAACCGACTCGTCAAGTTGGATCACCGACTCGGCGAGTTCATTCAGACCCAAAGCTCATTCAGACGATTTAAAACAGATCTATCACTCCAAACACTAGATCTGTCATCTCAAGGCTCAATAGTCATGTAAAGTTTCAATCTTTACGTTCATGCATGATGTTATTGCTCCAAAAATGCTAATACATGCCCTTCATGAATGATTAAGCCCAAACACCCTCCTATGGATGAATAAAGATAGGACAACTAGACTCTAAGGACCTCACAAGGTCCAGATCTGAGGTCTAGACTATTTAATAACTCATGTTACTCAAAACCCAAACAGAAAATGGCAAAAAGCCCTAAAACTCCATAGATATGAGATCTATCTAAAATAAGAAGAAAGTTGAAGACTTCATACCTTCCTCAAGAGCTTTGGACAAGAAATCACTGGATCCAACAGCTCCTTCTCCAACTCCTTGCTTGAAAACTTCATCCTCTTCCTCAAATGATGCACAAGGACCACAATATGAGCTTCTTTCTCACTCGCTAGCTCAATTAGCAATTAGGGTTTACTCTCAGGGGTGTAGGGTAACTGATGAGGCAGAAATGGGGGCAGAAGTTCCCTTATATCTGCCCCAACTCTGGGAAATTAGGGTTTCTTTGCCCAGCACCAATTCGGCAAGTCTGCCTTTCGACTCGTCGAGTCCATTCATTAAATCTCACACGGTAACTCGACCTTACTCGGTGAGTTGGACTGCCAACTTGTTGAGTCACCCCATAAACCTCAAGAATTCAACCATATGATAACATACTTGAAATTTTGGATGTTACAATTCTCCCCCACTTTAATTAGATTTTGATGGATAAGGTGTCTAAGTGCATAACAATTTCTGGTATGTGCTTGACCTAGTTTGGCATGGTCCATTTGGGTTGCATGGCATCATGTATTTGGATAGACTAAAATAAGAAAAATAACACTTATGGTTTATTAATATATTATAAGTTCTAATATATTAATAATATTATTTAATTAGTGTTGATCAAGAATTAATTTAGAATTAATTAAGTGATCAAAAAGTTGACTAATTAAATATATGGGTTGATTGTGTAAATCATCCATACTTGTATAGTGGGCTAATGCTACATGGATTATCAAGTTTGGCTAAAACCCATAGGATGCTCCATGGATGCTCCATGGTGATTATAGAACCCACGAGTCATGGAAATGTAAGGTCATGATAATTAGGGTTTACATGGTGTAATCCTAATTGTAACACACTATATAAGTAACATATTGCTCACCAAAATTGGCCACTAGACATACAAGTGAGGGCTAGTCGATTTCAAGTAGTGTGACATTTCTCTCAAGTCTATTCCAAGTGAATTTGGTGTTGTGTGAGACATTTGAGGAATCACACTTGGGGTGCTAGACTCACAAGGTTTTCAAGGAATCCAAATCACTACAAGGTATGTATTTCTAGATATCTTTTATGTTTAAAGTTCCCCATGTATGCTAGATAGGATTTAGAACCTTGGCAATCAAATTTTGCATGTATTTTAGAAAAACATGGATCCAAGGTTTCTAGGGTTGCATGTATACCTTAGGGGTATTAAAATGCTCAAAACCCTACAGTGGTATCAAAGCCTAGGCTTGTTTGTTTGTTACTTGATGAAAAATAGTGAAAAAAGACGAAATTCTTGCTGTCCTCATAGGGGACTCGACTAGTCCAAGCGTATCTTCAACCAACTCGGTGAGTCGGTTCTTGCACTCGACGAGTTGCCCAGGTAGAGTGCAGATTTTTAATTCTTGCTGCTGGAAATGGACTAGAAACATTGCCCCAAATTGTTTTGGTGTTTTAAAACTTGTTTTAGATGGTTTAATGGTTGTTCTAATCCATTTCCAATAGCTAATATCAAATTTCAATGTTTATATGTGTTCATATGTTCTTGAAATTTTGATATGAATATTCATGTTCTTATGAGGTCTTACAAGATCATAGGAATTATGTGCTATTGATTGGTAGTTAATTCATGATCATGATGTGTTTTAATGGAGTCCATAACTTGTCTTCTAGTTATGGATAACCAAAAGCCACTTTGTAATAAATCCATTAAAAGAACACAAAAGTTACAAAAAAATGAAAGTCTTCATTTTTAATAAAAAATAACTCATAAGTTATGAATTGAAAAGTTTTGTAAAGTTAGAAAACTTTCCCTCATGTTTTGGAACATGTAAAGTCATCTAGAAAACTTTAGTTCCAACCCCTAGAATTTTAAAAAGTTAAAATTCAACACTTATACTTATAATATTATAAGTTAATAATGCATATATATATATATATATATATATATATATATATATATATATATATATATATATATATATATAAGAACAAAATTCATTTAACATTAGTAGGCTACATTCACGAAGCCGGTCTATAAGGGGGTATAAGGTTGTTGCCTATAAAATGGCAGCTTAATGGGTGTCCACTCTCACCCACCACTTCCTTGACCGGTGGAGGGTCGTTAGCCGAACAAGTAGGACAATGACCTTAAATCCTCATTAAAAGTATAATGATACTAAAGTAACTAAATGTTTTTATAAATTCCCAATCTTATTTACTCTAGGAAAATGTGAATAAGGTGCTAAGCCATGAAATTACACTTTGCACCTTGATTAAGTCGTTAGTGGAGCATGTGTGGTTAACCGGCACACTAAGTTGGACTTAACAAGGTAGCCAAAGGGTGACTTAAGGTTTTTCATAGGTCGGTGGAGCGCGTGTGGCTAACCGGCACATCGATTGAGTGAAAAACATTAAGGGTACCAAGTAATTTGCATGGTTACTTCACACCTTGTTTTGCGATCCTCGACATTTCAGTCACAAAACTTGAAGGGCACACTCGTGATTGAAACATGCCATTGAAAAGTTCAATCAATCTCAAAAGAATCTAGGAATTTCTAAAACCAATTAAAATCTAATAATTTGTATTTTGTTTTCATGGTGGAAATTGGTGAATCGTCATTCACCTAACTATCAAATATGTTATGGCTTAGATTACGACATCTCTCTTCTAAGTTATAGTATATTATGATTGGGTCCTAGCCTTAATATTACATTTGGTTGTTTTATTAAGGACTATCATTATATCTAATCTAAACTTATTCCTTTTCAGATGTCTTCCAATAGTGCTGCTTCTGGCTCAAACCCTACCAGCTCCTTTTCTCTCATGAACCTTTGTGGGAGAGTCATCTTTGATGGTTCCAACTTTATGGATTGGATTTGGAACATAAGGATGGTCACTTGCTACGAGGAAAAGGAATATGTCCTTGATAAGGAGCTGAAGGAAAATGATGAGTCCACTGCTACCCCACAGGAGATCGTTGACTTCCAGGCTCATGAAAGAGATACCACCAAAGTGGCATGTATCATGATGGCTACTATGACAGCTGAACTCCTAAAGTCCTATAAGGACTATTACCATTTTGAGATGCACCAAGACTTGATGAATCTCTACTATCAGAGTGCTCAACAAGAGAGGTATGACATCATCTGCTCCATGATAACAACCCAAATGAAGGATGGTGAACCCATCACCGGCCACTTGCAGAAAATGCAAAGGTATGTCGACCGGTTGCTGAAAACTTAATGTAAACTTCCCCGAGGAGTTGGCAATAGATATCATTTTTCACTCCTTACCCTCTTGTTATGACGAATTACGCATGATATACCACATGAACGAGGAGGAAGTTACCCTCAGCAAACTTCAAGGACTCCTAAAGACCACTGAAAGTGGTCTTAAGGGTAAGTCGGTTGTTACCACTTCTACTCCTACTCCAAACTCCGCCCCTGTCCTGGCAATCGGGAAAAGTAGAAGGTAAAAGAGGAAGAACCCTTCGAAGAGTACCAAGGGTAAGACCCTTAATGGCTCCTCTTGAAGTGGAACCAATAAAGGTTTTGTCACTCCTTCTTCTGACCCAAAAGAGGCTGAATACTTATATTGCCATGAAAATTCACATTGGAAGTGGAACTGCCCAAAGTACCAGCAAGACATAAAGGATGGGAAAGTAAAACCCACCCATGTAGGTATTTACATAATATTCTCTAATAACTCACCCTACTCTAACTCTTGGGTCCTTGATATATGATGTGGAATTCACATATGTTCTGATTTGCAGGGACTAAGAAGAAGTGAGAATGTGGAGCATGGAAAGATAAACTTGATCATGGGGAATAGGAAAGCTTCACATGTCACCAAGATTGGAGTTTATTCTTTGTTTCTAAGTAGTGGGTTTACTTTAGATTTGATTAAATGTTGTTTCTCGCCTGAAATGGCAAGAAATATTATTTCCTTTCATACTTTGTACAAACAAGGTTTTACCTTTTCTTTTGATAATGAAGTTGGTGGAATATATGCTTTCTTTAATAATGTTCTTTATTTTAAAACATTACCTTGTGATGGTGTGTATGAAATTGTGCATGTTGTGGATAACCTAGGAAATAATGTGTTGTGTATTGATTCTTTTAATAATAATAACTTGGATAAAGCATCATTATGGCATTTTCGTCTTGGACATGTAAGCAAGAAACGCATAGGCCAAGTCCAAAACGATGGAGTCTTGTAGTCATTTGACCTAAAGTCAAATGATAGTTGTGAATCATACTTACTTGGTAAAATAACAAAGTCACCCCTTACTGGTTCTTGTGCAAGGGGTGAAGCTTTATTGGATCTAGTGCACATAGATGTGTGTGGACCCTTCAAAACTACCACAAGGGATGATAATCGTTATTATGTGACTTTTACAAATGATTACAGTAGATATGGATATGTCTACTTAATCAAGCATAAGTTAGAGACTTTTAAAAGGTTTAAAGAGTTTAAAAAAGAAGTCGAGAATCAATTGGGTAGTAATATTAAGATGCTTCGATCCGATTGTGTTGGTGAGTATCTTAGTACAGAGTTCCTAGACTATCTTAAGGAATGTGGGATTGTCTTACAATTGACACCTCCCAGGACACCACGGTTGAATGGTGTGGCTGAGAGATGTAATCGAACCTTGTTGGACATGGTTCGTTCCATGATGAGTCGAGCTTCGCTACCAATCTCATTTTAGGGGTATGCCTTAAAGACTGTCACCCATATCCTTAATCTAGTCCATACAAATAAATTTTTCAAAACTTCTCATGAGATGTGGACTGGAAAAGTTCCTAATCTAGAGCACATCAAGATTTGGGGTTGTGAGGCTTTCGTGAGGTGTGGGACTCACGATAAGCTCGAACCTCGAAGTGAGAGGTGTATTTTCATCAGCTACCTACAAATATCCTTTGGTTACCTCTTCTATAGACCCAGTGAGAATGTGGTCTTTGTAGCAAGGAGGGGTGTCAAGAGAGAGAGAGAGGGAGAGATATATAGAAAGAGAGAGAGACATAGAGAAAGAGAGAGAGATAGATAGAGAGAGAGAGAGAGAGAGAGAGTTCATAAGCCAAGAAAATAGTGGGAGGCAAATAGACCTTGAAGAAATTCAAGAGTCAAGTGGTGAAGGAACTTCAAACCGTAGCATTCAACCTGAGGAGGAAACTCCTATTGATCCAATTGATGATTATGTACCTCTGAGGCATTCCACAAGGGTTAGGAATGCACCTGAGCACTACTATGGTTTTCATATTACTGCGAAAGGTGCGACACTTATCAGTGATGAGACATTGGTAATTATTGATGAACCTAACAGCTATGCGGAAGCCATGGCAGGCACCGAGTCTGCTAAATGGAAAGAGGCAATGGACAGCGAGATACAGTCCTTGTATGACAATTAAGTTTGGAACTTGGTTGACAATGTACCAGGTCGCAAGACAGTTGGGTGCAAATGAATCTTCAAGAAGAAGACCGACATGGATGGTAATGTACAAACTTATAAGGCGTAGCTAGTTGCAAAGGGATTTTCTCAAACTCCGGGAGTTGATTATGATGAAACCTTTTCACCAGTAGCAAAGATTAAGTCTATTAGGGTCCTGTTAGCCATTGCTGCATTTCATGATTACGAAATATGGAAAATGGATATCAAAACCACCTTCCTTAATGGAAGTTTGGCTGAAGATGTTTACATGTGTCATCTAGAGGTTTTATCAGTACAGAATACCCTAATAGAGTGTGTAAGCTTGAGAAATCCATCTATGGATTGAAACAAGCTCCTCGCAGATGGAATCTTTGTTTCAATGAGAAAGTCAAAGAGTTTGGATTTTCGAGGAGTGAAGATGAATCTTCTATATATGTCAAGGCTAGTAGGAGTATAGTTAGCTTTTTGGTACTGTATGTGGATGACATACTACTCATAGGAAATGACATACCAACCTTGAAGGAAGTGAAGTCCTGGATTGGGAAGTGTTTCGCTATGAAAGACCTAGGAGAAGTTGCCTATATTCTAGGGATAAGGATTTTGAGAGACCGGAGTAAAAGACTATTTTCACTTAGTTAGAGTACCTACTTAGATAAGGTGCTGAAGAGGTTCAGCATGCAAGATTCCAAGAAAGGAGAGTTACCTATCCAAAGTAACACCAGATTGAGTAATACTCAAAGCCCGAGTACCAAGGCTGAGATAGCAGAAATGAGTCGAGTACCTTATGCTTCTGCTGTAGGCTCGATCATGTATGCTATGACTTGTACTCGTCCTGATGTAACCTTTGCTTTGAGCATGATTAGCAGATATCAGGGGAACCCTGGCAAGGCTCACTGGACTGCGGTGAAGAACATTCTCAAGTACCTTCGGAGGACTAAGGACTGGTCCTTACCCTCGGTGGGAGTGATGACTTGAGAGTAGTAGGGCATAGTGATACTAGCTTCCAGACTGATATGGATAATTTCCTCTCTCAGTCAGGCTGGTTCTTTACCTTAAATGGAGGAGAAATTACTTGGAAAGGTTCCAAGCAGGAGACAGTGGCTGATTCAACTTGCGAATCAGAGTATATAGCAGCAAGCAAGGCAGCAAAGGAGGCAATATGGCTGAAGAACTTCATTGGAGATCTTGGAGTGGTATCAGCTATAAAGGGGCCTATGGAAATTTTCTATGATAGTGAAAGTGCAGTTGCCTTAGCGAAAGAACCAAGGGATCATGAAATATCCAGACACATCGATAGAAAATACCATTTTATCATACATCAAATAGAAGAAGGACTCCTTGTGGCAAAGAGGGTATCATCGGGTGAGAACCCAACAGATCCCCTCACGAAGGGACTGGGTAGGGTTAAACATCTTCAGCATGCGAGGCGCATAGGGCTGAAGGATGATATTAGTTTTAGTAGTTAGATAGCTCTAAAATTTGTAAAGTGTAATTGACATTTGAGGATGAATAAAAGGTGTTTTTATAAAGTGTTGCTATCTTTTGTCAATCATTTACTATTATTTATTTTGCATGTTTTGACTTCAAGAATATTTATGTTGTGTATTACATATTATTCAAATTCTCCACAGTCGGTCATATGTCGGAAGTAGATATGAATGAAGATTGTCATGAGGTTGGCTTGTAGCAAAGTGGTGCAACAACACTTCATGAGTACTCATAAGTTCTGAGTATTGAACTCAACCCACACTTACTGGTATCACTTCATGGAATTTATCTCGAGTGATCGTGAGACGTTAATATCATATAAGTCTTCAAACCTAGAGATATGACTTGTTGCCTATGAGTTGGTTATACACTGATCGTACCTAACCGCATTGGTAACTCGATGTTATAAAACATACTTTTTTGTGTGATTCAACAAGTAGTAGAACAAGAATATGAGTCGAAGTTTATATGTTCCTTTTTTTATTAGAAGTGATATCAGGGCCCCTCGATGATTTTGTTTTAACCTATGTATGGGGCATGTTCAGAACTAGATTGATGTGTTCGATTAAGATCTTTGTCAAACAAATCGAAAATCGGGAAACAAACTGCTGGACAATAAGTAAGACATTGTTCCATGTATTTGTCCAACTGATATCTAGAACAGAGGATTATATGATCACTTATCTTAAATGGCGTATCATCATAATCTCAGTTCCGAGAGTCCTTGAAAGAGCTACGATTGCTGATCGGTTGCTGAAGTCATACATGCAGATATAGTTATTAGACTTATCCAAGTGGGAGACTGTTGGATAAGGTATCTAAGTCCATAACTATTTCTGGTATGTACTTGACCCGGTTTGACATGGTCCATTTCGGTTGCATGGCATCATGCATTTGGATAGATTAAAATGAGAGAAATAACACTCATGGTTTATTAAGATATTATAAGTTCTAATATATTAATAATAATATTTAATTACTATTGATCAAGAAATAATTTAGAATTAATTAAGTGATAAAAAAGGTGACTAATTAAATATATCGGTTGATTGTGTAAATCATCTATACTTTTATAGCGGGATAATGCTTCATTGATTATCAAGTTGAGCTAAAACCCATAGGATGCTCCATGGTGATTATAGAACCCATGGGTCATGGAAATGAAAGGTCATGCCAATTAGGGTTTACATGGTGTAACTCTAATTGTAACACACTCTATAAGTAACGTATTGCTCACCAAAATCGGCCACTAGACATACAAGTGAGGGCTAGATGATTTCATGTAGTGTGACATTTCTTTCAAGTTTATTCCAAGTGGATTCGGTGTTGTGTGAGACATTTGAGGCATCACAATTGGGGTGCTAGGCTCACAAGGTTTTCAAGGAATCCAAATCACTACAAGGTATGTATCTCTAACTATCTTTTATGTTTCAAGTTCACCATGTATGCAAGATAGGATTTAGAACCTTGGAAATCAAATTTTGCGTGTATTTTATACAAACATAGATCCAAGGTTTCTAGGGTTGTATGTACACCTTAGGAGTGGTAGAATGCTCAAAACCCTACAGATTTCACCCTCGAAATCGCTCCTCAACCACACATAGCTCGAAACCTATACCCCGAAAAGCACCACTGAAAGGATCTCGTACCAAACCTGATATCCTTCTCCATGGACACCTGAATCCAAACAGGAACTCCTAAATTCGGAATAAAACTGACCCCTCTTCTGCTAAAATACCTCCTTCTGGCTTTCCAAAGTCTGGAAACTCTAGTGGCCTTACCCACTACTAGACCTCCCTCTCAAGATATTATCATGTCATTCACTCCTTGAATAACAGAACCCGATAACTCACTATCCCTCTAATCCTCTCATCGTGGCTGATAAACAAGTCAACGCCCCAAAATAGGCTTCTGATTGCTTAAACCAGATATATTAAACAATCAAAATCATACTCCAAAATGAAAGGACCATATTACACTAGGGACCCATCCAATGAGCTTCAATTAGAACCTATATGAACAATGAACTCTCGATACCCTGTCCTTGAACACAAGAAAAAGATCTTGCTTACTCAACAATATCCTCTGGCTTCTACAATCATGAACCTCCATAGGTTATCCATAAAATGTCCCAAAGTTTCTCACTGAATTCCTTCTCTCAACGACTACCTTGGCCCATTGTGACACATGAGTCACGAAGCTCGCTTTTCCCCAAGCGAATACTACAATCCAAACTGAAAACATCTCACCCTCGACCTCAGTCGGCTACTGCTCATTAAATCCAAGCTTCTCAAGGTCCTTTCCATACGAACGAACTGACCCACAAAGATCTAAGACATCAGATGATGCACAATATCTATCTAGGAGGAACCCACCTCGGAGCTCAGAATATCAGTTCTCCTTCATAATACACCACTAGAGTCAACTCAAACTTTGGGGCGACATGAAATCGGAACCACTCATCCCAATGAAGCACCCAACTCAAAGTCACCTACATCACTACATCTAATTCCTATGATTGTGATAACCCAACCTTGACTCAAAATGTGACGGCCCTCGACCATTAAGGAGAGGCTTGACCACCTGATTCCCACAGACTTTTTGATAATGCTACCCAAACCTAAGAACTCTTTTACGTCATGCTCTAACTAGTGAAAACTATGGCTCCCCGTAATTCCACAACGTTCTGTCGCTGACCACTGAAAGCTACGGCTCCCCGTAGTATCTCCACACTATCTCGCTGAGTGGTGGATACTACGGCTTCCTGCAGTATCACCACACCCTCTTGCTAACTGGTTAATACTATGGCTCCCCCCAGTATCACCACACCCTCTTGCTAACTCATGGATGTTGCAGCTCCCTACAGCCTTATCGTGCTTTCTCTTACTATCCCATGGTCTCATCCTCAAATCAGTGCCACACTCTGCATCTATTAACCCATGCTCCGCAACCTAACATAGATAGATGCACACACATGCATCCAAAAATAAACATCACTACTCCTGACGGAAACCGTTATGACAAAACTCCTTTTCTCACTACAATTCACATTCCTAAATAATCTCGTTTGACCTCAATTAGTTGAAGAGCTCCCATTGGAATCATAGATACTTGCTACACCGCTTGCCATCTCTCAACTTAGAACTGAAAATAATATGGAATTAAGGACATCATACCCGGATACCTCGGTACACCATCACAGAATCTAATGATGTTACCCAAACCACAGATCTCATACTCATGGTGTAATGCCCTGTTCTAAAATATTAATTTAGGGATTTAGAAGGCAAGGCTAGGGGCGTTCTAGTCATTTATGGGCTTTGATTTTTATTCGAGAAGGTTTCGGGCCGGGGTGTGTTGATAGAAGCGTAGGGCTTCTTGCCACCTTTTTGTGGATATAAAGTTGGTCGGAAACGGATTTAGGATGAAGTAGTTATAACATTTTGAAGTTTTTGTCATTTATGGCCCCTTAATGGAAAAGTTCGCAAAGAGGGGCCATACATGGAATGTGGGAGGTGCATGGGTACGCCCAGTGTAAGCTGGGTTACACCCAACGCATGAAAGGAGGTGGACACGGGGAGCTTTTTGGCGTACGCCCAGCGTACACTCAGTGTCCAGAAACCCTAATTTTAGGGCATGCCATTATATAAGGAACGTTATAACATTAAGTTTCAGTCTCCATTCCACCCTAAAAAGCTGTTACGAAACCCTAACCCTCCTTTGAGTGCTTTTGGAGATTTGGAGGCCTTTGGAGAGTATTCTAGTGTTGTTAAGACATTTCCTCAAGCAAGTTAAGAACAACGAAGGTGGTGGACTGAAGGAGGGGATATAGATATGGGGTTATTGCTTCATTTCAGACTTCTTGGAGGTATAAAGTTCATGATTTAACTTAAGGGTGCATATATCTAATTTTGGAGTCATTTTGGGTCCCAAGATTTGACCTTTATGATGGAATCTTGTTTTGAGCCTAAGGTTGCCACCCTTAAGGCTAAAAGTATTCTATAGGCAGTAAAGTTTCAAACTTGCTGGTCCATTCATAGTCATGCATGAGATCTAGCCCTCTTTATGAAAGTTGAGGATCATTGTTGGAGCTTGAGTTGTTTGGGGCCAAGTAAAGTCACCAAGTCAGTGACTTTATGGAATAAGACGAGGAAAAGAACCTGGATCCGAGTTTGTAGCCTCTGGAGTGAACTAATAAGCACCTATTGGAAAAAGGACTTAACAGGAGGATTACACTGAGCGTACGTGCAGGTACGCCCAGCTACTCACCATCAGGTCAGTACGCCTGGCGTTCATAGGGGTACACCCCGCGTACTCTGTCTGTATTGGACCATGCTTTGGGTCATTGGATTGGTGGGCCATCAGGAGTCAGTTAGTTTGGGCCCAATAGAGCATATTGGGCCATTAATAGCCTAGTAGTGGGCTTGGGAAGCTTACTTAGTTTTGGGCCTTGGATGTGCGCATTAGATATGGACCAAGTTGGACTAGGAGTAGAATGGTTATTTTATCCTAAGATGGATTAATCTATTGGACTAAGTGATATTTGCTGTTGTTAGCTTGGGAAGCCGAAGGAGCAGCAGTTTGGGAATTGTCACATAGCAGCCAGAGGGATATCAGCAAGGGTTCAACAGTGCAAGGTGAGTTAACTCATTGTGTGAATAGGTCTACGACCATAATGCTGACCCATGTAGTTTATGTGTAGGAAGACCAGGCGGTTAGCCCTAGGCACTATATGCTAGTATGTGATTCCGGATTAAGGTCCGATGTCGGGTGGGTGCCCAAGGAATGTTTGCAAGATAATTTATACTTGTTGTCTGTTTCATACTTGTATGTGCCTGGTAGGGAGGTGGGTGTGGGCGAGGTCCCATACCCCACCATTAGTGGAGTGTGGACGGGGTTCCATATCTCATTAGTAGTAGAGCAGGCCTGAGGCCCGAGATAAGTGGAAGGTGAGTGTGGGTAGGATCCTGTATCTCACTAGCAGTCGGAGCTTGGATGGGGTTCCATGGCCCACTTGTAATAGGATATGGGTGAGGCCCACGACAGGCAAGGCGTTAGGATAGTAATGCAGTAGGGTATGTTCACTTTATGTGTTATACGTTATGGGTATATGTTTGCATGCATTTAGTGGGCGGGGCCCAGAGACAGACGGGGCCTAAAGTAAAACAGATCTGTATATCGAGCAGGGCTCAAAGCCTGGTGGGCATGGGATCGGGCGGGCCCCGATGTAGCGGGCAAGGCCCGAGGTGGCGGGCGTGGCCCAGTTCTTGCAGTATGTGATTATGCTTGGTATGTGCTAGGTTAGGGAACTCACTAAGCTTTGTGCTTACAGTTTTCAGTTTTTGGTTCAGGTATTTCTGGTAGTGGAGGGAAGAGCTCGGGGTGATCGCATGGCACACACCATTGTTTATTTAGCCTGGGATGTTTACTCTAATAAAATAAAATAATGTTTTGGACATGATATTCTGACGTGATATGTTTTGTATGAATCGTTGACACTTGTAGTTTGTTTATTAAATTAGAAATGAAATTTTTGGTATGGATTTTTGAGTCGTTACAAGTTGGAATCAGAGCCTTGGTTTGAGGGATTCGAATACACCCTTGCATGTGTCTGGACTCAAACTGAGGAATTGGTATAGAAATTTTCAAAAAGGAAAACCGATTTTGTAAAGAGGTTTTGAGCAAAGAAAACAAATTTAGAAAAGTATATAGAGAAAAGGGTGTGGTGCATGCAATCAACCGAGCTCAAGTAAGTACCCTAAATTAGACATACCAGTTTATGTTATGATATGAGTATGAGAACTGCATGCTAGAATAGGACTGAGGATCTAGGAAGGACGCCTTATGTGCATGTTATATGTGTATGAGCTTTATGAATTGCATGCTAGTATAGATTCTTGTTATGTGGATAGAGATGTTTGATTTTGTTCGAGTTAGATTTTCCTTTTGTCTGAATGCTACTTGCTTTGTGCTTTGTGGAACTCTGAGTGATGGGAGTTAGCCAGTAGGTGAATGCTTCAAGTCACATGTGACCTCGGTTGAATAATCTCAGAGTGTTGGATTTGGTCCTATTGCGCAGCTCTTGTTTGAGCCTAACCGTTATAGGGACGAGTCCTTTACTAGAAGGATTATCTGAGCCTCATCACATGTGATGGTATTCAGGTAGTGGCTAACTGGCATTACAAAGATACCTTCAGTAGCTGAGGACTGGGTGCGGGTTGTAGGTTACCCCAGGGCAATCCTAGGATGAGATTTGTGCTGGGAGCAACGTGAGTAGAAGGGACTTGGTGGAGTTGAGGAAATTCTTGAGGAAAGTACAGATATATGTGGAAGGTAGTATGCGCCCGTACTACTAAAAGCAGAGGATTTGTACTCATTTCAAAAAAGGCCGAGATGAGACCAGGAAACTTAGAGTGATTGTGTGATCTCTCATCAGTAAGGAATATTCTGATGGTTGTTATGATATGTTTTCAGCATGGTGACATTACGTGAGAGACCAGTGGGCAAATCAGGCACAAAAGAGGGATTAGGCTCAGGAGTAGGAGCCGAGAAGCTCGAGGCACATATGGGGGAGTTGATATTAACTGAGGTTATGCGCGGTATTCTAGACCAGACTCCTGTGATCTTTGGTTTGGTCAAGGAGGGTATTTTAGAGCTTCTGGATGAGAACCTGGGGGCGTTTGCACTGAGATGATGGCTCTAGTGGGGGCGCATACCTTGAAATTCCAAGAGTTCAGGGCTTGTGGAGCTCCGGATTACCATGGGGACAGGGACCCCATTACTAGCAGCAAGTGGTTGGCTGATGTCGCCAACTCTTTCCGTACAAGCCGGTGTCTCGAGGGGGACAAGGTCCGACTTGCCTCGTGTCTTCTAAAGGACAGAGCATGGGATTGGTGGGAGGAGGTTGGTCATGCTATTGGAGATAATGCCGCGTTGGACGCGATTTCATGGACTGATTTGTCAGCTAGGTACAGGGCCGAGTTTGCACCAGTCATTGAGGTATAGCAGTTAGCACGGGAGTTTTAGGACCTCTAGCAAACTACAGAGATAGTGGAGGAAATCATCGCGAAGTTCAGAGAGAGGCCTTTTCTTGTTCCACAATATGTCGCGGACGAGGAAATGAAGAAGGCCCGATATCACGAGATGTTAAGGAGTGACATCAGGGAGTTTGTGTGCAGACCCAGCTGCAAGACACTGGAGGATATGATTGCTCAGGCCTAGGAAAGGGAGATCGATCTAGAAAAACATCAGGAAGAGGAAGTCGAAGGAGGTGCAGGTAGTCGTAGGTTCAGGCAAGAGACCCAAGGGGTCGGATGTGAGATCGAGGGATTATCAGGGCCGCAATCGTTGTGGAAAGTGTGGAAGGACGCACGAGGGTGCGTGTAGGGGTGGCAATGGGAGTGATTCTGGCTGCTTCAAGTGCGGCCGGACTGGTCATTTCAGTAGGGATTGTACTGCTACCACCACTCAGGGATCAGACTTGATATGTTTTCATTGCATTCAGAGGGGCCACAAGAAGGCCCAGTGCCCGAGTTTGCTTTCGGCAGGACAGGTGATGGCACCTGCCCCTACAACCTTAAGGATCATGGACGGATGCCAGGGTCAAGCAAAGGCACCTGCGGTGGGGAGCTGGGCTTTCCAGTTGTCTACAGTAGAGGCGCGAGCAGGATCGGGCATTGTAGGTGAGCATCTTTTGATTTCATGTTAGTTTTATTCTTGATTATATTGTTATGGTACTACAGTTATATTAAATGAATGTTTGTGATGATTTTCCTGTTGTGTTCGAATTATATGTTATTTGCATACCATGGGTTTCGGTTGGTAGTTCATAGTCGTACCCTCTTTTGTAGCCAGTTTAAAGACGCAGTCGCAGTAACAGTTGTGAGTGGGGTTCCGGAAGTGACTTAATAGTTTTCTAGAGTGGTTCAATATTGGTGTTGGTTGTTGCTAGTAGTGGTAAGTGTTGGATGTCAGCAGATTGACCTCTTTTGATAGAGAAAAGGATTGGGAATCCTTCTTAAGTTGGGGAACGTAGGGGTCTAGTTGAATCAAAGTGGGGGAGAACTATTCTAGAAGTCTGGAGTGGGAGTAAGTGCAATTTGGGATGCTTTCGGATTAGTAGTCAGCTGTATAGTCGGTATGAAGAGTGTGGTAAGACTGCGAAATGCTGCAACATTCATTAGTAGCCAGTTAGAGGAGTGTGGTCGAGAGCTTGTATCTCATAAGTCATAGGAGTGTGGGCGTGGGCCCGTATCTCCTAGTTAGTGGAGTTTGGGTGAGGCTCGTATCTCCTAGATAGCAAAGTAGGGATCAAGAAAAGAAGTTCATTGAGATTTTGTATGGAGTTGACCAGCAGAGCCCTTGAGAGGTGATACCTTGGGAGAGGCTGCTCCAAGATACAATGGGTGAGACCCGTGGGTGAGGCCCGTTTGTTAGTAATAGTATAGGTGAGACCTATGAGTAGAGTAACTCAGTAGAATGGTTCGGGTGAGACCTGTAGGTGAGGCTCGTGCGATTATAGTGATACAGGTGGGACCTGGTAGAGACCATATGGTCAGGATAGGGGATCGAGGATCGCAGGACTTATAGGGCCAGAGTGGCAGGGTTGATAGAGCAGTTGTAGATAGCCAAAGTTTCTTTGGGAATCATTGGGAGCGACTAAGAGATTGTGTCGGGGTGGAGTAACCGGTGGGAGTCCGATAACCTAGTTATCAGCAGATTAGTTGGGACCAAGCTGGTCTCGGTTCATCCGGAAGGCGGATAAGGGACAACCGAATCTTAAGTCATGGACAATGGTGATAAGAGAAGTATGGTATGGGAAGCTAATTGACCGAGCAAAAGGCCATTGGAGGCGGTCCTCCGAGAATTGAGACCGAGTAGGAGAAGTGTGCATTGGGCAGGAAGGTTATGAGCAGATTGCAGGTTAGTTGGCCGTAGTGTACTTTAGTGACAAAGTCTAGTTTAAGTGGGGGAGAGTTGTAACGCCTTACTCTAAAATATTCATTTAGGGATTTTAGAAGCCAAGGCTAGCGGTGTTCTGGTCATTTATGGGCTTTAAGTTTTATTCGAGAAGGTTTCATGTCAGGGTGTGTTGCTAGAAGCGTTGGTCTTCTCGCCACCTTTTCGTGGATATACAGTTCGCTGGAAATGGCCTTAGGATGAAGGAGTTATAACATTTTCAAGTTGTTGTCATTTATGGACCCTCAATGGAAAAGTTGGCAAAGAGGGGCCATGCATGGAAAGTAGGACGCGCGTGGGTACGCCCAGCGTAAGCTGGGTTACGCCCAGCATATGAAAGGAGGTGGATGCGGGAGCTTTTTAGCGTACGCTCAGTGTCCAAAAACCCTAATTTTAGGGCATGCAACTATATAAGGAATGTTATACCCTTAAGTTCCAGCCTCCATTCCACCCTAAAGAGGTACTACGAAACCCTAACCCTCCTTTGAGTGCTTTTGGAGCTTTGGAGGCCTTTGGAGAGTATTCTAGTGTTGTTAAGCCATTACCTCAAGCAAGTGAAGAACAAGGAAGGTGGTGGGCCGAAGGAGGAGATATAGATCTGGGGTTATTGCTTCATTTCAGACTTCTTGGAGGTATAAAGTTCATGACTTTACTTAAGGGTGCATAGATCTAGTTTTGGAGTCATTTTGGGTCCCAAGATTTGACCTTTATGATGGAATCTCGTTTTTGAGCCTAGGGTTGCCACCCTTAAGGCTAAAAGTATTCCATAAGCAGTAAAGTTCTGAACTTGCTGGTCCATTCATAGTTATGCATGAGATCTAGCCCTCTTTATGAAAGTTGAGGATCATTGTTGGAGCTTGAGTTGTTTGGGGCCAAGTAAAGTCACCAAGTCAGTAACTTTATAGAATAAGACGTGGAAAAGAACCTGGATCCGAGTTTGTAGACTCTAGAGTGAAGTAATAAGCACCTAATGGAAAAAGGACTTAACAGGAGGATTACGCTGAGCGTACGTGCAGGTACGCCCAGCTACTCACCATCAGGTCAGTACGCCTGGGTACATAGGGGTACTCCCTGTGTACTCAATCTGTATTGGCCCATGCTTTGGACCATGCTTTGGGTCATTGGATTGGTGGGCCATCAGGAGTTAGTTAGTTTATGCCCAATAGAGCAAATTGGGCCATTAATGGGATACTAGTGGGTTTGGGAAGCTTACATAGTTTTGGATGTTGGTTGTGGGCATTAGATATGGACCAAGTTGGACTAGGGGTAGAATGGTCAGTGTACCCTAAGATGGTTAATGTATTGGGCTATGTGATATTTGGTGTTGTTAGCTCAGGAAGTCGAAGGAGCAGTAGTTCAGGAATTGTCACATAGCAGCCAAAGGGATATCAACAAGGATTCAACAGTGAAAGGTGAGTCTCCTCATTGTGTGAATGGATCTACGGCCACAAT
Organism: Lactuca saligna; assembly: GCF_052625555.1. Taxonomy (NCBI): domain Eukaryota; kingdom Viridiplantae; phylum Streptophyta; class Magnoliopsida; order Asterales; family Asteraceae; genus Lactuca; species Lactuca saligna. Next base: position 131,951,844 of record NC_136424.1, on the reverse strand, counting down.
TCCAACCCATGTAGTTTATGAGTAGGAAGACTCGGGGGTTAGCCCTAGGCACTGTATGCTAGTATGTGATTCCGTATTAAGGTCTGATTCCGGGCAGGTTCATGTTTGCGTGATAGTTTATACTTATTGTCTGTATGATACTTATATGTGTCTGATAAGGAGGTGGGTGTGGGCAAGGTCCCGTACCCCTCCATTAGAGGAGTGTGGACGGGGTTCTATATCTCATTAGTTGTAGAACAGGGGCGAGGCCCGAGATAAGAGGAAGGTGAGTGTTGGTAGGGGCCCATATCTCACTAACAGCAGGAGCTGGATGGGGTTCCATGGCCCACTAGTAACAGGACAGGGATGAGGCTCAATACATGCGAGTCCTTAGGACAGTAATGCAGTGCTATGGGTATATGTTTGCATGTGCTTAGCGGGTGGGGCCTAGAGAAAGGCGGGGCTTAAATAAAAACAGATCTGTATACCAAGCGGGACTCGAAGTCAGGCGGGGCCTTGGATTGGGCATGGCCCGATGTAGCGGGCGAGGCCCGAGGTGGTGGGCGTCGCCCAATGCTTGCAGTATGTGATTATGAATGGTATGTGGTAGGTTGGGGAACTCACTAAGCTTTATACTTACGGTTTTCAATTTTGGTTTCAGGTATTTCTTGTAGTGGAGGGAAGAGCTCGGGGTGATCGCATTGCACACACCATTGTTTATCCAGCTTAGGATGTTTACTCTGATAAAATAAAATAATGTTTTGGACATGATATTCTGACGTGATATGTTTTGTATGAATGGTTGACACTTCTGGTTTGTTTATTAAATTAAAAATGAAATTTTTGGTATGGATTTTTGGGGCGTTACACATGGCACCATATTCGGATACCACATTGCTCCTTCAGAATCTCACAACCGATCTTCCTCTCGCACCTCTTAAAGCTTAGAGTATTCCATACGAAACTACTTATGTCAACCCTGAATTTGGTTGACAAATCAACTGCTGCCCTTCCTAGGGTATAGATCACAGTCTATACCTTCACTTGCAAATCTCTGCTATTGCATCTAAAATCCAGCGACCCGATCGCACTCGAACTCGATATATGCCAACCCCGAAAACCCTAGGACATATTGAATTCTCCAATCCACGGATACCTGCCGTGGATCCACTCATACTTTCTTAAGCACAACTCATACATCTTCCTGTCTGGCACCTCGCCTCATCCTCCACTAACTCAGGGCTCATGCGACCGCACCATAAATTTCCATAACCATTTCTCTAGCCGCACATGAATGGATCACTGATCCCCTTACTGGAAAAACCAGTCCTCCCCCACTCAGGGTTTGAACAATCACCAATTGTCATATCCAAAATCTTCTTAGTAGACTGTCTCGCCAGTTATGTTACACTTAACTCTTTAAATTATAACGCAATTATGCTAGAGCCTTCCCAAGGAAACCAAACAATCTCCAAATATCCCGTCCTTGACGAAATCTCGAAATCCTCCCCACATTACTGCCTCTAGGCAACTTGAGGCCTCGGACTGACACCACCCCGGAACCCCACTACTCCGAATCCAATATGCCTCTAATCCGAAAATAGTTCCCTTTCACGCACTTCGACTATAACTCCTTGACCCCGAATAATCATAAAAGCACAAACCTCATTCTCATGTCGATACACCACATAGAACACGAGGGCTACCGCCCCAATATACTCCTTTTATCCACTAGAAACTACTAATAACAGTACTTTTCCCCCAACAAGGCACCTCCTTATTCTCATCCATCTTAGTTCCACTAATGACTCTTTCCTGGTACAAGAATACCTTGCTGCAAACATACTGCCCAAATACTCTGGTGAAAAGGTCACCACACTTGCTACCCCATAGGGTTTACCTCCAACTCAAAACTCATATTCCTTCTGCTCCACCCATAAAATAGCACATTGCGGTCACAGGAAGTGGCATCTCCACTATCGGCCGACTGCGTAGCTCAAACCGTAATCCTCCATGAAGCACCACCTCTACTCATCCCCGAGTCTTGCGACTCCAGTTGTTATCTCATCTAAATTTTCTCGGAAACCAACTCGATTTCCCCCTCAAGGTGTGCTCCCTTGAAATTCATTCAACATGGCTCTCTGGCCCCACACTCTATCACATCTGATCTCAATATAATCAATCACAATGGAATAACTGATAACACCAGAAGCACTAACCGCCACAAGTCATGGTACTCGAACCATGTAGCTACCTCTCGATCTGCTATGAATCATGGGACTGGAACCATGTTCTTCCTTCTCAATCCCCTCGAATCATGGTATTTGAACCATGTTCTCTTTTCTCATTCCGCTACGAATCATGGCACTCGCACCATTTTCTCTCTTCTCAATCCGCCACGAATCATGGTACTCGAACCATGTTTTTGTTGGATTAGTGTCTAAGTCCATAACTATTTTGGTATGTACTTGACCCGATGGTGCATGGTCCTTTTGGGTTGCCTTCACCAAAGCAACTTGATTGGACAAATAAATAAAGAGAGAGAGGATATTATGATTTATTAATATGTTATAAGAATAATATATTAAAGGAGAAATCATATTTGTTTAATTAATATTGGTCAATAATTAATTAGGAATTAATTTTGTGATCAAGTGTAATTAATTAAACTAGAGGGGCTGATTTGTAATTATGTGATAGTTACAAAATAAGGTAAGGATTATCTTAAATATATGGTGAATGAATTTGAGGTGATAAGGCCTTAGAATTCGACTATGATAAGGATTCAAGGATTATCTTATGGGTTGCTTTGTGGATAAGCAACTAGATAAGGATAATGACTCAAACCCTATATTTACACCTATATAAACACCCCTTGGCTCATGAATTCGTGTATCCCTTCCCAAGGAGTCCTAAGGACGAATTCTAACCTCTCACCTCTCTCTTTATACCTTCACCATTTGCTCTTGGTGTTTGTAAGCCATTAGAGGAGTGACACTTGTGACTCTAAGCATTCCAAAGTCAATTCAAGGTGGAATTAGGATTGTTATTGCTATATAACAATCAAGGTATGTTCTTAAACATAATTATATGTTAATATCGATTTCATATACTAGAATTAGGGTTTATAGTCTTGGATTCAAAGCATGTACAATAGAGAAACCTAGATCCAAGCATTAGGGTTTGTATGAGCACATAGGATGTCTTATGACCAAAACCCATCAGTGGTATCAGAGCCATTGATTTAGTTTCAATTGTATGAACTTGATATATTAGGGTTTATTGCCAATAAACCCTAGGAGGCTAGGTTTTTTTTGAGATTAGGGTTTGCAAACCCTAATTTGCAAGAGTTTGAATAAGATCTTTAAATCCTTTCCTTAAACCCTTAAATTTCGAAATCTAGGGTTTGTTATAATCCCTTGATTTTCGAAATTTGCCTCCTCCCCAAGATAAGATCCTAATTTTTAGGGATTTGGATTATCCCATATCTTGTAATTATCCTCTAATTGTTAAATATGGTAATTCAAGATCTTGCATTATCCATCCATATTTTCAAAATCTATATAGATATTTAAAGGATTAGGATAACTTAAATGTATAAATGGTAATTATCCTTATTATTTAGATAATCCCTTATGATTTAATAATTAAATTAATAGTCTAATTCAAGATAATTATTAAATCAAGAGTTTTAATATTTAAAATTTTAATTTAAATGTCATAAATTCGAAATTTTAAGATAGATTAAAACTAAATTGTTTTGAAATGTTTTAAAACTTGCCCTGAAGTTTTGAAATTTAAAAGTTGATTAGGAATATTAAATTCTAAAACCCTAGTTTTGAAAAGTTCAAATACACCCTTATGGTTTTATTAATTAATTAAGGAGTATAATTAAAAGAGATTTAATAAATCCATAAAAGTTTAGGTTAACCATTTAATTGAATTAAAAGTGTAATTGTTAAAGTTAACCACATAGTATTTTAAAAGTATAAAATGCACCCTATACTATATATATAACATTAAAAGTCTAACATTATATATATGTATGAGTAAAAGTCAGTCTTACCGTTAGTAGGCCTCATTCACGAAGCTGGTCTATAAGGGGTGTTTAAGGAAATTGCCTATAAAATGCCGATTGAATGGGTATCCACTCTTACCCACCGCACTCTTGACTAGTGGAGGGTCGTTAGCCGAACGGGTAGGATAGGATGAAACCTTCCATTATAAGTATAATGAAATACAAAGTAACTAAATGTTTTTCTAATTCCCAATCTTAGTTACTTAGGCAAAAGTGAATTGATGCAATTCCATGAAATTACACTTTGTGCCCTTGCGAAGACGTTAGTGGAGCGTGTGTGGTTTACCGGCACACTAAATGGTTCTAAGCAAAGGTTGCAAAGGGTGACTCAATGTTTGTCGTAGTTCGGAGGAGCGTGTGTGGTTTACCGGCACATCGAATGGGTGATTGTAACATGTGAGGGCACCATGTAGTTTGCATGGTTATTCACACCCGCTTTGTGATCCTCGGCATCCCAGTCACAAATAAGAGGGGCATATCGAGATTTAAACATGCCATTGAAAGTTCAATGAATCTCAAAGGATCTAGGAGCTTTCATAGATTTAAAACTTAAATTTCTTTTTCGTTTTTCATGGTGGAATTTAGTGAATCATCATTCACTTACCTTCAAATATTCTTCAATTAGGGTTACGACATCCCTCTCCCGAGTTGTAGAATATTGTGTTGGGTCCTAGACTTAGTATTTCATTTGGGTGATTTACTAAGGACTCAATCGATCAACTAACTTGAATTTGTTTTCTCCCTTTTTGTAGATGTCAAAGTTCGACAATCATGGTCTTCCCAAATCCCGTGGAACAAGCATTCCACATGAAGATGATATTCCACGATTCAATCGAGGAACAAGAAATCATGCTTCACTTCCTCCTCCTCCTCCAATTGTTCTCCCTAACCCACAAGATCAAAGAATTGAAAGGTTCAATATCACTAAGGCCCTATTGGAAATGAAACATGAAGATGGTAAATCCGTGTGTGCCCACATTCTAGGAATGAAATCACACATCGATAGGTTGATTATGTTGGGTGTGTCATTCCCGAATGAGTTGGCTGTAAATTGGGTTTTGCAGTCACTTCCTGAATCATATAATGAGTTCAAAAGAAAGTATTATATGATGGATCATGACGACAACCTCATTGACCTAACCTACATGCTCATTGTTGCTGAATCAGAAATGATTTGGCGAAGCAATGGAGCGTATTTGTTGGGAGAGTCAACCGACCATGCTTCCGAGGACGTTCTAGGAGAACCGACCTGCGTTTGCTGCCAAGAGAAAGGGCGTTGGATAGAAGTCTGCCCCAAGAGCCTGAAAATTCCAAAGATGGGAGAGTCAAAGAGTATGACTGCGCTTCAGGTAACATCCACTATCTAACTTCGTTAAGCTCCTATTCATTGATTCAAATACATGATGTGATAAGATTGCATTTGAATGTTTTGCAGGATCGGTGAAAAGAAAGGAAGCTTGATAAGAGAGCAAGATGAATCTAATCACAAGAGATGGATCTCAATCGCATTGACTTGAAGATTGGATTTTGAGCTTAGATAGTTATGATAGAGTTGTTAGAAATTTTCCTTTTACGTAGTTTTCAATAGATTTTGCATTGTAAGGACAAATGTTTTTCTGCTGCTTTTATAAATAAGATAAATTTTGTTTGACTTATTTATTTATTTGTTTACTTCCTTGCAATGAAATCGTTATGAAAATTGATGTTTGCATATTTCTACAACGAATGGATATGATTCTTAGTTATGTTATTTATGGAAATGTCGAGAATTTACCAAATAGGGAGAGTTTCTCATCGCCCAAAGTTTCAATTGGACTGAAATTTGGAATCACGCAACTTGGTTGCATGGTGAATGAGAAATTTCATATTTGGAAATTAGACAAATTCGTTGACAAAGTGTCAAGTGAAGGACTAGGAAATCGAGTACACAAAGTTGTGTGTTGATCAAGTTCACCATAAGAGTAACAAAGATATTTGTCATGATTTACTAATGGATTAGTAAATATGATTACACTTACAAGATTAAGTGTAATTCTGAATTGATTAAAGGGTTTAGATCAACAGTAGAACGAACAAGAAGAATCAAGTAGGCAGAAAGATAAAAGTTTCTCCATTCTAAGAAGAAGGGAGAGTAGCTTTTATGCTTTATAATGGGTCTTAATGATTAAGAACCATGTCTCAATTGATCCTCTAAGTAAGTCTTAGTACAATTGTATGTTTAAGAAGAGGAATCAAGGATTGAAGAAATGGTTAAATCAAGAAGTCTATCATACTTCGTTCCAATAACAAGTCTTAAAGTTAAGATTGTGGCAATGAGTGAAAAGTATTAAAGGTTTATAACATTCATAAAATGTGGAAAGTTGTGATGTCTTGAAAAAGACAAAGACCAACTTGGACCAATTTATGAAGTGTTTTGATAAAAGCTACACTAACTCTTGAATATTTGGTTGTCAACAAATGTTTATTGACAAGAGAATCTTATATGTCAAGGAGTCAGTGGGAGTCTTAATGGTCTTGAAAAGTTTCAAGAACAAATCAAATAAACCTTATCAATCATCACTAGCACACGAGTTGAGTTTTTCAACCTATCGTGTTGACGATATTTTGATTCTGTGCTGTTCCAATTGCGTTAATTATGCATGTGAGTCCTATGAGTACTCATTTTGAACGCATAAAAGGCAAAGCACCTTGATCAATGAAAGGTACATTGATAGGAAAAGGGTGAGATGCTTAACTACTTGGAAGACATGGTGGGCAGCTGTGCTACCATAAGGCAAGAAATCAAGATTATAAAAAGGCTCGATCCATATGAGTTTGAATTTGTCGTAAACTTTGGTTTTAACAAATTCACATGGATAGGAACAAATACACCATTTAAATCTAAGTGTCATAAGATTTCCTCCTTCATGAAAATGATTGTGAGGAAATGCTTTCACTAAGAAAGATTTTAAGAAGATAGTGATTGTAAAATTGCATTCTCAAATTCGATCATGGTTACGGTATCCCTTTCCATAATTTGAATTGTGAGGTTTGGCAATTAGTCTTAATTGTTGAGACACACATATGAACTATCGAAAGGCAAAGGTGTATAAGTTCAAGAAGCCTTGATAAAAGATTATCAAAGCACTAAGTATTAGAAACATGGACTTAAGAAATTCAATAGGTATTGTCTCTCTGAAAGTTAAGATGTTTATGAATACATGTCGAAGCTAGTGGGAGCATAAGTGTTATGTTTTATAGCAATCATCATGATAGTGGGAGCATAAAAGTTATGATTGTATGATTATTATAGAAATTTTGCAAGTTGGCAATATTAATTATAGAAAAACAAGAGTTATACCTTGCAAAGTTGTAAGGGTTGTAAAGTTGTTTTGCTATAATTAAGGGAGAGAATATTATGCTTCATTTCAAATATAAAGGATTAGGTTGAGAAATGTTGATAAATTTAGTCAAAGGTACATAGTGTGTTCTTAAAATTTCGATTATGATTACGGCAATCCTCTTCATAATTCGAATTTTGAGAACATAGCAAATAAAACATTATGTGTCATGTCCCATACGCTTCGGGTATAGGATCGATTGCAAATGCCTTAATGTTTGACCATTCTAAAATTTTACAAATGTCTAGCGCATTTAGAGGGAAAAAGGGACTAGAATTGGTTTTGACTAAAATAATTAAACAACTATCAAAGGACAATCCAAAGTTCGACGAGGATTGGTCGCTTGTGAGTAGTTGGAAGTATAGTATTGGAAAATATGGAAATGTTTCCATAATGGATGGACCATATCGACATCATTACAAATAGAAAAGATTCTATTAAGAATGAGTTGTCATGAGGAAAATATGGAAGCGTGTTCATATCAGGAAGTAAATATTGAAAATCTATGTCTAGATTAGAAACTTTTATGCAAAACGATGTTCAAAGGAATGTACCTTGAGTGAGAGACATCATATCTAAGGAATTGTCTTGTAACAATCTACGTTAGAGGACTTTGTAATATCATTGGCAATAGTCTTTGAGACTTTGGTGCAGTGACATCACAAAAGGATCGTTGCATAAAGTGTTAGAATCTAGTATATTCTATAAGTAACAAGAATTTGATATTCTGACACTTAAGAAAATGGATTTCGAGTTGTAAAATGAGAATGATTGGAAATGTGTTCAATTTGTCTATTTCACGAAAGTAAGAACCATAGGTAAACATTGTGTACATGCTAGGAGCATGGGACAAGAGTAATAATTCAAGTAAGAAGTTGATTACCCGAAACGAAAAATAATGAGTAATCGGTATGAAGATAAATAAAAGGAGTTTTATTTATACTCAAAGGTTTGAGGCCATATGGGATTAGTATTATTCTTGTGTTTCACCTTGCATGTTTTGACTTCCAGAATAATTGAGTTTATTAAGAATAATCGAATTATTCAAATGGGCCACAGTCGTTCATATGTTGGAAGTAGATATGAATGAAGACTGTCGTGAATTGGTGTGTGGATTGTCTAAAAGAGTATTAGACATAAGCAAATGTTTGCTGCAACATTCATGAGTGCTTATGAATATGAATTTGAGCATTGGATTAAAACCACGCTCACTTGGATCACTCCATGAATTGTATCACGAGTGATTGGTGAGACAATAACATCTTATATTCTTGAAACCGAGATGTGTGAGTTGTATCTTGCTAATCGGTTGCACATTGATAATATGTAAACGCACTAGTAACTTGGTGTTATAAAACATATTATTGTGTGTAATTTGGTTAGTGAGTGCAAGCGAGCATTGTATCAAAGTTTATCCGTTCCTTTTATCCAAAGAAGGATAAAAGCGATATCTTTTGGGCCCCTCGATGGTTTAGTGATGACAAACGTAAATGCTCGGTCGGGCTAGGGCTAATTTGATTTGTTCAATTAGTCAGTCGTCATAAATCGGGAATCGAGATATAGTACAAGGAGAATGATTTGAAATCATATCTCATACGATATCTAGAATGGAGGAATATATGATCCCTTATCTAAGGACACGCGTATCTGATAGGATTAGAGTTGACAGCGGCTTTGGAAAGCTATGATTGCAGATCAGGATCTGAAGTCATACGCATAATAGTTATTAGACTTATCCAAGTGGGAGACTGTTGGATTAGTATCTAAGTCCATAACTATTTTGGTATGTACTTGACCCGATGGTGCATGGTCCTTTTGGGTTGCCTTCACCAAAGCAACTTGATTGGAGAAATAAATAGAGAGAGGATATTATGATTTATTAATATATTATAAGAATAATATATTAAAGGAGAAATCATATTTGTTTAATTAATATTGGTCAATAATTAATTAGGAATTAATTTTGTGATCAAGTGTAATTAATTAAACTAGAGGGGCTGATTTGTAATTATGTGATAGTTACAAAATAAGGTAAGGAATATCTTAAATATATGGTGAACGAATTTGAGGTGATAAGGCCTTAGAATTCGACTATGATAAGGATTCAAGGATTATCTTATGGGTTGCTTTGTGGATAAGCAACTAGATAAGGATAATGACTGAAACCCTATCTCTACACCTATATAAACACCCCTTGGCTCATGAATTCGTGTATCCCTTCCCAAGGAGTCATAAGGACAAATTCTAACCTCTCTCCTCTCTCTTTATACCTTCTGCATTTGCTCTTGGTGTTTGTAAGCCATTAGAGGAGTGACACTTGTGACTCTAAGCATTCCAAAGTCAATTCAAGGTGGAATTAGGATTGTTATTGCTATATAACAATCAAGGTATGTTCTTAAACCTAATTATATGTTAATATCGATTTCACATACTAGAATTAGGGTTTATAGTCTTGGATTCAAAGCATGTACAATAGAGAAACCTAGATCCAAGCATTAGGGTTTGTATGAGCACATAGGATGTCTTATGACCAAAACCCATCAGTTTTCCCTTCTCAATCTATCACGTATCATGGTACTCGAACCATGTTCTCTCTTCTCAGATTGCTACGTAGAACTTATGGAATTTTCCCTATTTTGAGTATAGGTCATCTGCTTCCAGTAGTACAGGCCCATACTACCTGCCACATCTACCCATACTTTCCACACGGATCAACCCATATTTTCTATGTAGCTGTTCAACCTCCTCGATCACCAATCTCGTTATGCAAGTTCTCCCTCCAGCGAATACTCTCCCATGCCAGTACACTCATCTAACTAAATTCACTCCCTAGGCTCTTCCTAGGTTCTCACACTCCTCTACTATCAGCAGCTGAAAAACTCCTCATGATGCCCGTCATCTACCTCTTGAATATCGTCATATTCACTTACTAGCTATCTCCCATCATTAAGAGTTCCACAAAGCATGAAGCATGCAACATTCGAGCATCGGGTAATCTCCACCAGCACATAAAACCCCTATAGGTTATTACTCCTCTTGCTTTCCTCATACTCAAAGGTTATCACCGAACTCAAGCAACTTTACCCCCACACGGGCATCTGACTACTCTCTCAGTAGGCTCCTCAAATGCTCATCTAGGCATCTCTCCTAGATTACTCCTCTACTCAAATCCCTCTCTAAAAGGGATTCCTGCTGGATAATCTTACCCCACACATATTTATAAGCAAATCATAGATAACAGCAACTCCTAGGCTAAGGCATCACATATCAGGCCATTCTAGTCCTAAAATATGAAATACCTAGCCTATCTCTAGCATGCATAACATATCTTATAACAAGTTATAACACATAAGTAAGGGTATTTTGGGAAATCACCGTTCGGGCCCTAGCTGATTGTACACACTTCTCCAACTTGTTTTCTCTTAAACTCTTTCTCATTTTTAGTAAAATTTATCTCTTTTGAAAATCTTTCTCAAATCCTGGGTTTGAGTTCAAACACACCCAGAGGTGCATCTGAATCCTTCAAACCAAGGCTCTGATACCAACTTGTAACACCGTTAATTTTCAAACAAAATTTTCAATTTTAAATTACCACCATCACATATAATAATTCTCAAAAATTTCAAGTGTCGATGTCATAACATATTTCAAAATAGTTTTCGGGAGTAATTATCAAAATCCAGGATCCTCATTCATGACTCTTTTCTCTTCTGTGTACAGTCAAGTCGGTGCCTTCCCGCGATCCTGATGAGAACTTGATACACATAACACATAACATGGTAAGCACGAAGCTTAGTGAGTTCCCTAAAATATCACATACACATACTAGACATCTTAGGCTACAAGACCTTCTGGTCACTGTGTCTCAGTGGGATCTTCCGATCCAATAATCCTGGTAGACCTTTCGGTCCTACCATACTGACCTTTCGATCGTAACCCTGTTGACCTTCCGGTCCGATCCATCTTGACCTTGCAGTCCAACCCTGCTTGACCTGTCGGTCCAACCCTGCTTGACCTTCCGGTCCAACCTTGACAGCAAATATATATATATATATATATATATATATATATATATATATATATATATATATATATATATATATATATATCAAATAATATAACTCATACAAGCACATAAGACCTTCCGGTCACACATAGTTACCACTCCAGGTAAAGTATAGTGAGAAGACTCACCTAAAAAGCAGCAAGTAAATAACCACACACCCAAATTTCGAGCTAGCCTCCGCCTAACATAAGGGATAAACATCTCAAATTAATACTCACATACACTAAGGCTATACTCTTTCTCAGCTCAATTCTTGAAGTGGATAAAAGACCATTTTACCCCTCCATGATCTCCTTTACTCATGTTGACCAACCCTAAAGTGAACAGAAGTCAATCTCGAGTCAACAATCGATATTTGGCCTGACTCGCCGAGTGCACCCTTGTGACTCATCGAGTCCACTCGCATACTCAAAAGTCTCATGAAGTTCCTGCTCAACTCGTCGAGTTAACACGCGATTCAGCTTGATCGGAAAAACCCTAACCTACTCGTTGAGTCGGCTCACCGACTCGGCGATTTCATTCCGACCCAAAGCTCATTCAGACGATTTAAAACAAATCTATCACTCTAAACACTAGATCTGTCATCTCAAGGCTCAATAGTCATGTAAAGTTTCAATCTTTACGTTCATGCATGATGTTATTGCTCCAAAAAATGCTAATACATGCCCTTCATGAGCGATTAAGCCCAAACACCCTCCTATGGATGAATAAATCTGGGACAACTAGACTTTAAGGAACTCACAAGGTCCAGATCTGAGGTCTAGACTCTTTGATAACTCATGCTACTCAAAACCCAAACAGAAAATGGCAAAAATCCCTAAAACTCCATAGATATGAGATCTATCCAAAATAAGAAGAAAGTTGAAGACTTCATACCTTCCTCAGGAGCTCTGTATAGGAAATCACTGGATCCAACAGCCCCTCCTCCAACTCCTTGCTTGAAAACTTCATCCTCTTCCTCAAATGATGCACAAGGACCACAATATGAGCTTCTCTCTCACTCTCTAGATCAATTAGCAATTAGGGTTTACTCTTAGGGGTGTAGGGTGACTGATGAGGTAGAAATGGGGGCATAAGTTCCCTTTACGGGTCGCAAACTTGGGAAATTAGGATTTCTCTGCCATCACCAACTCGGCGAGTCTGCCTCCCGACTCGTCGAGTCCATTCATTAAATCCCACACGGTAACTCGACCCTACTCGGTGAGTTGGACTCCCAACTCGTTGAGTCACTCCATAAACCTCAAGAATTTAACCATACGATAACATACCTGAAATTTCGGATATTACAATATACATGTGATTCATATGTGAATTACATGTGAATCACATGTCATTCATATCCGATTTACTTATGATTTACATGTGATCCATATATGAATTACATGTGATTTTTTTCAATAACAATATAAGATTTGCTGAATTCCAAAACACAAATTCCAAAATAGAATACTAAGGAAGCAGATGGTGACTACTAGTGCACTATATAATTAGTCTATATCCAAAAAATAATTTAAATATTAGAATGTTTGTAAGGATTCTGTATTTTTTAAAATAAAAAAATTATAATAATAATATTTATGTACCTTTTGTGCTACTAACTTTGATTGTTGCTCACTCTTGGCTCATGTACAAACCTAAAGGGAAATAACAAGATACTTAGAATACAATGATATTTGCTTGATAATAAAATACAAATTTAGAATAAAAACTTACCATTTTCCTAGAATCAAAGACTAGTGTTATAGTTTTGGGTTCTCTTATCCTCATAGTAACAATAGCAAAACGTTGGAGGGAGAACATACACAAAGAATAATAAGTGAATGCCTTTTAACTGGAGAAAAAACTAAAAAAGGGATCAACCTCTATAATTATATCTTCACTTGATAAAAACATTAATAAGTAAAGCATCCAAAGGGAGTAACCATTTCACATATTAGAGCAGCTTCTTACTGATTTTGGTACAGAGTAAAATACAGCAAATGCCAAAAAGTTACTTGGTGTCGGGGGTTTACAGTTTCTCATTCAAATATTTGAGTATGGAAATTTGGATGAGAAGACTCGTGTAGCTGCATTGCTGTCAAACCTCTGTCTAAACAGGTATATCAGTTTCAACTTTCTCTGTGTTCTTCCTTCTGTTAAATTATTAAATTTTTTACATGTTTGTGCTTCCTCTACAATAGTATCAAACCCAAATGTCTTATCCATCAATAAAATATTATTATCTATAAAGCCATCTACAACCACCTTTAACCCTCATTTAATCAACTAAACATAACAAACAGTTTAAATAAGACACAAGCATAAGTGTGTATCAAATTCAAATGATAATACTAAAGTAATCTCACATGAACATAAGTGGAACCTAATAAATAAACATGATGAAGAGTCTGAAATGAGTGTTCCTGATCCTCACTTTCACAATTTTGATTTAGGTCGAATGGAAAATTCTTTTCAAGATTACCATGTGTGGCTTGCATATTATGATGATGGCAAGCCACGGTTATATGGATTAATACAAACTAAAATGAATCAGAATTCAAAGAATTCCAGCCACACAATGTTACCCAAAACCTAGTTAAATCCACACATTGTTACAAAAACCTTAGTTAAATCAACCAATGAAGAGTATCAGTTTAGATGAAAGAAGATAGATAATTCTACAAATGAGTTGATTTCATACCTATTTAAAAACCGAATAATACAAGTATGTAAGAATTAATGATACTTGATGATCGAAGTTGAGTGAATCGACGAAGCAACTTTAATTAGATAATTTTGCCACTTTTATTCCAAATCTACTGCAATCGGTAAGGAATGAGCGACATCGATTATGTTTTAGGTCAAATCAACGATTCAGAATTGTGGAGGAGCAGATGCGATGTTGGTAGACTCTGGCGATTGAAAACGATGGTGAGAATGGGACGATGGCTGAAGACAACCATTTCTATTCCAGATATACGATGGTAGATAACCAATTGGAGATATAACAAGCGTTTTAGGGAAAATCAACGACAATGATACAACTGATGATTCACAGTAGCGTGGAGGAGCAAAGGTGGATGTGATACACTTCGGCGACTGAAGATGACAATAAGAACGCAGCGAGATTTGACGATTTCATCTCAAAATCTGGGATGAAGATGAACATGGGGGGAAGAGAAAGAGGATGAGAGAGAGTTGTATGTTCCAAATTAATTTTGATTATTTGTTATGTATATTAATTTTTATCCCTTAACTACCCTTGTAATTTATTAATGTTACCATTGAAATTGTTAATAATTACAAATATGTCATATTTGATCTAGACCATCAAAAGTTTTGATCTGACGTTCCACTTTTAGTTCTTGGGAAACTTTAGGTTCTGATCAAATGATCCTTCATATATATATATATATATATATATATATATATATATATATATATATATATATATATATATATATATATATATATATATATATATATATATATATATATATATAGAGTCAAGATCAAATAAGAAAGAAATTTTTGGTAGGAAGGTAAGAAGTTTTTTTTCTACATATTTTTTTCGCGAACAAACAAAATGAATCATTAGATGATTCATTTTTAAGATGATTCACGAGAAAAAATTCTCAAAAAAACATCTCGATGATTCATTTATACAATGATTTTATTGTTATTCACTAAAATTGTCATAAAAATCAATTTTTTCTTAATTTACTTAAAAATAAATCATAAGGATGTTTTTTTGGGAATTTTTTTTTGTGAATCATCTTACAAATGAATCATCTAGTGATTCATTTATTTTGTTCGTCAAAAAAATATGTAGAAAAAAAACTTCTTACCTTCCTACCAAAAAAAATTTCTTACCGGATCTATATATATATATATATATATATATATATATATATATATATATATATATATATATATATATATATATATATATATATATTGTTAATAATAATATGAACACATTGACTTTGGACTTTGTTCACACACTACCTAACTATTTATTCAACTAAATCTTCATGATCTAGTATAGCCAACTGCTACCGTATACTATGTCAATAATTTGAAGCCAGAACATTAACACCGGGCCTACCTTGAACGTGCCAAGTAAGTTGATTATTCGTTGTTGCAAACATCTAATACTAACCAAATTTATTGTGATCAACTCTTGTAGATAGATCTGAAGAAGTCATCTGTTAGCAACAGGATTCATTATGGGAACTGAAGATGACGACTATGGAAAGAAGGTTCACGAATCCATCAGTAAACTGATAGAAGGTGAATCAGCAAGAACGAATCATTCCAAGCAATCTAATGTCACAATTTGTATGGTACCTGATACACTTCGAAATCTGAATCCAACTGCATATACGCCTCGAATCACCTCAATCGGCCCTCTTCACAAAGAGGACCAACATCTTAAAGCTATGGAGGAACATAAAGTGACTTACATGTATCGATTATTTTGTCGAACTGTGGAATCCACAAAGAAGGATATAGAGCAAATAACTTATAACTGCGTACAAGCAGTTCTTGGGCTTCTAACACGTGCAAGAGCTTGCTATGCACCAAGTTTTACAAATTATGAAAATTTCAAGTTCGCTGAAATGATGGTTATTGATGGTTGTTTCATACTTGAGCTTCTCTACAGGTTCGAATATGGAATTGGAGAGGGAGATCCAATTTTTGACAATATTCTGGTGATACATGACGTTAAACACGACTTGCTGCTACTAGAGAACCAAATGCCATTCTTTATTCTTGAAATATTGTTCAGCATCACTGTGAAACGGATCTTGAAATCGATTTCGTTAACTGACCTTGTCTTCTATTTCTTCAAGGATATGAATATCATAAATAATAGCGACCTCACGACAATTGAGGGATCTGTAGAGCATTGCCATATCCTTGGGCTTCTCCAAAGCTGCTACAGACCAAGAGCTACCAAGCGAGGCCGAGTCCCGAATATCTCATACTCTGCCACTGAAATCGCTGGAGCTGGAGTTACATTCAAGGCACACAAAGATGAAGATTCGCTACTTGCAGTGAAATTTAAACAATCATCTCTTGTTCCCGGGTCGGGTTCTCTAGTTGTTCGAGAAACCTGTTTCAGAATTCCAGTATTGTGTATCAAAGACTCCACTCCATCGTTCTTAAGGAATCTCATTGCCTATGAGCAATGCTACCCATTAAGTCGTCATTATGTTACCTCTTTCGCCTTCCTCATGGACAGGCTTATTGACACTAAAGATGATGTTTCGTTGCTTGTGAGGTCAAAGGTCCTTCAACACAACCTGGGAGCCATTGAAGATGTCACGAATCTCTTCAACAATATTTGCAATGGTGTTGTCCTTCGAGATTTTTATTACTCTGAGGAATGGACAAAACTGGATGAGTATTGCAATCGTTTCTGGCCTAGCATATTAATTTCACTGCGAAGACTTTTTAGAAGTACTACGTGGAAAACGTTGACAGTCATTGCTGCTGTGATCCTGTTCGTCCTAACGTTACTCCAAACCATCTATACTGTTAAGTGATTTAGCTGAATTTGTTGGATTTTGAAAATTTTTATTGATGTTAATTGTTACAGATTCCTTGTTGTAGTAGTTTTTATACAGAATGTAGCAAGTTACTGCCAAGTTTTTCTCCTTCGATTAAATTTTGTTACTCAAAAAGGCATGCCAGTTACCTGAATATGTGTGTGAATAGAGATTTCGTTGCCAAAGTTCTTTAGTTTCCTTACTACAATCCAATTAATTTTGCTCTATCTCAAAACTAGCACGTTTCCATCGCCTTAGAAATGTCGTATACATTCGTTAAGTGTTAAGACAATTATTTTATAATTTGTATATTGGCAACACTAGTACAAAAATGACATATGGCCATGCTTTTTGGAAAGAGGGTTGTCACTGATTTGGTTAATTGTGTCACTAAGGTAGCGTTTGGTATGCATAAGAGAATAGGACAAGAACAATATTATTTGGTATGGCGTTTGGCAAAGGTGGAACAAAAAGTGAACGTGACAAAAACTTGGTCAATGTGACTAAAACTTGTAAATTTAGTCCCATCCAAAAGGGTGGAACTGTTGGACGACTCCAAGTAATGTTTACAAAAACAAAAATACCCTCCTCCTCCACTCTCTCAAATCATAATTCATAAACCTGTAGAAATTCTCATGGATCCCCCTGTCAATTGATCTATTGTCTGTAACGTCAGTTCATGTATTGATTTTGTTTCATATTGTTTTGTCTAGCATACAGGTATGGACTTTTCTTTCCGATATCTAAAAAATGGCACAATGACTTCTCCCTGTAAGATTAACACTTCCTCTTTAGTTTGGATTACATGATTTTGGCTTATATATTCTTTTCATCCATTCTATCTTGGTGTGGCCTATCCATGAGTTCTCCACTTCTCCTGGTATGTAGATCTGAAATGTATAACTTCTTTTCCCGAAACCTCTTAAAGCTAATTGGCTTCATTGCCTTTCTCATTAATCATCAACAAGTCTATATACAACAATCATCCTACCACTAGATAATGATAAACTAATTCGAAATACATTCAAATACTATTGTAATCCTAATCTTATATGATAGTTATCGTTAATAGTCCCCCGTAGTCGTAGTGGGAGGTGGCTGGACGTGAAGACTAGATTTGAAATCTAGAAACAGTTTGGTGAAGATATCAACATACTAATAATCAGATGGTATATGAAGAACACGAACGTGTCCGAGTGCTACCTTTTCTCGAACAAAATGAATGTCAAGTTCGATGTGCTTGGTACGTTGGTGTTGAAGGGGATTACGAGAAAGGTAGACCGCAGAAACGTTGTCACAATAAACAAGTGAAGCACGGTGGAGCAGGACATGAAGCTCACAAAGAATGTTACGTAGCCAACATGTTTCCACTACTACATTTGCGACTGCTCGATATTCCGCTTCAACATTGGATCGGGATAATGTAGTTTGTCTTTTAGTGGACCACAATATAAGGTTATCCCCGAGATAAACACAATAACCAGATGTGGATCGTCGAGTATCGGGGCAACCAGCTCAGTCAGCATCAGTGTAAGCGATAAGTCTAGTGGGCCGGGAAGGATAAAGATGCAAACCAAGCTCAAGAGTTCCTTGAAGATACCAAAGAATACATTTGAGAGCATTAAAATGAGGAACTTGTGATGCATGCATGAAAAGACACAACTGTTGAACCGCATAGGAGATGTCAGGCCTTGTAAACGTGAGGTATTGAAGTGCACAAGCTAAACTTCGATACCAAGAGGGGCTATGAACCGAATCCCCAATCATGGGGCTAAGCTTGGAATGAGTATCGACCGGAGTGGTAACAAGTTTGCACATGTTTAATTTAACTCGCTTGATAATTTCTTATGTATACTTGCATTGGTTAAGAATCATGTGATTTTTAGTACGCGTAACATGAATGCCAAGGAAGTATAAAAGTGGACCCAAGTCTGTCATTTCAAATTCCTGAGCAAGCTTACGGATGAGTTCGTTCTTGATTTGGGTGGAGGAAGCGGTGAGAACAATATCATCTACATATAGTAACAAGTAGGCCTGACTAGAACCGTTGGTGTCAATGAACAACGATGAATCACATTTACTACATGTAAACCAAGTTACAAGAGATATGTAGCAAACCGTTAGTACCAAGCCCGATGAGCTTGCTTAAGTGCATATAAAGACTTACATAACCTGCACACATAGCTAGGATAAGAAGGATGATGAAAACCGAGGGGCTGGTGCATAAATACTATTTCTTTTAGAGAGCCATGTAAAAAAGTGTTTTTGACATCCAGTTGATGTAACTCCCAGTTACGAGTGAGTGCCAAGCTAAGTAACATGCGTATTGTTGTAGGTTTAACCATGGGGCTAAAAGTTTCATCACAATCAACCCCGACTTCTTGAGATTCCTCATTAACAACTAATCTCGCTTTGTATCATTCAAGAGAGCCATCTCGACGAAATTTATGTCTAAACAGCCAATCGCATCGTATAATATTTGCATCTTGTGGTTTAGGGATAGGTTCCCAAGTATTCTGTTTAAGTAAAGCATTATATTCAGTAAGCATGGCATCTTTCCAATTTTCATCAAGTAGAGCAAGTTTTGGGTTTTTAGGAATAGGAGAAATGTCATGAGTATGGAAGGAGTATTTGGGGTTGGGATTAAAAATACCGCTCTTGGCTCATGTTTGCATAGGATGAGTTGTAGGAGGAGAAGATGGGGTTTGAGAAAATTGGATGGAGGAGAAGAAACAATTTGTGGGATTGTAGGAAGGTTAGAGACATCTTATGATAGGCTGAAGCGATGGTTCCGTAGTGGTGTGGAGTGGGCTGGTAGATTACTAGCATCCAAGGAAGGGGTGGGAGGAGCAAGGTTTAAGGTGGCATCGACGTGTGTGATAGTTGTGTTGGTGGGACTTGGATTTTGAAGGAATTGTTGGTAATGAGTGAGATAGGAGGAGGGTTTGGTAGGATCAAGAAATGTATATGAGTGATTGTGGTATGGAGATAAATTGAAATAGGGAAAAATATCTTCTTTGAAGATGACATGTAGGGATATAATAGGTGTGGATGAGTTTAGAGGTAAGCATACGTATCCACGACGATTGGAGAATAGTTGTGAAAAGAAGAATTGTTGAATTCACGGCTATTGTCACACTGGAATGCTTTGATTGGTAATTGGAATTGAGTTTTTATGTGAGTTTGGAACTGTATAAATATAGAAAAGACTTGAGACTTGGCTTTTAGAGGGAAAGTCCAAATAAAATGTGAGAAATTGTCACGGAAAACTAAGTAGTATTTGTGTTTGCGTTTACTAGGAATTGGTGATGTCCATAAATCGGCATGTATAATATCAAATGGTTTATATGTAACATATGTGAAGGAAGTAAATGGTAATCGAACATTTTTCCCTAAGGAACAAGCATGACAAACAGAATCTTTATTAAGTTTAAAGCTACGAATAAATTGATGATTACATAAGGATTTAAAACTGAAGTATTTGGACGTTCTAAACGATTATGCCAAGTTGACGAAGACATAGTATCAAGGGAGGTAGGTAAAGACTTGATGTTCAAAGCGTGAGTGATAGGATAGAGGTCGCCCGATCTATTTCATCGTGTGATGAGCCTCCCCATAATGAGATCCTCCACAGAAAAACCATAAGGATCAGATTCTATGGCAACAAGATTATCACAAGTGAATTTACATACGGAAACAAGATTTTTAATTATAGAGGGAACGAGATACGCATCGATGAGTTTAAAAGGAAAATGTGGGGATGGAGAAGTTGTTGTGCCAAAACCGGCAATTGGCAATCGATAAGCATTGCCTGCATAAATATACTTATGTTTACTTAAAGGAGAATAGTTGGAAATTTTCCTCGAGTCATTGTGATGTGTGAGGTAGAACCCGTATCCATGTACCATAATCCACCGGGAGGTTGAATATGTATAGTATGGAATGCACTATCGAGTTCAGTGTTGTTAAAAAATAGTTCGTGGACCAAGAATTTCAATTGTGTTGGATGTCGGGTATGGGCAAGGAGGAGGAGGCACCCACATTAGTTACGAATACCAAGAAGTGTCATTCCAGTTTGTTTGTTTCTATTGACCATGACCACTGCAACCTCTTCCTCTACCTCAAGCGGCACTATGAGTGCTTCCTCATCCTCCTCTACCACCTTCGCGATAATAACCACATCTGGTGGAGTCTTTTTCACGTCCAGTGGTCGAATCATAATTAGTTGAAGCAGTCCGATTTTCAGAACTCTATGAAATCAGGGCTTGAGGAGAGGAATGATATTGTTTGTTTTGTCACGTCTCTTCGAGAAGCAGCTACGATCGACCTTTTTTTGAAGGAGGGAAGAGGATCTGACTATTGAATCAAGGTAGCAATGGTGTCAAACTCGCCACGTGTCAGGCCGGAGACCAACAGTAACACCATTTTCGTTTCAGATACAGGTTTGCTGACATTCACAAGTTGGTTGAAGAGAGTCTTTAGGCATGCATAGTAATCAATGACATTGGAGAACGAATCCAATCTATTTGTGTTGAATTGCTCTTCGAGGTAAACTGCTCTCGTTGCCCTATTATCTTGTAAAATTTCCTGCAAGCGGTCCCACATATCTTGTTTTGTGGCTCGTGGTAGCATGATCACTTGAAGCAGTTCTACGGTTATAGTAGAGTAAATCAACTGTTTGAAAAGGGTGTCCAATCGGTTCCATGTAGTATCGTCAATAGAAGGAGATCGAGGAGATTTTGTACTTATGTGATCAAGAACGTCATTAGCACAGGCAACAATGGTGAAGAGTTCAACCCATGTTGCAAAGCGATCATCAGATTGATCACGAATTATAGGTATAGCATTTTGATGTTTGTTACAAAAAAAAACACAGGGTGAAAGAACTATTTGGGGTTTTCCTTGGGTTGCGAATCATCTCTTGGTGAAACCATGGTGTCGACTGGTGTTTAGAAAGTGGGTAGAGAACGAGAAGAAAATGGGTATGATTGGGAAGAGTCAAGGCTCTGATACCATAAAGGTAATCGGCTTCACTTCCTTTCTCATTAATCATCAATGAGTATATATACAAAAATCATCCTACCACTAGATAAGGATAAGCTAATTTGAAATACTTCAAATACAACTGTAATCCTAATATTATATGATAGCTATCATTAATACCTCTAAGCATTTTTTTTCCTTGAGCCTTCATACGCTTGATTATACTAGAAAGCAAACTATTGATTGAAATATTGTCTAAATGTAGTCGAAATCATAAACATCGATTTAGGTTTTAAAGAAGGTGATTAAGTTTCTGCAAATGAATCGATTTAGAAGAAAAACCATTCACCTACTTCTTCTGTAATTCATGATTTTTTAATATGATTTATTATTTAATCCTATGATTTTTCTCTATAACTTTGCAATCTTTTGATAATTCTTTTTTCAAATTGGGTTAGGATTGAAGGTTTATTAATAGTAAACTCTTTTATATGTATTTTGTTAATAGCCCATTGTTCGTATTTCTGTAAATTTCTTGTTAAATCTAAACACTTCTTTATTTACTACTCACCGTTTAGTATAGAAATTTTCTTGGAATATAAGTTCAATTGGCTTATTTTACGTTTGATTGATAAATTTAAATGAAACGTTTTGGTCAGAATTAGCAAAAGCAACGGACCCAGATAAGGGTCAAAGTCTAAACAATTTATGTGTTGGAATAGTGTCTAAGGCTGCAACTATATTTGGTAAGTATTTGACCCGATTGAGCATGGTCTTTTTGGGTTGCCTTCACCATAGCAACTTGATATGATGATTTGCAATGAGAGTTGGAATATTATAAGGAATAATAATATTGGTATTTGATTAATATAAGTCATAAATTAATTAGGAATTAATTTGGTAACTTAAAGATATTAATTAAATAGAATGGCATAAACTGTCAAGTGTATGATAGTTGTACTTTAGGCTATAATCCCTTATGGATAAGGGGTGGACGGTTTTTGAGGCTTTGGATAGAGCTTGAAATCGTCCAAGGCTTATCATTAGGGTATTGGATTGCTTAGGGCCTAAGTCATCCAATTAGGGTTTAAGGGTGAAACCCTAGGAGCCTTACAAGTATAAATAGACCCAAGGGGTCAAGGAAATCGGCACCCTTATCACTAAAGGAACCCTGGCCGATTTCTTCCCCCCCCCCCTCTCCTCTCTCTATAATCATCCTCTTGCTAGTTGGTGTTTGTAAGCCATTAGAGGAGTGACAATTGTGACTCTAAGCTCCAAGGATAAGAAGATTCAAGCAAACAACTTAAGGTAATCTTCTAGATCTGTTTTCTTATTGTTATTATGCTAGAATTACCATTATAAGTCTTGGATTCAATGCATGTTCAATTAGAGAAACCTAGATCCAAGCATTAGGGTTTGTATGTACACATAGGAATGTTCATATGGTCAAAACCCATCAGTGGTATCAGAGCCTAGATTGGTTTCTATTGAATTGATGCATTGGTTGCTTGTTTGATGCTTGCAAAATTCGAATTTTGTGATCCTGCCTGATGAACTCGGCGAGTTCCTTAGTAGAGTCGGCGAGTAGGCCTCAAGTCGGCGAGCCCATTGTGGTACTCGGCGAGTTCGAGCGTCAAAAAGAGCTAGTTTCAGGATTTCTTGCTGTTTATCCTTTGAATACTTACCTTAATCATATTAGGTCAATATAAATCTGATTTTAAGATATTTAAGTATATTCTTGACCTAATTGAAGATATTTATCAATTAATTAAATATTAGTTTTCTTATGTGATAATTGATTAATTATTTTAATTAAATTGGTAAATTGTTTTGCCGGAAATAATTAAATAAATCAAATATGGATAATTATGTGATTAAATGTTAATTTAGATTATTTGTTATTTGATCCCCTATGTTTTGAAAAGTTTAAAACATGCCCTCAAGTTTTGAAATTTATGTTTTGTGATTAAAAGTTTAATTTAGACAATTTAAATTTCAAACCCTAGAATTTTACAAGTTTAAAATTCAACCCTATACTAATATAATATTACAAGATTAATAAATAAATAAATAAATATATATATATATATATAATTAAAATGCTAGTCTTACCGTTAGTAGGCCTCTTTCACGAAACCGGTCTATAAGGTGTGTATAAGGTTGCTGCCTATAAAATGGCGCTTAATGGCTGTACACTCACACCCAACACTTGCTTGATCGGTGGAGGATCGTTAGCCGAACGGGTAGGATAGGGCAACCTCATCTCCTCATTAAAAGTATAATATGAAATACAAAGTAACTACATGTTTTTCAAAATTCCCAATCCTAGTTACTTTAGGAAAAGTGAATTGATGCAATCCCATGAAATTACACTTTGCACCATTGGTAAGAAGTTAGTGGAGCGTGTGTGGTTTACCGGCACACTAATTGGTTCTAACCAAAGGTGGCAAAGGGTGATTCATTCTTTATCATAGTTCGATGGAGCGTGTGTGGTTTACCGGCACATCGAATAAGTGATTGTTACAATGAAGGCACCATGTGAATTTGCATGGTAATTCACACCCACTTTGTGATCCTCGGTATCCTAGTGACAAACGAGAGGGGCATATCGAGATTTAAACATGCCATTGAAAAGTTTCAATGAATCTCATCTAAACCTAGGAATTCTCAATACACTTAGAGTTAAAGTTATGTTTTATGGTGGAGAATTAGTGAATCGTCATTCACTTACCTTCAAATTGTTTGCATGTTAGATTACGACATCCCTTTTCTAATATGTAAATATTGTTGTTGGATCCTAGCCCTAATTTTCTTATTGGGTTATTATTAGGGATTCAAATTCTAATCTATCTTTGTACTTTCTATTTGTAGATGTCAAACGCGAACAACGTTGCTGCTAGCTCGTTCACATTGATGAGCCTTTGCCAAAAGGTGAATTTCAATGGGACGAACTTTAGCGAATGGATAAGATACATTCGCACGATTGCTCACTACGAGGACAAAGAGTATGTCCTCGACAAAAAGCTCGAGAAGATCAATCCAGAAATCGCTACTCCGACTGAAATCACTGCTTTTGAAACTCATGAGCGTGATGCAACGAAGGTTCATTCCATTATGATAGCCATTATGAACTCCGAACTCCAAAAGTCCTATGAGGACATGTATCCATACGAAATGCACCAAGACTTGTTGGAGAGATACCACCAAAACGCGAGGCAAGAACGTTACGAGATCTTCACTAACATGATCTCCACTAAAATGGTTCATGATAAATTTGTAACTGTGCACCTGCAAAAGATGCAAAGGTATGTCGATCGTCTTAGCAAGTTGAATGTTGACTTTGGGGAAGACTTGGCAATCGACATGGTGCTTCACTCCTTGCCTCCGTGTTACAACCAATTTAGGATGACCTACCACATGAACAAAGAAGAGGTCACCCTATGTAAGCTCCAAGGTCTCCTTAGGGTTGCTGAGAGCAACCTCAAGGACAAGTCTGTTGCACCCACTCCCAATCCACCCGCTGCTCCTGTTTTGGCCATTGGGCAAGGAAGAGGCAAGAAGAGGAAGGCTCTGTCTAAGAGCCACCGCAAGGGAAAGTCCCGAGATGGTTCCTCCTCTAGTGGGACCAAAGTTGAGCCCGCTAAGCCTAACCCTAACCCAAAGGAGGCAGAGTGCCACTATTGCCACAAAATAGGGCATGGGAAGAGAATCTGCCCAGAGTACCTGCAAGCTATCAAGGAAGGAAATATCAAGCTGTCTTTCGCAGGTATATATACAATTAAATCTAATGATTCATCTCATTCTATTTCTTGGGTCCTCGATACCGGGTGCGGTTACCATATTTGTTCTGAATTGCAGGGACTAAGAGGAAATATGGATGTGGAGCATGGAAGAATAAGTCTAATCATGGGGAACAAAAGATCGTCGCATGTGACCAAGATTGGAGTGTATTCTCTAGTGCTTAGGAATGGTTTATGTTTAGATTTAGACAACTGTTGCTATTCGCCAGAAATGGCAAGAAACATCATTTCATTTCATGGTTTGTTTAGACAAGGATTTAGATTTTCTTTTAATAATGAGAATGGTTCTATTTATGCTTATCTAAATGGTGTCTTATATTTTGAAGCAATACCATGTAATGGAATTTATGAAACTGTTATGATTGTAGATAACCTAGGAAATGATGTTTTATGCATGGATTCTTCCAATAGTATGGATAGAGCATCCTTGTGGCATTGTCGTCTTGGACATGTCAACAAGAAGCGCATAGCCCAACTCCAAATGGATGGGGTATTGGAGTCATTCGACCTTAGGGAAGATGACACATACGAATCTTGTTTACTTGAAAAGATGACAAAGTTACCCTTCACTAGCGCATGTGAAATGGGTGATGGTTTATTGGACCTAATACATACCGATGTATGTGGACCCTTTAGATCCACCACAAAGGATGGGAACCACTTCTATGTGACTTTTACCGATGACTATAGTAGATATGGGTATATCTACTTAATCAAGCAAAAGTCAGAAACGTTTGAAAAGTTCAAAGAATTCAAGAATGAAGTGGAGAATCAATTAGGCAGGAAAATCAAGATGCTTCGATCCGATCGAGGAGGAGGGTACCTAAGTCTTGAATTCCACGACTATCTAAAAGAGTGTGGAATAGTTTCACAATTGACGCCACCTAGGACACCGCAATTGAATGGTGTGGAAGAAAGGCGTAATCGAACCTTCTTAGACATGGTCCGCTCTATGATAAGTCGTGCTTCACTACCTATCTCATTCTGGGGGTAAGCCTTAGAGTCTGCTGCCCATATCCTTAACCGAGTACCTACTAAGAAGGTTGCCAAAACACCTCACGAAATATGAACAGGGAAAGCTCCCTCGTTATAAAATATCAAGGTTTGGGGTTGCGAGGCTTCCGTAAGACGAGATACTCACGACAAGCTCGAACCTCGTAGTGACCGATGTATTTTCATCGGCTACCCGCTGAAATCCTTTGGATATCTCTTTTATAGACCGAAGGACAATGTTGTCTTTGTTGCGAGGAGATGAGTTTTCCGAGAGCGAGAACTCATAAGCCAAGGAGACAGTGGGAGGAAAATCGAGCTTGAAGAGATTCAAGAGTCGATAGATGAAGGAACCTCTACCGCTGGCCCTCAACCCGAGGAGGAAACTCCGGTTGAACCGATTAACGAGTCCTTACCTCTTAGACGTTCCGAACAAGTTAGAGTTCAACCCCAGTTTTATGGTTTTCATATTACTACCGAAGGGGACACGTATATTAGTGATGGTACACTAATAAATCTAGATGAACCTAATAGCTATAAGGAAGCCATGGTAGGCCCGGAGTCTACAAAATGGAAAGAGGCAATGGACAGTGAGATCCAGTCCATATATGACAACCAAGTTTGGAATTTGGTTGATTATGTGCCCGGACGTAGGATCGTTGGGTGCAAATGGATCTTCAAGAAGAAGACCGATGTGGATGGAAACGTACACACATATAAGGCGCGATTGCTTGTGAAGGGTTTTACTCAAACTTCCGGAGCTGACTATGATGAGACCTTCTCACCAGTTGCAAAGATAAAATCTATTAGAGTGATGTTGGCTATTGCCGCAGTTCATGATTATGAGATTTGGCAAATGGATGTCAAGACCGCTTTCCTTAATGTGAAATTAGCTGAGGATGTTTACATGGCTCAGCCAGAGGGTTTTGTTGATCCGAAGCATCG
Organism: Lactuca saligna; assembly: GCF_052625555.1. Classification (NCBI taxonomy): domain Eukaryota; kingdom Viridiplantae; phylum Streptophyta; class Magnoliopsida; order Asterales; family Asteraceae; genus Lactuca; species Lactuca saligna. The sequence continues at coordinate 131,924,089 of NC_136424.1, read as the reverse complement.
AAATAGAGTGTGTAAGCTTGAGAAGTCCATTTATGGACTTAAGCAAGCGTCTCGCAGATGGAATCTTTGCTTCGATGAGAAAGTCAAAGAGTTTGGATTTGTACGAAGTGAAGATGAATCATATGTATATGTCAAAGCCAGTGGGAGTATAGTTAGCTTTCTCTTTTTGTACGTCGATGACATACTGCTCATAGGAAACGACATCCCGACACTGCAGGAGGTTAAGTCCTGACTCGGGAAGTGCTTCGCTATGAAGGACCTCGGAGACGCTTCCTGTATTCTGGGAATAAGGATAGTGAGAGAATGAAGTAAGAGACTAATAAGACTTAGTCAGAACACTTACTTAGATAAAGTACTAAAACGTTTTAGTATGGAAAACTCAAAGAAAGGAGAATTACCGATACAATATAATGCCAAGTTGAGTAAGACTCAAAGTCCGAGTACCGAAGCCAAAATAGCAGAAATGAGCCGAGTACCATACACTTCCGCAGTTGGCTCAATCATGTATGCTATGACTTGTACTCGCCCTGATGTAGCCTTTGCTTTGAGCATGGTTAGTAGATATCAAGGGAACCCTGGCAGAGCCCATTGGATTACGGTGAAGAATATCCTTAAGTACCTTTGGAGGACCAAAGAATGGTTTTTAGTCCTCGGAGGGAGTGATAACTTGAAGGTGAGAGGGTATAGTGATGCCAGCTTTCAGATCGACAGGGACAACTACCGTTCGCAGTCAGGCTGGGTCTTTACCTTGAATGGAGGAGCAGTAACATGGAAAAGTTCCAAACAAGAAACCGTAGTTGATTCAACGTGTGAATCAAAGTACATCGCAACGAGCGAAGCGTCGAAAGAGGCAATATGGTTAAAGAACATCATTGTTGATCTTGGAGTTGTACCTACCATAAAGGAGCCCATGGAGATTTTCTGTGATAATGAACTAGCGGTTGCCTTGACCAAGGAACCGAGGGATCATGGTAGATCTCGACATATCGACAGAAAATATCACTTTATAAGACATCGTGTAGAAGAAGGACAAATCGTGGTGAAGAGGATATCATCAGAAGATAACCCAGCAGATCCGCTTACGAAGGGACTGAGCAGGGTTTGGCACTTGCAGCATGCTAGGAGCATTGGGCTGAAGGATGATATTAGTATAGATTAGATAGTATTAGAAACCTATAATAGATAAATGTAATTAACATTTGATGATTAAATAAAAGAGTATTATTTATGAGTAATGTTACTGTCTTATGTTAATTGTTTAACTATTGTTTCGCTTTGCATGTTTTGGCTTCCAGAATAATTGAGTAATGTTACTGTCTTATGTTAATTGTCTAAACAGAGGATTGTATGATCCCTTATCTAATGGACAAGATTGATAAGATCAGAGTTTGGTAGCATCTTTGAGAGCTACGATTGCTAATCGGTATATATAGTTACTAGACTTATCCAAGTGGGGGACTGTTGGAATAGTGTCTAAGGCTACAATTAACTATATTTGGTAAGTATTTGACCCGATTGAGCATGGTCCTTTTGGGTTGCCTTCACCATAGCAACTTGATAGGATGATTTGCAATGAGAGTTGGAATATTATAAGGAATAATAATATTGTTATTTGATTAATATAAGTCATAAATTAATTAGGAATTAATTTGGTGACTTAAAGAGATTAATTAAATAGAATGGCATAAACTGTCAAGTGTATGATAGTTGTACTTTAGGATATAATCCCTTATGGATAAGGGGTGGACGGTTTTTGAGGCTTTGGATAGAGCTTGAAATCGTCCAAGGCTTATCATTAGGGTATTGGATTGCTTAGGGCCTAAGTTATCCAATTAGGGTTTAAGGGTGAAACCCTAGGAGCCTTACAAGTATAAATAGACCCAAGCGGTCAAGGAAATCGGCACCCTTGTCACTAAAGGAACCTTGGCCGATTTCTTCCCCCCCCCCCCCCCACCCCCTCTCCTCTCTCTATAATCATCCTCTTGCTAGTTGGTGTTTGTAAGCCATTAGAGGAGTGACAATTGTGACTCTAAGCTCCAAGGACAAGAAGATTCAAGCAAACAACTTAAGGTAATCTTCTAGATATGTTTTCTTATTGTTATTATGCTAGAATTACCATTAGAAGTCTTGGATTCAATGCATGTTCAATTAGAGAAACCTAGATCCAAGCATTAGGGTTTGTATGTGCACATAGGAATGTTCATATGGCCAAAACCCATCATTATGTTTAAAAATAAAGGAAATTACAAATTTAGCCATTTTCCTCTATCTCTTTGCACAAAACACCCAAAAAAACCCAATATTACAAAAATAATCATCAAAATCGTAGATGGATTAGGGTCATCTGCGGTTTTGCCTGTTCATTTGCAAGGGTACAAGCCTTTAAAGCGTATCTATGCATTAGTAGTTGTACGTTCGCAGATGGACTCTCTACATCTATTAACACCTGGGATTTCTACTTTTTCAGAATATAAATTCTTAAATTTTTTTTAGAACCGTCATTTTTTCGATTTTTCTTTGGGAAAACTCTCTCAAGCCTTTCAGAAGAAGATATGGATGAGTATTTAAAATCTCCCGAAAGAAATAACTCTTAAACTAATAATTTTTTGCAAGACTCTCGCTGCCTAAACTCACCAGACTCACTACATCAATGGATAATGACGGTGGTGGAAGTGACGACCAAGGTTCTTCAAGTGAGAACCGATAGATTTTTCACAAAGTGTGTGAGATTTTTTTAAGGGATGGTGGGGAAGAGGGATTACGGAAGGACAAGGGCAAGCACAGTGCATATGGGTTTTCTATAAGTACCCCTCCTTCTCCAATTTCACTGCCTGATTTGATTTTTTTTTCTTTTGTTGTTTTATTTTTGTTATTTTTCCTATATTGTTTTTTTAATATATTAAATAAAATAGTACATGTATGATTTTTTGCTCTTGATTCATGTTTTGCATAATTTCTCAAATATGTTGCTATTGAAGAATTGACTAAAGTTTCCAAATATCTTAAAAAGAAATTCCACTCAACATCTCTCATGCAACGTCCTCTCTAATTACTAAATATACTTTGAGATATGTGCCATCTACAAAGTATTTGAATGACCTATCGGAATACTTTTTTTTACATACATTCTTCAATGTTATCTCTGTGTTAGTAACGATCACACATGGGCTATTATATTTGTTGATTATGGCTTTTAGACAATTTAAAGCCCAAATGTAGATGGGTTTCTTTTTCTTTTTTTATCCAAAACCAATGGAAAATGTTGTGTTTTTTGAAGTAACACCAACAATCTCCAAAAAAATTGCATGATATACCTATTAATAAATGAAAAATAATTAGTACAACAAACATATAAGACATGTTACACCTATTAATAAATACAAAACAATTGAAAATAAAATATTTGTACTTAATGGAAAATGTTGTGTGTATTGAAGTAACACCAACAATCTCCAAAAAAGGCATGTTATACCTATTAATAAAAAGAAAAATAATTAGTATAACAAACATATAAAGCATGTTACGCCTATTAATAGATACAAAACAATTAAAAATAAAATATTTCTACTTGTTAGTCTTGTAGGTTGCATCGATCATTATAATATGTGGAAATGCATGTCATATTTCCAATGATGTTGGGTGAAGAAAGAATAGATCTTCCAAGGCATTGGTTGTATCATTTACATGATGGTTAAATATATATCATTTTCAATGCAAAAATCTAAAGACAGCTTTCATTTGACTTCGATCTCCACGCTCATCCACTCGAAGTATGCAACACTCATTACAAATTGTTTTTAGTGTAGAAACATTTTTGGAATTTTGTCTGTTCATTTGGGGTTAACCTTCTTGCAAATGAGTGGCCCTCTATATACATTGCTTGTTCATAATTATGTTCATCACTTTTAATCTTTAACCTCTAAACATCATCCTACTTATAGTAACAAGCAAAAATTTTGTTTTTCTAGACCCTGTATTTTTGGTGGACATCTCCGGACCTCTTGATACACCACCCAGTGCAAAAGAACTGATAATTTATTTAGGAAGTGTGTGAGAGTTTTGAAGAGATAGTGAGATAAGATGGAGTACCGGAGAAACAATGAACAAAGTCTACAGGCTACATTTTAAAAGCATGATGTAGTCTTATGTAGTGCTTATGATTTTGACATATATTAATGTTTAGAATACTATCTACCAAATAATTGACATATAAGTTACATATCTTATAGGTAAATTACCTTTTTTGGGGAAAGAGAATAGGTAAATTACCTTAATTATAACGGAAAATGACTTTAATGAAGTTTCAAAAATGTTCAAAAAATATCATTGTTATTTTTTATTACAAAAAGTATCATTGAAGTATATAATTTGTACACAAAATACCAATAAAGTATACATTTGTTAACATAAAACCTTTTGGGTACCCTCTTACCTCATGTAAACTAGTGACATGGCATTCTAAATGACCTGCGTATTTATTGCTTATTTGGTACTTTCTTACTCACTCATTAATAATAAATAAGAGTATTTACACCTTCACCAATCACCTTCTTCATAACCAACACCTACCATCGGACCTCTGTTTTCCTCCATAGCCACCATCAGACTTCCACCTTAAACATTGGACCTCAAAAACACCACAAGCCACACTCAACACCCTATCCTCTATCCATCACCTCCATCAGTCGACTGACACCCACTTACCCGTTGCTACCAACTGCCAAGAGCAAAAACCGCTACACAACCTTCTAAAATCGAAACAACCACAAGACCAAGACAGGTTTTCACAACCGTCAACATAGAACCTGAAACCATCACTTCCGTCTTCCAATATAAGCACACCCATCTCTACCTCACACCACCTTGAAACAACCTGTTGAAAGAATCATCACCACCTATATCGAACACCAAACCCACTATGTATATACCCTTGATATGTGTAATCTCAAAGCAAGATGACATATTTTATCGAAGGAAGAATATGACTAGCTTGACACAACCCATCAACTTTGTAACCAACAAAGCAATTTGCAAATACGTAGGTGAAAGGAATTCTAACATCTTCAATGGTTTTTCTCACCACCATTTTGTCATCAAAAGTTACTCGCCCTAGTTCCAACGCATCTGCCATTCTTGCAGGATCACTACCAAACTTAAAAGGCAAATATAACATATTATTAAAGTTAATGAAATGTCATACATACATGTGATTTGTTAAAAACTTCTGGAAAATCTTTTAAAACGTAATGATAATATGACTTATAACAGTGTATACCTTAATGTTTTTGGCCTCTTTGATGACATCGACAAGTTTGAGTCGAATGAGGATTTGATGGCTACATATATGAACACTACACTGGAGACTACACATATCACCATGTCTACTTGCTTCAAGGCTTCGATAAGGTTTCGATTATCACCCTTTAAACACCAACCGACCACCTTCACTTGCACCGTTGAACACTATCCTCCTTACCTCCTCCGTGAACCACCATTACTAACCATCATCGCTTCCATTACCACATAAACACTTGATAAACAGAACCATTTAAATTGATACTGATTTTGAAAAGAAAAAGAAATGCAAATTTACTTACCTAAAATCAGGATCAAATTTACTTACGTGAAAACAAAATCAGGGGATCGTGAGACCGCCTGCTGCTTTCTTTTTGAAAATGTAGGATCGTGAGACCGCATATTGCTTCCTTTTTGAAATCCTGATGATGTAGTCAATGGTAGCCAGAGTCGGCAATGGTTTGGTGGCCGAAGTGGAAGATGGGTGAGTGGTGTGATTAGGTTACATTGGTGGTCAAGGATGAATGTTACCCACAATAACAAGTCACCACAAGATTTTACCTGAGATAACCGATTAAATGGTATTTTTTATACTTAAAAAACATCAATTATATTTTTTGAACATTTTTTAAATCGTATTACATTTTTAGGTCATTTTCCCTAATTATAATGTCTCTATAAAGTTGGGACACAAATCCTCAAAGATCCTCACAATAGTCCAAAATAACAATACGGTACAAAATGCACAAATCCTCAAAGATCCTCACAATAATCCAAAATAACAACAAACTGCAAAACCAATAATGCACAACCATATGTCAATATATTGCACAGCCAATATTATTATTATTATTGTTTTTTTTTTGTCAAGATACATTAACATGTCAAGCTCATACATTTTACTGATTTACTACTTCTAAGTACTTGAATCTCATCTTTAGCAAAGATCAATGCAACGATGTCTAGAAGTGGTATATATCATGCTTTATAGGATCCAAAAATAAAGTTGATGCATTTGGAAAACTAACAGCTTCCACAAACATCCCAAAAACCAAATACATATAATGTTATAAATTTCATATTAATGCCACAGCGGATGTGTAGTTACTTAGAATGATATCAATCAAGATATATTATTAACAATTCCTTATTCTTTCCTTCTCGCCCCTTTAAGTGTATAAGTAGAAAATGTTTGCATACTTATACTAAGTATTCCAAGTAGCCCAAAACATTCCCGACAAGGTCATGCATAACTTAGCATTTTCACAGCTTCAAAGTCCAAACGGCTCAACCA